>NW_028317883.1:8210000-8524000 GCF_062004578.1 Staurois parvus
TAGCTGGGTGGGAAGAAGAGGATGGAGAAATAGGAGCTATAAGAAAAGAGGACTGGCAGCTTGTTGGAGGGGGAAAGGGTGGGGGGGAGGAGGGGTTTAGGAGAGGGGAGAGAGAAGAGAGAGAATTAATTTTTTTTTCTCTTCCTCTCCTTCCCCCTCCTTACGATACCCCCTCCAGATTTCCGTTCTAAGGGGTCGGTGGAAATTTACTGAGTCAATTTGATAGAGAGAGGGTAATTGGGGAGGTTGGAGGAAGGGAGAGCCGTTCGTGGGCAGAGGTCAACCCCAAAGTTTTAAATCAAATGTGGGAATAGGCCCACAAATGATTAGTAGGCATTTCACAAGCCTAAAAATGGGAGGGGGAAAAAACGGGAGGGGGATGGGTGGTGATAGATGGGAAGAGGGATTGGATGGGGAGCTGGATGGGAGGTGGTGTGGGTGGGGTTTTAGGGTCAACACTCTGCATGATAGAAGGAGGTATAAAAGCAAGGAAAGAGGATGAGGAGAGATGGAGGAGTAGAACAGAGATTTAAGAAGGAAGATGGAAGAAATACAGTTTATAACTTATAATGTGAATGGGTTGAATTGTCCTGGGAAAAGATTTAGATTATTTAAAGAGTTACAACATAGAGCATCTTCAGTAGTATTTTTGCAGGAGACACATTTTAGAGTCAAATGTTAAGTTAAAATCGAAATATTATCCAACATGATCAAAAGAGCAAAAGGAGTAGCAATAGGGTTTGCAAAGAATATAAGGTTTGAGCTGGAGGATAGAAAGATAGATCCGGATGGGAGATTCTTGTTTTTAAAAGGTAAACTACAAGAAATTGAGTGTACAATAGCCAATATGTATTGCCCAAATAAGAAGCCGGAGATATTTTTGAAGGGTGTGCTGAAAAGATTGATGGACTTTAAAAAAGGCCGTTTGATATTAGCTGGAGATTTCAATTTTTGTATGGACCCACAAAAGGATGCAACCTCTTCTGTGCAGAGGAAGGGGGGTAGGTCTCTGAGATTACTGAAAAAGGTGATCCACGAGTGCCAATTAGTGGACATCTGGAGAATAAAGCATATGAATGATAGAGACTATACCTTCTTCTCAAATGCACATGAGATATACTCAAGACTGGATTATATATTAGTAGATCACCAACTTATTGAGTTTCTGGTTAAAGTAGAAATAGAAGCAATGTCTCTTTCGGACCCCGCCCCTGTTATAATGAAAATGGGATGGGGAAGGCGGTGGACAGGAGGCTTAGGATGGAAGATGAATGAGGCACTTCTCCTGGATAAAGATACTGCTCAGAAGATTGGGGAAGAGATTAAGCGATATTTTAAGGAGAATGAGACAGAGGATGTGTCGATAGCTACAGTGTGGAAGTCCCATAAGGTATATATAAGAGGAATCTTGATCGCGATTGGGGCAAAAAAGAAAAAAGAAAGAAAAGAGAAAATTAGTGGGCTTCTAAAAGAAATATTTGACCTGGAACAGATACACAAGAATAAAATAACAAAAGAAACAAGGCAGAAGGTAATAAATAAGAACTAGAGATTTGATGGAAGAGGAGAGGAGAAGAGTCTATAACAAAGTGTTAAGTGAGAGATATAGATGGGGAGATAGACCAGGAAAATATTTAATGAGAGCCCTGAGGAAAAAGAAAAACAGGAACTATATAGAAAAAATAAAAAGCCCCAAGGGGGAATTGGTTCATTCAACTAAAGAGATCGTTAAAGTGTTTACGGAGTACTATAGAAAGTTGTATAATATCAGTCCCCAGGATTCTCTAAATAATATTGAAACTGTGAATATTGAAAAAAGGAAGACATATCTAAAAAATGTGGGCCTACCTAAATTAAGCGAAGCACAATTGAATTCCTTAGATGCAGAAATTACACAGGAAGAAATAAAAGTAGCACTAAAAAGTACAGTGACGGGGAAAATTCCAGGACCAGATGGTTACACCGTGAGGTACTATAAAAAATACAGTGAATTATTAATACCTAAGTTGAAGAGATATATGAATGCCTTGGGAGGTGGGATAGATGTGAGGAGAGAATCTCTACAGGCCCATGTGGTACTTATTCATAAGGAAGGAAAAGATGCTTCTCAGTGCTCTAGTTATAGACCAATTTCATTATTGAACACAGATACTAAGTTATACGCAAAGGTTTTAGCAAATAGGTTGAAAGAACTAATGCCTGAATGGATACATGGGGATCAGGTGGGCTTTGTCCCAGGGAGGGAAGGTAGAGACAACGGGTTGAGAACCCTGATGCTCATTCAGAAATGTAGAAAAGGAAAAGCTCCGGTGGTAGTGCTTTCAATCGATACCGAAAAGGCATTCGATAAAGTTGACTGGGGCTTCATGATGGATACTCTGGAAGCCCTGGGGATTGGAGTTAGAAAGAGAGAGTGGATAGGAAAATTATACAGGGAGCCCTCCGTAATTATTATGGTAAATGGGGAGAGGTCAGAACCCATTGGGATGTCAAATGGAACAAGACAGGGCTGTCCACTGTCCCCATTGTTGTATGTTCTGTCATTGGAACCCTTGTTGTCAACAATAAGGAAAAATAGGGATGTAAAGGGAATTCAGATAGAAACTACAGAACACAAAGTGGCTGCCTTTGCGGATGACATTTTGTTGTATGTGGGGAACCCCAGGATAACACTCCCAAATTTAATGAAGATAATGAAGGAATATGGAGAACTATCAAACTTAAAAATTAATCCAACAAAAAATGAGATTCTAAACATTAATATTCCAAAAAGTGAAAAAGAAAAATTACAAAAGGAATTCCCCTTTATATGGAAAGAAAGAGATATAAAATACTTAGGAGTAAAACTCACTGCTTCATATAAGTATTTATATAAACTAAACTATATTTCACTGATAAACGAGATTAAAAACATTAGAAGGAGGAAACCCGTCATGGATAGGACGCATAAACCTGGTAAAAATGGTAATTGTACCCAAAATACTATATAGATTTCAAATGATTCCAATTAAACTCCCAGAAGCATTCTTTAGGACAATAAAAAGAATGATAACAAGATATATATGGAGGAATAAAAAAACAAGAATATCCTATGAATTGTTAAGTAGGAATAAAGAGAAGGGGGGATTGGGAGTGCCAGATTTTAAAACATATTACAAAGCAGCAATTTTAGCAAGAATTTATGATTGGACGTATAATTTAATAGGGAAAAGTTGGGTTAAAATTGAAAATGAACTTAGTGGAACTAATTTGAGTAAAATTATATGGGTGCCATCACAGTATAGAGGAATAAAAGGTAGCACAAGCTTATACACTTTAAATGTTTTAAGGGTCTGGGATAATCTGCACAAAAATATGAAGTGGGATTTCAATTCTATATTAATGCCACTTGGAAACATGGAGTTTTTCCCTCCAGGTAGAGAAGAGATAACAGGGAAATGGTTTAAAAAGGAGGATGTTCAATTGAGAGATATAATGGTGGAGGGGGAATTGAGACCACTTAAGGACTTGGAAGAGGAAAAGGGAGAGATTTTCACTAGGACAGATGAGTGATGCTATCATCAATTAAAATGTTTTATTGGGAATCTCCCGAAACCCTTGAGATCTAAAAAGGATTGGAATCTGTTTAAAAGGTTGTTGGAATCACGAGGGGATGGGAAGCATGGTATTGCCAAAGTATATAAAATACTCACTGAATTAGACACAAACACAAAGCCAATTTATATAACATAATGGGAAAGAGATATGGGGGTGGTTATAGATGAGAATAAACAAAAAAAGATATATAGATATATTGAGTATGAGAGAGGTGGAAATAAACTATAAGTGTTTGACAAGATGGCACATTACACCGAACGTTGAGCACAAGATGAGTGGGGAGAATTCACTGTGGTGTTGGCGGGGGTGTGGAGGGATGGGCACAGTGTTTTACATATGGTGGGAATGTCCAAAAATTCAAGTATTCTGGAAGTCAATAGTTTATTTGATAGGGATGATAACTGAGATTGATATAGGGTTGGAACCAACGATCTGTCTTACATAATATGGAGCTAGCAGTAAATAAATATAAAGAATCAGGTATATGGTACTATCTAAATGCTGCAAAAGGTTTGATACCCAATTCGGGCAGAAAACAGAGGTGCCGAAGGAGGAAGACTGGGTAGATAGAGTGAACCAGATTAGTAGGATGGAAAAACTCTATCACATGCAGGAAGACAAGATGGGGCTATACTATGCGAAGTGGGAAAAAATGGGAAAGATCTGGATTGAATGTGAAACATAGGAAGTTATAATCTAGGATGATAGGTTAGATAGAATGCAGAGTGGGTTGACGGGGGGGGATGGTAGGTAGGAGGAATGGCCGGGAGTGGGAATAGTTTTAGAAAGGGTAATGAAGAATGGTTTGGGATATTTAAGTGTGTTTATGATGGAAATTTGTAATAATCTGAAAAATCAATAAATATTTAAATTAAAAAAAAAGAGTCACTCATTATATATGGGGACTTTAGTCTCACAGTTTAATATAGACCACCCACACTTCAAAACTTGTTCCATGCACAGGAAGTATTTGACATGTGGAGATGTCAGCATGCAAACAAAAAGAATTTCACCTTTTTCTCTTCTAGGTGCAACTCCTATTCTTGTATTGATATGTTCATAGTAGATTCATGACTCTTACAAAAAGTTTCCTCTTCCACTATCCATAAGATAATGTTGTCAGACCATGCTAAAATTTCTATATCTATAGTGGAACATGGTAACTTTAGCCAATTGTACCTCTGTCATACAAACCCCCAGGTGATTCAGTCCCCTCAACATGCCTCTCTTCTCAATAAACATTTTACTGAAGATTTCAACTTCAATATCCCTTATGTTTTTGACCTGTTTGTGCTATGGAATACTCATAAGGCTCAAAAGGTATTATTCTGAAACTATGTGCAAAAAAAGTATTGCTGAAATTCATAAATTAGACACTCAAAACATAGTTCAGAATTGGAATTTATTCAATAAAAACCAGGGGTATGATCCAGAAAGTAGACAAAACCTTTCAGGAATTCAAAAGTGTTCCCTTAATCAGGGCTAGAATGAGCATAAGAAGATCTCTATATCAATCTGATATCAATACAGTATCCCCTCCATGGACCAAATAGTCAATAGTCATGGGAGTGGACAAAAACTCCAGACAAATATGAGAATGTGAGTTCTAAACTATTCAATAAAAAAAATTAACAATAATGATAATAATTATGGCTATTATTAAAATTATACATTCTTGGTGATATGCTAAGCTAATAGGAAATATATAAAAATGGGTAAATATATCTCTAAAATGATATGTATATAACTTCAACTATAACTCCCTTGTTATATCTCTCCTTGACTATTGTAACTCCCTCCTCATTGGCCTACCTAATCGCAGGTTATCCCCTCTTCATTCTATCATGAATGCTGCTGCCAGACTCATCCACCTTACTAACCGTTCTATATCTGCCACCCCTCTCTGGCAATCCCTCCACGGGCTTCCCATTGCCCAACGGATAAAATTCAAAAGATTAGCAATAACGTATAAAGCCATTTATAACTCTGTCCCTATCAAATCTGGCCTCCCTCTCATTTAGATTTATTCACTTAAAAGCTCTACATTCCCTCTTGAAAAAAACTCACATGGTGGAGAGGCAAAGCTCGGTGTTCTATGGCTACAATTAATTAAACATGGATCCATAGATGGAGTTTGTGGATGTCAAAGACTACTACACTGCTGTGCTTTTGGACCAGCTTAAATATTGGTTTACTTCTTCCTTCAACACTTTATAGAGTGAAATAGAACAAGATTGTATTCCTATAAAAAGCCTACACACCCTTTTGCTAGCTTATACCTGTCAATCCTTGATGGAAAGTCTCTCACTACCCTTGCAAGCTTCACTGTTGGCTTGGACAGCATTTGGCTCCCTAACTCAAACTTTCACCTCTAGGTCACCTATCCCTATCCCTCTTATGGTTGTAGAAGCACTAATATTGTACCTCACCTTTCCAAAGCAATTTAGCACCTAATCTATCAGAAGTTATTGAGATAATCAAAAAACATTATATATATGAACACTTGTTGGCTGAGAAATGCAACTCCCTGTCACTTTTTGACTACCACCAGAGCTCACGGAATACTTGGCTAGGAACTCACTGGAATTGATTTACTAAAACTGAAGAGTGCTTCCAGTTTTTTTTTGTCAAATCTTAATTGAACAAGCTGAAGTTAGAAGCTGATGGACTACCATGTATCATGCACCAGATTTTGCACTCTCCAGTTTTAGCAAATCAACCCCACTATGTATCTTAGATACATTTCATACCATTTCTAACTGTCCAAAATCTTATTGCCTTTTAAAATGGTACATTGCCCTGAATGCTGTTAATTTATTAATTCTTCTCTGAATATATATTCTCTTATTACAATTTAAAAACAATAACAATAAAAAAAAAGTATTGAAAAAAAATATAGTTAATGTGTACACCAAACTTCTATACATTATGTAGTTTGACTTACAGCTAGGGCCAAAAAAAAAATGCTCCGAGTCTCAATTTTCCAGTAAATGGTTAGCTTCCCGAGATAAATGTCTTATACACAAAGAAAAATCTAGATTTCAGTGGTATTTTCCTGTTGCATGTTGTGTCTTTCCTGATACTAACACCCATTATTCTTGCTTCCTCTTTTTATAAGTGTGAGTCCCAGTGATGTACGATCTGTTTGGGGAGAAAGCTGCCTCTGCTTCAGCATTATATACATGTCTTGTCTGGTCCAGTTGATAATACCATTCTTTAATATGCCCAGAAGTATCTTTCCTCTTCTTCTTTTCATTCATGGCCAGAGCCCAGTGTGAACCATTTCTCCAGATAATTTAGAGTACTTCATTGCAGGCCTCTATGCTCTTTGCTTTGTTTGCAGCTTTTTCATTCTCCACGTTTAATGGAACATAGACACAAAAAGCTGGAAATAAGAACAATCTAGGAAGAAAAGACAAAGACAGATGATTGTTCTAAGTGAAAAGAAGCACCCCTTCTGTGCAGCTCATGGCCGGATTTAACTCCCTCCTGTAAGGGAGATTCACTCAAATCTTGATACCATTAATCTCCCAGACACATCAATAGTTAGAGGTGATTTGGACAGAAATACATTTGAGAAAAGATAATAGATTGGATGATTGCTTGAAATGGATGGCAATGTGTCATATGAAGACACTTGCATTGTGTAATGCACTAAGCAGACCAGGCTGAAGTACAGAGCTATTTCAACTAAGGCATATTTGACGTTCATGTGAGCACATTTACTGATGCTGAATACAATTAAAACTAAAGAGTTGCATAAAAAGGGTATATTTTACTATGTGTGCTAAAAGTGGTGCAATACTTAAAACGGATTTCCAGTGAATATAAAAAAATGTAAAGTTTTAACTTTTAAAAAATGGACACTTAACTGTCCCTTGATCCCGCAGTGTCCCGCAGTGTCCCGCAGCCCGTTTCACAGGCCGTCTTGTGTTCCCGGTGTCGGCATCTTCAGTGTGGGCACCCAACTGTGACAGCTTGTGGCTTCACAGCTGGGTGCTCACTGCACATGCATGAGTAATGCTGAACTTTGTGAATGGTCCCATAGTTTTCTGGGACCTGTCATGTGTACCAGAAAACTATGGGGAGGGAGGGGAGGAGGGCAACTTCCACTTCCAATCACCTAAGCAATAGCGGTGAAAGTGGGAGCGGGTACCTGTCAATTTCAGGTACCCAGTCCCCCCCCCCCCACTCCCCAAAGGTGCCAATCCTTAACGGGGATCAGGGTACCAGTCCTTAAAGCGGAACTTTCCCTTTTAGGTGGAGCTCCGCTTTAATAACCAATCACAATATTATAAAAAATAACCTATTAAATTATACATAGTGAATTTGGTCGAAAACTATGTGAAGTAGAAATCCAACAAGTTTTTCTAGTTTCAGATCTTCTCCCGGAGACTACAGAGGATATAAGAGAAATCTCACAAAATGGGCACAAAGACAGCTTTTAAAACATCACAGGAATTCTAATGCTCACCTGTTCTACTAAAAAAAACTGCTTTTATTGCTGACTGTATCCCTATTGGATAGATTCTGCTCAATTGCTTTTAATTTTGCCACATGAGAAATGTCTCCAATGGGGACACATATAGCCAGAACCCCCCCCCCCCACACACACACACACACATTGTAAACCTTCCCCA
Organism: Staurois parvus; assembly: GCF_062004578.1. NCBI lineage: Eukaryota > Metazoa > Chordata > Amphibia > Anura > Ranidae > Staurois > Staurois parvus. The sequence goes on from NW_028317883.1 coordinate 8,218,238, forward strand.
CACTATCAAAATGTAAAAACATTTTATTTTAAAGAAAACGTAGATTTAAAGCCTTCTTGAGTTAACAATATAGACAGTCTTCTGCAGAGCAAGTCCAGAATACTTCCTTACAGATAAAAACATTATGCGTTACATACAGTAGATCCATTATTCCTTTTGTCTCCATATCTAGGAAAACACAATCTCATATCATATTTCTAGGAACTTCATATGTCAACACATTTCTTGGGCTTTTCCCACTTCTTCAGGATATGAAAATCCCAGTTTCAGAAATGTTTCTATAGTTTCACAGTATACATATTGATAAGACTCTTTAGGGATGTCATGTTCTTCAAAGTAAAAGAAGTGTACATATGAAAGTGTACACCTCTACCTCTATCTACTTTGTCCACACTCACTACACTGGGCAATACTGTGCTGGATGAAAATGGCCCCAGAACTTGTCCTTTGTCTCCTCTCTGTTGATCCGACAGTAGGAGACATCAATTCAAACATGACTTATACAAATCATACAGTTCACATTTGGAAGCTGGACTCTTAATAGTAAAAAAAAAAATAGTTAAAACCAGGCATGTCTGCATTGAAAGAAACACATATTATAGATGCTAATGTCCTTGCACAAAGATTGGGTTAATTGGACCAATCAGAAACTTTATTTACAGTATCCATGAGGCATCTTTGCTCTTATTAAGTGCATTCAAAATGTTGCGTTAATGACTCTGAAACTGGACACAAGTGAATGCTATGTGTATATTTACTGTGCTACATCAAGCAGACATTTACATATTGTGAAAAAACACATTGGCCTTGATTTATTAGAGGTAAATATACTGTGCACTGCAAGTGCAGTTGCTTTATATCCAAGGGAAAAGTCTGAAATGAGGAGAAGTTATCCTAATTTCTTTCATTCAATCATGTGCAAGCAAAAATGCTGTTTTTTTTATTTACCTTGCATGTTCCTCTCAGATCTACAGCAGCTGCACTTTCAGTGCACAGCCTATTTCCCTTTAATAAATCAACCGCATTATCTTTCATATCAGTGGTTGCCAACTTATGAGCTAAAGGGAGCCTCAAATTTGCCCACAACATCCCTAAAGGGCTGCATGTAGTGTTCAGTATATTGTGTATAATGCTATCAGAAACTGCAGACCTTCAAGAGGAAATAAGGTCCAGAAAGTGTGGACATTCTACATTTTTTGCTGGGGATATGCTGCAGAAGACAATACGAAACTGGGAACGTTACATGAGGCTAGTACAGTTCAATGTGTTTACCCTAATCAATATTCCCACTATAGACTACTGAGGTCTGTGGGCTGCACATCATATACCAAGGGGCTGCAGGTTGGACACCAGGGGTTTATACACATTCTTCCTTGCTAAAGTTACAATTCCTTTTATCCCTCAACTTATATCTGCTATTTTCAGCAGGTAATCCAGCATTTATGAACTTCACTTTGTTCCACTTTAAAAATCACACTCCTTTTGTTCCGTTTAAGTCAGAATTAGGTCTATTTAACGCATGAAAGTATAAACTAGCAGAAAGTTGGATCTTTAGTTGGGAACCAAGATGGGGATGCATTCATAGCATTTATATGGCAAGTTCTTGCTCTTACAATCTGCCATATAAGGCGATTCAACTAGCAGAACATGTATCCAATGTAAAATAGAAACATGTACAGAAGCCATTACTTTTTCACAAAAAACATGGAGGCTAGTATCTGGAAAATATGAACTAATCCATCTAGCAAGAGGCTGTTTTGCAACTCCCTGTGAGCTTTTATTTTCTAAGAGAATATAAAATGCATCTAAAGACAAATATTTTTTTTAGCTTTTGGTAAAGTGGTGAGAGGTTAGAATCTGTCAGTTTTTATTTATATCTGTATTCCTGCCAAAGAGATTCATTTTTCCTGGTCACAACTGTCAATGGGACTGAAAGGGGGGGATATTCAAAATTTTGAGTTGTTACCACAAAGAGTAAAGGTAAATCTCTAGAATTGGACACTGATGACAAAAAATAATCCTAAAGGAAACAAATAAAATGGAATAAAGCGAGCGCTCATAAAACAAAGTAGGAGGTAGCAGCTAAAGTACTTGAGGAAATCACAATAACCTCACGTCCTGTAAATGGTAAAATATAAAGTGCAGCGCTAAAATAAGTAATCAATAAATAAGTGAAATGAAATAAAAGTTTGTTTAAAAGTTTGTGCAATCAATAAATTCATATAAGGCACTAATAGAACACTTCCATAGTTGTCGATATCTCATAAAGGCTTGTGACAGAGGAAATTACAGAAATGCGCACTCACCGACCGCGCATAAAAAATGTGCATGTAAACATCCATCAACCCGGGTGTGAAACAGCAGGTAGGTGATGAGGCATCTCTCAGAAAAAAGTTGTCATCAAGCAATGGTCAGCTGAACTTAGAGGACTCTTTTAAGGATATGGGTGAACTGTCTGGATACAGGGCTCCCTCAATAAGGGGCCAAAAGAAAGTGCCAATAGTGTAGTATTTTCTAGGACTTTATTATGTAGTATTAAAAAGTTAGAGCATAAATATTGCAGGTCAGGAGTACATATAACAGTGCCAAATATCAGCAAGAGCAAAGTAATGTACAGACCCCTTAAGTAAGATGGCCGCCGGACCTCCTCGTGGTCCCGGTGGCGATGACGTCACACGCTGTCAGCTCCTCCTTAGGCCTTTCGTGCTAAGGCACATCATCAGAGGGGAGGCTAACAGCGGTGTGACGGACGTCAATGCTTAAATAGAGTGGAGAGAGCGGCGAATGCGCACTAAGTCGCCGCCATATTCCCGAATAACGGGGCAACTGCGCATGCGCGCTCGTTGAGACGCCGTGGATATTAACCTGACAGCTGGAACGCTCGATGGACCGCTGTCAGAGCATAGGGAAGACAGAAAGCAGAGCCGAATGAGAGTGGCCCAAGACCCCAGGGGGATACATAGAAAAGTGATCATACTCATAACAATACCTAGCCCAGTGGGGAAGAAACCGCCAGGACAAAAGATCCCATAAGTATTAGGTGTCACCGAGGCTGGTGATCTCCACAGGTGCCCTAATTTCTATAGAGAGCTGTCCATCCATGGCATAAAAGGTGCTCTACAGTAAACATACTCTGTACAACTTCAGGGAACAAAACTTGAATTGCCATGGAAAATATAAGTATAAAAACATAAAGGAATAGTGGAAATAAATGATAAATATAACATATACATATAAAAAATAAATATTAAATAAAACTAATTCCAATAAAATAAAATAAATACCTCTATAAAATCATGCCTAATCAAGGAACAAATAGAGATATAAAATGAAAATGTGTAAGGACTCCTTAAATAGTGGGTCATTATAGGCAAAAATCAAATTAAATTAAAATAATGTATAAACAAATAAATATGATTGGACTAAAAATAGGTATGTACCGTATTTTTTTCGCTCCATAAGACGCACTTTTTTCCCCCAAAAAAAGGGGGGGAAATGTCAGTGCGTCTTATGGAGCGAATGTAAAGTGGCCGGTCCAGTATTTCTGCCGCCACCATGTCAGAATTTCGAGCCGGCCACTTAGCTCTTCTCTCCTGCAGGACCTTACCTGTTCCTTGCTCCAGCGCTGCAGGCTTCCCGCGGCGGCTTCTGTGACAGCTGGGTGCCCACTGCGCATGCGTGAGAAGCGTCGCGCTTTGTGAATGCTCCGGTGTCTTCTGGGACACATGACAGGTCCCAGAAGGCTCTAGGCCATTCACAAAGCGCAGCGCTACTCCTGTACTGTGTCCGCAGTCTGTGGTCATCTCCTGTCCTATGTCTGCAGTCTCTGGTCATCTCCTGTACTATGTCCGCAGTCTCTGGTCATCTCCTGTACTGTGTCCGCAGTCTCTGGTCATCTCCTGTACTGTGTCCGCAGTCTCTGGTCATCTGTCCTATGTCCGCAGTCTCTGGTCATCTCCTGTACTAAGTCCACAGTCTCTGGTCATCTCCTGTACTGTGTCCGCAGTCTCTGGTCATCTCCTGTACTGTGTCCGCAGTCTCTGGTCATCTGTCCTATGTCCGCAGTCTCTGGTCATCTCCTGTACTAAGTCCGCAGTCTCTGGTCATCTCCTGTACTAAGTCCGCAGTCTCTGGTCATCTCCTGTACTGTGTCCGCAGTCTCTGGTCATCTCCTGTACTGTGTCTGCAGTCCATTGGTTCAGAATATTTTTTTTCTTGTTTTTCTCCTCTAAATTATTACAATAAATATTTTGTGCTAGTGAATATATCCGTGAAGCAAAAAAATATAAATAATATATATATATATAATTAAAAAAGAAAAAATAATTAAAAAAGAAAAAGTACAAATAATAAGTCCACAATTTGAAGTATAAATAACACAAAAAATGTGCAAAGAAAAGTCTAAATGTGACAAAACACCAACAAAAACCTAAAAAAACTAAATAAACTCACCAGAGCTAAAAACAAAAAACAAATATTGCTCTGGAAATGATGATATGATGGCAGATCATCCGTAGGTATATCTTCAGGAAATTAAATTCTGCAGAACACCGATCCACATAGACCAATATCAAAATGGAAAAGACTTTTCAAATTATCAAGGAAATCCACTTCTCCAGAAAAGCCACCTTTAATCGTATCCAAGGAAGAAGATGCCAGGCACTCGAAAGAAACAAGAGAACTTCATGGTGCAGTATTATAAAAACCAAATTCCTTTATTAGGTACTCATTGCACTTAACTCAGGAGGTGTCCCAGCCGACACCAGCATCAACAGCATAACAGCAATCACAGAAAATGAACCTATCTACTCAGCACATGCGCAGTAGCTCGTAGACAAACGTAATGACGTCACATCGATCAAGCTCCGCCCTACGCGTTTCGTCATCATCATAAAAATATCACAGGGATAGTTTACTTATCTGCTTGATCAAGTGGAGTTATTATACAGGCAGATGAAATGATAATTAACCCCAGCGTAGCACCCCCCTGACCCCTGGAAGCATGATGGTACCCCCAGAAACAGGGAGGGCTGACATTTACATCAAGGGTAGATCACTTAGGCATAGTGGGACATGTAATTTTAGGTGAAAACAAATAAAGGATTTTATTACTCACAATCCTTCAGGAGAACTCTGTCACTTCACTTCGCATAACACAGGAAAAGAACCTTTAACCACTTGCCTACAGGGCACTTATACCCCCTTCCTGCCCAGGCCAATTTCCAGCTTTCAGCACTGTCACACTTTGAGTGACAATTGCGCAGTTATGCAACACTGTACCCATATGAAATTTTTATCATTTTTTTTGTAACAGATAGAGCTTTATTTTGGTGGTATTTAATCACCTCTGGGTTTTTTTATTTTTTCTTCAACAAACCAAAAACCACTGAAAATTTAAGAAAAAAATGTTTTTTCTTAGTTTTTGTTATAAAATTTTGTAAATAAGTGATTTTTCTCCTTCACTGATGTGCGCTAATGAGGCTGAAGTGATGGGCACTGATAGGCTGCACTGATGGACACTGATAGGTGGCACTGATGGGCACTGATGAGGAGGCACTGGTAGATGGCACTGATGGGCATTGACAGGCATCACTGATGGGCACTGCAAGGCAGCACTGATACATGGCACTGATATATGGCACTGGCTGGCACTGATAGGCGGCACTGAAGGCACTGATAGGTGGCACTGACTGGCACTGATAGGCGACACTGACTGGCACTGATAGGTGGCACTGATTGGCATCACTGATAGGTGGCACTGATTGGCATTGATAGCTGGCACTGACTGGCACTGATGGGCGACACTGAAAGGCAGCTCAGATGGGCACTGATATGTGGCATTGATGTGCACTGGTAGGCACTGATATTTGGCATTGATGTGGCACTGATGGTCACTGGCACGAGACACTGATGAGCGCTGTCACAAGGCACTGATGGACACTGACAGGTGGCACTGCTGGGGCTACACTGATCATCAGGGCACACTGATCATCAGTGCCCTGATGATCAGAGCACATGTCCTGTCCGCAGAAAGCCGATTACCGACTCTCCTCTTCTCACGAGCTGTCAGCGTGACAGCTCGAGAGGAGAGAAATGCAGATAACTGGCATTTCCCTGTATAAATGTGATCAGCTGTGACTGGACACAGCTGATCACATGACCGAGCCAACATCTTCGGCTCTCTGCGTGATCGGTGATCCGCTGTGTCCGAGGGACACAGCGCACCGCCAATTGCCACGCCGCGCGCTCCCTGAGCCATGCATTTGCGGTGAGAATGGGAGGACGTCATATGACGTCCTCCCAGAACGAGAGAACCACCTTGCGTCCGTCATATTACTATATGGCGGGCAGGAGGCGGTTAAAGTGGTAGTAAACTCTTGTGGAAAACAAAAACTTCTCCCTGCAAGTTAAGAGCATAATGTGCTACCTTACCTTAAAACAAAGCCATCCAGTGGAGCACTGTCACCGCTGTTAGGGCTTCCATTTCACCCGGTCTTCCTTCTGGGTTTTCACGGTCCAGCCATGGTAATGTAAGAGAAAATATTTGGTCCAAAATAAAAATATAGCCATGATCTTCAAACGAATATCATGCAGGTGATGAGGTGAATAGGTGATCACAGCAATGGTGAAAAAAATCCTCAAATGGCTAAAATGCCACCTCACCTCCTCAATGTGACCACAAGGGCCAGCTCGCTTTTAGTATCACACCATGATCCTTACAGGTAATAACTCGTCACAGGAAAAGGTACCGCAAAAAATCCCATCAATGGTGGCACTTACTCCTCACAGGTCCCCTCCAGGCACAGGTATCGCAATATAGCTCACTCTCCATAAAGGATCATATTAATAAAACAGGAAGATATTCCATGGTGTAGTAAGGTTTATTAATGAACAAACACATAGAAAATGCCAATTGCCCACTCACATATGTTCCATAGGATATCAGCTTCTAAACCTTATGCTATGGGTGTACTGCATGGGTTTTATTGGGTGTACCAAAATGGCGCCCACGCCGGAACTGCGTCACCGTGTACCGGAAACACGTCACTGCGTACCAACGTATTGTGTCACGCTAACCACGTGACTTCATCAGGGTATCATGATAGGGATACCTCCTCATTGGTATGTTGTTCTAGACTAAGCTGGCCACCCTCTCCTCTGGTGTATTCAACTTCCAGTCTCTCTTTTGGATGTATTTGCACATTGCCACCAACTATGCAGATGGAAACAGTATGTATCAGAGGCTGAAGATAAAGTCATGTTAAATCCTGAAGATATGACCTTTTTTCTAACAAACCCACATCTTTAAACACAGGCTTATATGCTATAACTTAATCAAGATACAGGCCAGGATTTAAAATATAAGAGCAAAATGGTCTAAATTACTTATATTCTATACATATTTTTACTCACAGGCTCTCTCTCATTATAAATACCTTTTACAGAGGTACAAGCAAAGGTGCCCATTCGTTAACAGTAAAAAAAATCTCAAAAGATTACTTATGAAAATGGTTTTCAGTAGTTCAGTTTGTGAAAAAATTACAAGAATTACTATATTATATATATATATATAGCGGAGGAAGTTAATCCTATCTGTGACTGCTGTAACCTGCTGACTTGCATCTCCTCCACAATGTTTTAGCTTGAAGTTAGGAAAAAAAAAAAATATATATATATATATATATATATATATATATATATATATATATATATATGGCTGCCTAACTTCAAGCTAAAACATTGGGCACTCTTGTTTCCCAGCAACAACATTATGGTTCTTTATTTATACTTAAAATATTTCTCTACTGCTAGTGGTTAAACAGAATAGGTAATTGGCCAAATGATCCAACAGAGTGCAACTGTAACTTGCAGTTTACTAAGCAGATGTAAAGTTCAAAGCAATAATGTGAAACAGGTTCATGATGGCAAAACATAGGCGTACACTGTAGAATAATGAGAGCTGAGCAAACATATGAAAGCTGCAAAAACATGGACTCTTCAATGTCACTGTGACTCAATCAGTTTAATGTGGCTGCAAAGCATAGTCAAGCTGAAAATCACTACTTTAGTAAAACAGTTCAGAACACATCTCTCACAGTAGCGTTCAGGGAAGCCCTAATAACGCATTTGAACAGTTGGAGGGATTCAAGGCCCAAGAACAAAGGGCCATTCCATTGGAATGGGAGTACTCTGGTACCCCAGTTCCAGAAGACCCAGCTCTCCACAGTATCTGGGTCTTCTGGAGAAGCTGTGTGCTACCCAAACATTGATTCTGACAATGAAGAGCCTCTTAACTGGCTCACAATCACTTGCCCATATACATCTTCTTCATCAGGTGTAGAGTCTCTGAGCTGTTGATGGAGGGAAGCTGAGGAATATTTACTTCCTAGGCATATGCACGAACCCAGGAAGTTGGGGAAAATGGAGTTAACGGGGCCTGCAGCTGTATTTAAGCATGGTGAGTAAATAGGCACTCTGCTACACTCCACCCCACTTAAACGTGTGGTTGGCAACCATTCAGTCCTTAAAGTGTGCAGGGGGGTCTTCTGAAGTTAGGTCTCTGGGAGCACCTCAGCAAGACAGTCTTGATTCCATCTTCTGGGATCAGAGGTGACATGAGGTGGTTCAAAGAACTCCACAGTGGGTACACAGATCTGAGATGCCAGGTGGAATATTGTCAGGATTCACAGTTGCTCCTGGTGGTCTTGTAGATAATGGTTGATGAGAAGAAGGCAGCTACCATTAAACATTTGGTGGCAGAGATGAGCCCACCTCAGTGACTCTTGTTTTATACATTTGGATTGTTGATGGTTATAATGTGCCCTAGAGCATTTCCCTTTGTGTAATATCACCTGGAACATATTTTGACACCCCGCAGGTGATATGTGTGTAATGTTTTGTACTGATAATTGTACTATTATTCAAAACCTTTCAATAAAAACCATTGAACCATAAAACACCAATGTGCCTAAACATGCTTATGTGCGTTTATGAGCATCAAGCATTTTTTTTGCTGCCCAAAAGCACCTTTCAAAAATGCACTTGTGATGGTTTTTGCTTTCAGTCTGTAAACAATCTTCTTCAAATATGCCTGTAAATGCTCAAATGAGCATGGACACATAGCCTAACATAGAGTTCCTGAAAGAAAAAATGCCAAACACCAGTACAAGCAGCATTTTCTATGCCCAGTGTCATGGGTGTAGCATCAGGGGTCACAGTGGTCACAATTGTGACCCTGTCCATGCTCCAGGGGGGCCATGCAGCTTCCTTTTCATGTGTCACTGTTTACCCACAGAGCAGAGCATGTCTGTGTGAGGACCACAGAGTCACCTGAGAAGCTGGTATGTAAGGAATGTGACAGGACAGATCAGAGTGGAGGAGGCAGGTTACATGCTAAGGGGAATGATAACTGCACAGAAGTGAGTAGACTGTCTCATCCCCAACTTCTCCTCGCTGCCTCCCACCCCTGTGTCTTCCCTGTCTCTACCAGTCTGTGAGCAAGTTCTGCCCTCCCCCCGCCCTGTTTTCTCCTCTCACCTCTCCCTCTGAGTCCACTGATCTCTTCTCACCTCCCTCTTCTTTTGTACCCCCCCCTTTCCAATCTGCTTTCAGTCATGGCAGGGGCCTAGCAGGGGGTACATACTCTCCAGCTGGAGATGGAACAAGTGAAACTAAAGTGAGTAAATGGTGAATCATGCTATCAGGCATCTATTGGGCATCTATTAAAACATTTTCTGGATAGATAGTGTGGGCACTTTACTTGACATCCAGAAACTTTACCTAGCCCCCAGACATAATACCTGAGCTTCCAGCATCTTACCCAGTTCCTGGACTCTTTACCTGAGCTCCAGGCAGATTACCTAGTCCTGGGCTCCATATCTGCATCCTGGGCACATTACCTGGCCCAATACACAATACTGAGTGCTTTATCTGGCCCCATGCACTTCATGTCAGGCTCTTCACCTGCCGCCTGGGCTACCTTCCTAGCCCCTGGACACCTTACCTGGCCTTGCGGCCACCTTACCTAGCTCTTGAGCACTTTACCAAGACCTCAGGCTCCTTACCTTGGCCCCTGGGTACATTATTTGGCCCTGCACTCCTTTCCTGTCTACGAGCACCTTACCTAGCTATTGGGCACCTTAAAGCAGCATTAGACCCTAAAACAGGAAGATAGCATATTGCAGGTTAGCGGTCCCTTGTGGTGTCTGCATTTCTTTTTATTTTTAGACTTTTTGCCTTTACTTACCTGGTGATCCAGCCAGTAACACATTCCTGTCTTAGGGTGGTTCCACTCTGGATGGCACCTTTGGACAGCAACATTGTAAGTCTTGGGAGATGGTAATGTTACATATACTAGCATATTTTGGATGTAAATAACAAATGAAAGCTAAACTCCAAGTAACTCTTTATAAGCAGTTACAGCAGTTTTTTTTTCCTTGCAGGATAAAGATATTTTGTAAATTAATAAAAGCTGATCATTGTAAGCACCCCTCAGTGGTAAATAGTTCTTCTCAACCCTCTAATTACTGCATCTGCAGGAAACCTTGATCTGTTAAAGGAAATAAAAAAACAACAGACTTACTGTCAGGATCACCAGGTGAAGCTAAAAGCAAAACAAGTCTAAAAAGCAAATGAATGCAGCCATTGGTAAGAACTGGTAGGCTCATGGGAATAACCAGCATGGGGGGGGGGGGGGGGTGAGTCCCAGACATGCTAGGACTTGTAGTGTGCAGGTAGCAGGGGGACCCCTGTGTGACATGAAGGGATTCAAACACTGGTGTAGTGTCAGGGGTTTCAATGGTGACCTCGCCCATGCTGCAGGTGACCTCCCTTACACATTTGATTTTACCCCCAGACAGAAGGGGTGGCATATAGAGAAACCAAAGCCCTCCACCTTCCTCCTGCAACAGCTTAAAACCAGCTTCTCCTCCTCTCCCTCTCTGCAGCATTCAGCAGCTGCAGAAGGAAAATGGAGAGGATCAGTTATTGTATATGCCAGCACCTCTGCCCCTCCTGTGCGGGTTACTTTTATTTCTGCTGCTTCTCCCCACCTTCGCTGGCTGCTGCTGCGGAGGATTATTTCTGGATGGAAAGTGGGGAAGGGGACGCTAAATATGTCATATATAGCCGCTTTCTTTCCTGAATGAACACTGATCAATACCGATCACTCCTGTGTCCATTCATAACTAAGGCATAGTAAACTGTTTCCTATGCTTCAGTTTGTGAATGAACAGGAAGCCTCAGAGCGCTTCCTATTCATTCATCTGTGCAACTGAGGCTACAGAGATGCTGGATGAGGGCTATGTCCTCAATCTCCTTTCTCTGTCTCAAAAGTGAAACCTCAGAGGTCTGTTTAGACCCCTGATATTTCACCAAAGCCCCAGAACAGGGCTGCTAAAAAAAATTAAAAAAGATAACAAAAAATAAAATTGTAAAAAAAAAACTAAAATAGTAAAAATAATACAAAATAAAATAACATTAATAAAAAAACTACTGACACCATCCACTGCCCTACTAACACCATCCACTGCCCTACTGACAAAATCCACTGCCCTACTGGTACCATACACTGCTCTGCTGACTACGTCCACTGCTCTACTGGTACCATACACTGCTCTGCTGACTACGTCCACTGCTCTACTGGCACTATCCACTGCTGCTCTACTGATACAATCCACTGCTCTACTGTCAAAGTCAACAGCCATAATGACGTCATCCACTGCCCCATTAACTGACACTGCAAATTTTTAAGGTAGGCTACATTTATATTTTATAGTGACAATAAGTTTTTTTTTACTATTTAGTTAGGCCTTGCTAGTTAATTTCTTTTAAAAAATTAAATAAATACAAAGGCACCCAATGCCGGTGATCTTTGATCTCTTTCATGTTTCTCACCCAGATCTCCAGCACTCAAAGGTTGCCCACTCCTGCTCTAGGGTAGTCAAAAGAATTGGCTAGGTATGCCAAAATGTGGACAGTTTCTCCAAAATCTTTTTAATTACCCTCTCATTTTGTAAATAAAGATCTGAAATAACTCTTTAGCCACTTGGTGTATCTTGGCCCATGGTGGAAGCTGCAGATGGTAGTGGGGGGCCCCAAATCAACTTTTGCATCTGGACCCACAGCTTCAAGCTGCACCTCTTCCCAGTGTGCATGTGGTGTGAAATAAAAACTGCTGCTGTTTAAAGGTCTGAAGAAGATGAAGAGTAAGTAATGTGCTGAAAGCAATAGACTGACTGAGACAGATGACCATTCAGCAGGAAAAAGGGTTAAAAATAGTGGTTAAGCCTCTCTGCAGCAATCATCTAAGGATGCTGAAGAATATGAAGAATGAACAATGTGTACAAATATAAGTCTTTAAAAAGCATGAAGATTTATCTACATTTGTTTAAATCACTGTGCAGGCACAAACAGATACATGTATGCTTCTACAGTGCCTTAAAAAGATTGGTCATCTCTAATTAGGAGTTTATACAGGGAAATTTATGTAAAGAAAAGGTTTTTTTTTTGTGAAATTTGCAAGTCAGATTTTTACAAAAGCTTTGGTCTTGTTGAAGAGATATTTTAGCCTTTCCTTTGAAGTGATGAGTAACTAGATACAGTATATAGTGAAGGGGTCAGGTGAGGTTTTCAGCTAAGCACACTTTCCAGGGTTGCTATGGAAGTTGTTCAATCTGACATAGCACATGGAAATTGTGGTGAAATGAGATAACCTTACTGATAGGTTCTTCCCTGCTATGCTTACAGACCTTTGTGGCCTTTGATCACAGATAAGATTGTGTGGGTCACCATAGTGATGAATATTCACTGCCCATACTAAACCTGCAAGATCATTTATTAAGAAACCACAAGTTAGAAAATCTGACCCCAAGTGTGGAAAGTTAACATATTTTCCGGAGAAATACTCTATAGAAGAAACAAATTATTTTAAAAAGAAAACTAAAGTATGGCTGTGTTACATATAAAGAATATCTACTAAATTCTTAAAATGACAAACTGGCCAACATAGAGAGGAAAAGTTTTTCTTCCTAAGTTATAAAAAGGACAGAGTTTTCTTGAAAAAACACCCCACCACAGATTCAATGCTGCTCACCTTCCCCTTGCACCATGCACCCCTATGAACCAGTTCTCCATAAAATATGAGAGTGCAAGCCCTGTGTAAAATGTGTGTTCTTAGAGTTACACGTGACATTTTCTGTTTGCAGGACATGGTAGTGATGTAAAGGCTGGCAAGAAGAAACAACACAACATAGTAGGAATTGCACAGACCCACTACCTATGGATGTGTAAGAGATGTGAATATCTGTGTAGCCCTCTTTCAGGGGGTTAAACTATTAGCTCATATGATTACTTGCATAACAGTCTCTTCTGGTCAAAGATTTAGCATCATGCACAGCACATGTGACTGCAAATTTCTATATCTCTCCAATACCCCTTTCTGGGGTATCAAAGCCAACAACCAGAGGCAGGAAATGCACAACATTTTTACAGGAAATGCATAACATTTTTACAGGCATTTACAAATTCAGACAGTAGAGGGCAGCAGATCCCTAAATCTATATGAGGTTTAGCTTTTTGTACTCAGAGTTGCTTGAAACCTCATCTCTAGCCCAAACTATAATTGTTTTTAGTTTTGGACTGAGTGTGGGAGTGTGGGTCATTTTCTGTAGATAATTTAACCCTTTGGAGTACATATAACTAACGCTTTTCAGTTTCACATCTGCCTGCTGACACCGGCTTTCCCTTCCACACAGGTCACTGGAAAAGCTCCAATCTCAGGACCTCAAAGAGGCTTAGCATCTTGCTTGAGCTTCTATCTTAACTGATACAATGATCCACAGTCCCAAATCATCTGTGCATGTGAAGAACATTACCCACAGCATCCCCCCCTTGGGAAAACTGGGCAGCAAACAGCCTGACAGAGCCAGGTTAGCCAGTGTCACTATATGGCCCAAACACGGTGTCTGTTCTATTTCCTCCTAAATTCTTTACTTATAAAGTCACAAAATGCAACATCAGCCAATGCCACCTGTAACTTCCTGTACCTACGACAGCCTGTAAAAGCGGGAGAAGAAAAATAGCGTTTTTGCAGTTTTTGTCTGGAGAGATTAGTGAATTGTATGCTCAGCCATTTTCCTTTATTTTTGGATCGAATAGGAAAGGGTTAGAACCCCTCTCATATTTTTACTGCTATCTGGGGTTCTGATAGAACAGCATTTCTAAACCGGGGTACCACCTGAAGTCCTCAGGGGTGCCATGGCATCATGCTTGAAAAAGCTGTCAGATCCAACTGAACTCCCACTCTGCCGAATATCACAGTAGCAACAGCTTGGTTGGCACAGTGCAGTGTGAAGCAGTGGCAGGTGGAGGAAGCTTTCTGAATCCTTAGCTCTCCATCTCCCTTTACAGGACAGTACTCGGTCAGCACCATCCACAGCTGTGTGGATTGCAATAGAAGAACGGTCTGCCCTGAGGCTCTGGTGAGTGGAAAGCAGGGCACAGAGGGGATCAAAAGGGAGGGTGGAGGTTAGCTTGCAGCACTTAGCAAGGAAAGTGGTGTACATAGGTGTGCTAACAGGGGGTTTTGTGGTGTGGAGCTGAGCAGAGAGGGGGGATGTGGAGGTGAGCAGAGAGGGGTTTGGGGTGTGGAGGTGAGCAGAGAGGGGGGATGTGGAGGTGAGCAAAGAGGGATTTGGGGTGTAGAGGGGAGCAGAGATGGAGGTATGGAGGTAAGCAAAGAGGGGTTTGGGGTGTGGAAATGAGCAGAGAGAGGGTTTTGGGGTGTGGCAGTGAGCAGAGAGGGGGGAGTATAGGTGAACAGAGTGGGGGTTTAGGGTACAGAGGTGAGCAGAAATGGGGTTTTGCGGTATAAATGTGAGCAGAGAGGGGGGTTCAGGGTACCCAGGTGAGAAGAGAGGGGAGTTGCAGTGCAGAGCAGAAGGGTTCTGGGGTGCAGAGATTAGCAGGGGGATTCGGGTCCAAAGGTGGGCAGGGTGGGATTGAGGTGCAAAGGATAGCAGAGATGGGAACATGCAGTGTGATTTTGCAGCCCATTCATTTGAATGGACTGCAAATCGAACTGCAGTGCAGAAAAAGCAGTGCAAGCAATACTTTTAAAAAGCGCTCCACACTAAACCACATGGTACTGCGGTACCATGCAATCTGGTGCCTTAAAACACACTGCATTTGCAATCTGCGATCTTTGGGATGTCGTTAACAATGCATTGGCACCTATATTCAAATCACAAGGACAATGCAATCACCTGCAGTGCGGGAAACACACACGGAGCGTGTACATTCCCTTACTGCATTCTTTTGTGAACTGGCCCTAGCCTCCAAACTTTCTTTTTTAAATTGCGCCAGACTGAAAACGCACTGCATTTGCTAATGCATGGGGGTAACATTAAGAATGAATCGCTCCCTTGTGAGCCTGCTAAAGAGCAACGCATTTGTGTGCGCATTGGGAATGCGTGCGATTCTGTGCATATTCCCTGACATACAGTAGTGTGAACCAAACTTTAACTATGGTAAAATAGCAAAATGTATTACAATATCTAAAACATACACAACGTGGTCGTTAAAAATGAAACATAACACAATGTACTAAGTACTGTATGGTTGCTATGGTGAAAACATCCAGTATGAACAACAATTTTAATTGCTGGGGGTCCTCTATTTACTAATATACTTTGGGATGTAGGCAACATTTATGGGTTGCGGATAGTGGATTTAATTATAAGCCTTTACTAAGGTGCCTTGAGAATGAAAATAATTTTCAAGAGCGCCCTGACCGGAAAAAGGTTGAGAAACACTGTGATAGAGTGATTTCTCATCACTTTCTGTCTGAAGTGAGAGTAAACAGCAATGCAGACAAAGAGAGTGTCAGGAATGTTTAGTGCTCCTGCTCCATTACAGCTGCAAAATCATAGGCTGAAACCTGCTCGTGTCCAAGCACGCATGTGCACCTAAAACCAGGACGTTCACTGCACCGTACTGGTATGTTGCGGTGCCTGGCTGTACTGCCCACTCACAGTAAATATACTGTGGGTGGGTGGCAAGTGGTTAAATAAGGCACTAGAGCAGAGCAGCCTATCAGGGCAAGGTAGCCAGAAGCAGGGATGTATGGCCAATCAGAATTAACAGGAAGGATAGGCAGATGGATCGACCCCCTGTCTTTCAACAAGGAACCCCAGCAGGAACTTGCCATTGGTGGCCAAGCAGGTGATGTCCTCATATCTGGCATTGAGGATACCAGACCACCGAGACTGACAGAGTGACAGCTTAGGTATGAAAGTGAGACCAACTCATGATTCTAAGAAAATGCCATTATTTTATCCTAAATGTAGTCACAAATTTTGTCAAAAATATGTCTAAATAATGCCCAAAATTCAGACATCTGCTTCCTCTCTATTCTACCGCCATGCTTTATAGTTCATTGCTTGTACACACAGCTGCTAAATCATTACTGATAGGGCCAAGTTACTGTACATATTAGTTTTGCAGTCTAACGCAAGAAGATTCTTATTTTTATGCCTCATTCCAGCTGATTTTTTATAGATAAAGCCTCTCATCTAGAAGGGCGTTTCAAATCAGAAAAGTGACATCTGCTGATATGGCCCCTGAGTGTGTGAATCCTCCTAAACATAATTATATCAGAAATGAGATAGAAGTCTGAGTACGGAGACCCCGAGGGATGACAGAGACTTTGAAAAGAAATATGTTAATCAGAACAGCCATCTACTTGCATCTGTTCCACTGTTATTCTGGGGAGTCAGCCGCCTCACACTACGGGGCAGAAAGCTGCAGAATGTGCGCCTGTTTTTCTTTACAGGATGTAACTTCGTCAAGTACTTTTCTACTGCCCTGTGTCATTTCATAGCAGCAAGCGATGCTGCTACAATTGACAAATACACGTTTTAACAATATATTTAGCAGTTCAAGTAAAACATACATTAAAACATGTTATACTAACTTGTTGCTTTCATGATCCTGTCCCTCCAGGAGATTTACCCCCCTTCATGACCGGGCCATATTTTTGCTTTACGGAGCTGCGCTATTTTAACTGACACTGCACACAAATGACATTATATAATTTTTTTACACAAATAGTGCTTTCTTTAGGTGGTATTTGATCACTCCTGGGTTTTTCATTTTTTGCGTTATAAACTAAAAAAGACCAAAAATGTAAAGAAAAAAAAATATGTTTTACTTTTTGCTATAAACATATCCAATAAAAAAATTCTTCAGAGATTTAGGCCAAAATGTATTTTGCATGCCTTTAGTAAAAAAAATCCCAATAAGTGTATATTAATTGGTTTGCATGAAAATTCTAGTGTCTACAAACAATGGTATACTGTATATACCGGATTATTTTTTTTATACTAGTAATAGTGGTGATAGTACGGTACGATAGACTGTGATAGTACGGCGGGCATTCTGACACTGGGTGGGGACTGACTAACTGTCACTGATATCTCCAGTGACACTAATACAGTGATCAGTGCTAATAAAAAGCACTGGCACTGTAGTAATGAGATTGGGCAGGAAGGGGTTACAGCTGGAGCGATCAAAGGGTTAATTGTGTGTTAGGGAGTGCTTTTACTGTGTTCTGTATGGTGTTATACTAGGGGATGTTCTGGTTTTCATCTCCCTGCTTTGCAAGGAGATAAAAACAGCACAATTCTGCAAGCAGGAGAGAAATCGGTATTGTTTACATTCACAGATCTCTCTCCTGTCAGTTGCTCCACTGATCACTGGGTCATGAATCGCTGGGCGGGACCCAGTGACTGACATGTGCCGAAACATATCAGCCACAATTAGACTTATCAGTATTTTGCCAATAGGAAAATTTTAGCCAATACAGCTGCCAATAGGGGGCTGTGTGTACTGCATATGGGGGGGGGGGGGGGCAGAGAAAGGCAGGAGAGAAGTGGAGGGTGTATAAAGTGAGCTACTGCTAAATGTCACTGCCGGTTTTTAAATGTAATTACCAGCTTTTTTTTCCCCTTCACTATCGCTCAAAGAATGAGCTGTCATTCTTCTCACCACTAGAGAAAACTAATGGGCGGGGTCACTGGGTAATGTCACTGGTTGACTCCGCCCCTTAGCTTCTCTTATTGGCAGGGAATATGACAGCTCATTCTCGGAGCTATAGTGAAGAAAAAAAAAGGCCGGTAATTGCATTTAAAACAATGCTGCTTTTTAAATCTAATTACCAGCTTTTTTCCCCTTCACTATAGCTCTGAGAAGTAGCTGTCATTCTCTCTGCTGCCAAAGGAAAGGGGCAGGGTCACCCAGTGACAATATCCAGTGACCCCGGCCCTTAGTTCCCTTTAGTGGAGGGTAGAATGACAGCTCATTCTTGGAGCTATAGTGAAGGGGAAAAAAGCCGGTAATTACATTTAAAAAATGGTATTGTTTTTAAATGCAATTAACAGCTTTTTTTCTTCAGTATAGCTCCACGAATGAGCTGTCATTCTCCCCGCCTCAGGAAAATAAGGGGCAGGGTCACCCAGTGACATTACCCAGTGACCCCGCCCCTTAGTTTCCTTTAGTGGAGGGGAGACTAACAGCTCATTCTTGGAGCTATAGTGAAGGGACAAAAAAGCCAGTAATTACATTTAAAAACCAGCAGTGACATATAGGGGCAGCCAGTGAGGGAGCCTGAGTGCATACACTGCTCCCTCACTATATATACTGTTCCTCTCCTGCCCCCTCCTTGCACACACTGCCCCTCCCCCCTACAAAGAGGACCTGTCACTCATATGCTATCACATAGGGGACTATTGGTTACCTATGTGATAACAATAAAATCATAAGTTAAAAAAATAAATAAAAATACACATTCAAGTTTAAAAAAAAATTGAGCCTCCCCACCCCCACATACGCAAACGTTTCGGTTTTTTGGCTTGTGCATTCTGAATTTTCAGTATCGGTTTCGGCACCAGAATTTTCATTTCGGTGCTCCACTCATTTTTTCACACGGCCATAAAAATATTACTGATACTATTACATATGTGTTTTCTGGAAGAAAAGTTCTTGTAAAATGATCAGTAAAATATTTGTGTATGAATGCGTTTAGATACGTAAAGACGCATATGTGCACGTAATTATTTACTTTCCCCTGTTGCTTAGATGAGCTTACAAATGCATATACAGTTGCAAGAAAAAGTATGTGAACCCCTTGGGATTACGTGGAGTTTTGCATGAATTGGGCATAAAATGTGCTCTGAAAGTCACAACAATAGAAGAACACAGTCTGCTGAACATAATACTACACAAACATTAGATTTTGCCATGGTTTAATTGCACATAACATGTAAACATTCACAGTGCAGGGAGGAAAAAGTATGTGAACCTTTGGACTTAATAACTGGTTGACCCTCCTTTGGCAGCAATAACCTCAACCAAACGTTTCCTGTAGTTGCAGATCAGACCTGCACAACGATCTGGAGTAATTTTGGACCATTCTTCACAAAACTGTTTCAGTGTAGCAATATTCTTGGGATGTCTGGTGTGAATCGCTCTCTTAAGGTCATGCCACAGCATTTCAATCGGGTTGAGGTCAGGACTCTGACTGGGCCACTCCAGAAGGCGTATTCTGTGCTGTTGCAGCCATTGTTTTGTTGAATTACTTGTATGCTTTGGGTCATTGTCCTGTTGCATCACCCATCCTCTGCGGAGCTTCAGTTGGCGGACAGATGGTCGTACGTTTTTCTGCAAAATGTCTTGATAAACTCTGGAATTCATTTTCCTATCAATGACAACAATCCGTCCAGGCCCTGAGGCAGCAAAGCAGCCCCAAACCATGATGCTCCCTCCACCATGTTTTACAGTGGGGATGAGGTTTTGATGTTGGTGTGCTGTGCCTTTTTTTCTCCACACATAGTGTTGTGTGTTCTTCCCAAACAACTCAATCTTGGTTTCATCTGTCCACAGTATATTTTGCCAATAGTGCCGTGGAACATCCAGGTGCTCTTTTGCAAACTTCAAACGTGCTGCAATATTCTTTTTGGACAGCAATGGCTTCCTCCGTGGTGTCCTCCCATGTGCTCTATTCTTGTTTAATGTTTTCCTTATTGTAGATGTGTCAACAATAATGTTAGCATGTGCCAGAGATTTCTGTAGGTCTTTAGCTGACACTCTGGGATTCTTCTTTACCTCATGCAGCATTCTGCGCTGTGCTCTTGCAGTCATTTTTACAGGACAACCACACCTAGGGAGAGTAGCAACAATGCTAAACTTTCTCCATTTGTAGACAGTCTGTCTTACTGTGGACACATGAACATCAAGGCTTTTGGAGATACTTTTGTAACCCTTTCCAGCTTCATGCAAGTCAACAATTCTTGATCGTAGGTCTTCTGAGAGCTCTTTTCTGCGAGGCATGGTTCACATCAGACAGTGCTTCTTGAAACCAGTAAACCCAAAACAGGTGTGTGTTTTCTAAGGGCAGGACAGCTGTCAGCAACACATCTAATATCATCACACTGATTGGAGTCAAGGTTGGCTCACTCCTGGCTCCAATTAGCTCTGGGAGAAGTCATTAAGCTAGGGCCTCACTTACTTTTTCCTCCCTGCACTGTGAATGTTTACATGTTATGTGCAATTAAACCATGGCAACATCTAATGTTTGTATAGTATTATGTTCAGCAGACTGTATTCTTCTATTGTTGTGACTTAGATGACGTTCAGAGCACATTTTATGCCCAACTCATGCAAAACTCCACATAATCCCAAGGGGTTCACATACTTTTTCTTGCAACTGTATATGCTCCTATATGCATACAGGCGTAAATCTCATATTGACAGGACTTCACTTACACAGCCATAAAAAAAAAACTATACAAATGTTTTTTGTTTACAAATCTGCACACAGCTGCATTGTTTTCAATGGACTCATTCACAGGTGAGTAAACATTCACTGAATTCAGATCCGTAACAGAGAATCCAAAAATCTGAGTCTAAGAACATACACTTTACATGCTTATGCATATAAACACATGTAAACGGGTTTGTAAGCATGTAAAGTCTAAACAAAGGGGAAAGCTAAATTATTATGTACACATATGCATTTTTATGCATTTAAAAGCATCTATATGTAAGTATTTTACTGATCATTACGCAGGAAGTTTTCACCTAGAAAACACGTATGATAACATCAGTAAAATTGTTAGGGCCATGTTAATGAAGCCTCAGATGCAGATTTTTGGATTCTGTGTTAAGGATCTGAATGCAGTGCATGTTTTTGGATTGGATACATTAAAAACAATGCGGCTGCGTTCAGATCCGTAATAAAAAAAACACTTGTAATGTATATGTTTTTGTTTTGTTTTTTTATGTCCATGTGAAAAAAGCCTTAAAGTGGTTCTAAAGACTGAAGGTAAAAACCTTCAGTGTGCAGCTTCCTCCACAGCCCCCCAAATACTTACCTGAATCTGATTACAATTCAGTGATGTGCATGAGAGCCTCAGCTGTCCTGGGTCTCCCTCTTCTCATTAGCTAAAACACAGCAGCAGAAGCCATTGACTCTTGCTGCTGTCAATCACAGCCAGCAAGAAGGAAGTGGGAGGCGGGGCCAAGCCACATTCTGTATGTATTATGGACATACAGGGCTGGCTGGGAAGTGAGCAGGAACGAATGCCCCCAGGGCAAGCAGCTTGCTCTGGAGCACTAGGGTGGGGGGGGGGGGGCAGGAGCACTGGCAGGGGACCCAATAAAGGAGGATCAGGGCTGCTCTGTGCAATAATTGCACAGAGCAGGTAAGTATGACATGTTTGCTATTTAAAATAAATTTAAGTTTTACAATCACTTTAAGGTTGGTATAAAAGGATTTTTCTGCAAAAAGTGGCATTCCTCCTGCTGGTTAGAAGTCTGGGAACCAATTTCCTGATGGATAGCAAATCTGTGGTTGTTGAACCAATCCCTAAAGGAAGTGATAGTCTTATCTATATATTACAGACTGCAGGGACAGTGTTACATATTCTGATGTACAGGAAGTCTGTGTTTAACCGTTTCCATACCGGGCACTTTTACCCCCTTCCTGCCCAGGCCAGTTTTCAGGTTTCAGCGCTCTCACACTTTGAATGACAATTACGCGGTCATAGAACACTGTATCCAAACTAAAATTTTGTCATTTTCTTCACACAACTAGAGCTTTCTTTTGGTGGTATTTAATCGCCGCTGGGGTTTTTATTTTTTGCTAAATTAACAAAAAAAGATCAAACATTTTGAAAAAAAAAACATGCTTTTCTTTGTTTCTGTTATAAAAGTTTGCAAATAAATAATTGTTCTTCATAAATTTAGGCCAATATGTATTCTGCTACATGTCTTTGGTGAAAATAACCCAAATTAGGTATTTTTTAGTTTGTAGGAAAGTTATAGAGTTCACAAACTATGGGATATATCTGAATATTGATCAATCCTGAAGTACTGACAGTTAATCTAATTTCTTGAGGTCCAAGAATAGATATCCCCCAAATGACCCCTTTTTGCAGAGTAGACAGTCCAACATACTTCATAAGAGGCATGGAGAGCTTTTTGAAGTTGTATTTTTTTTGTCATAATTTTTCGGAAAATGAAAAAATTAAAAAAATATTTTCACTATTTTTTTTTTTTCATACTGTCACCAGTGCAGTACAGCGTCATCATATAACTGGCATGGCGGTGATCAGGGATACTGACTGGTGACAGTATGAAAAAAAAAATATATAATTTTTGTTAAGTTTTTTTTATTATTTTTAATTTTTTATTAACATAGTAACAATGTACTGCTTTGGGGAAGTGATCAGTATTTTTTTTTTGTTTTACACAATTTGCTTATAGCAAAGAATTACTTTGTTATAAGCAAGCATTTACCTGAATTACATCAATTCATTCAGGGGTTTTTTTTTGTGCTTTGGCCACGGCTAATCACATGACACAGCTGGGCTGTGATTGGCCCAGCTTGTGCATGTGATAGCTGTGACCATTCACAGCTAGACACACTAGTATACAATGGATGGCATGAATGAAGCTATCCACTGTATACAGCTGTCATGTGACCTGCTGTGATTGGTCACAGCAGGTCACATGGTACCGGCAGCGGGGCCGGTACTCAGATCTGTCATCGGCCGTGTCCTAGGTACACGGCCGGTGGCAGATCGCACCGCTGCGCGGCTCTGCAGGCGCGCAAACTGCGCATACCCAAAAGCCCGCCGTATGGCGTCCACCCGGAATGCTGAGGGATTTTGCCGGCCCCCAATCGGCCATTGGCCTGGCAGCAAGAGGTTAATACACACATATTTCCCCAATTGTGGGTGTAGAAAGAATTGTCTGTTGAGCATATGGTGGCCTTTGGTACAATTTGGACAATGGCAACAGTCGGGTTTGCCAGGAGTGAGCGAGGTTGATGTTTTAGTAATAGGTGATAGTTCAGTATGCATGTGAAGATTTTCATGTTTTGTCCCCTGCAACAACTCATGGTAGAAGGAGGTGTGTTAGCTAATGTTAGGCTTTGACCTGACAATAGGAAGGGACCACATTCTTCACTGTATGAGTTTCTCCTGAGTAACAAGTGGAAAAACAAAACAAGTGGGTTCCATTTTGTAGGATGTTGTAGGTATACAATAGGGACTCCCCAGTATTTTCCACTTACTAACTGTCTTTGTTGGTGGAGGAGTTTTTTTGGGTAGCTGTGCTCAGAAAACCATTTAATTATTTAATGTAGTTCAGCTATTATGGGGTTGGTGTTGTTCCTTTTTACTCTGAGCATCTAGGTATATGGAATCCCAAAAACTAGTGCTGAGGGGCTGTGCACTGCATGCATGAAGCAGAGTGTTTCTGTCATTTGGCTTTGTATAGCTCATTCCCTAAGACTGTGTTGTAACTGACAACTATTTTAAAAATATTAAGATCCGGGAAATTGATGTCAATATTGGAAGCTGCAAGAGTCAACCTGGTTGGGGTAGACATATTATGGAGCTAATTAATTATCTGTGTTAGACCATCTCCACCAGACCAAAGGAGCAAGAGATCATCTATATAACAACGACAAAATAACACATCTGGTGCCAATCTAGGCATTAGGATATCATATTCATTTAAGCGCATTTAAATGTTTGCAAAAGAGGGTGCAACATTAGATTCCACTGCAATCCCAGAGCACTGTTGGTAGAAATTTTCATTAAATTTCAAATAGTTAAAAAAACTCCTCTTATCCCTTTTTCTCTTCCCTTGTCTTCCTTCCCTCTGCTAAACTGTGGATGGTATGGGTTCAACAATCCTACGGGCATTTGGCCATATCTGCTCTCCTATCTACACCTACTGTCTTTGATTATGCCGGAATTGACATGCAGGTGTGTCCTTAAAGCTTTATTTATGTTAGTAAAATGTTATCCCATCTACATACTGAGCTTGGATAAATGCTTTTTAACCTGTTCTAATCTCACTTGTTAAACCTTAAGAAGTTAACCAGGTCTTCTAGGCCAAATAGTCATTCATTATACCTGTGACCCACATGTATAACAACCATTGTAATTTGACCACTTCCCATCCGGTCTATTGTCAAATGATTGCTGTGTGGGACTTTCATCTTTCCGAGTGGACATCCTCCTGGAAATGCGCCTCACGTGCACCTCATGGGCCACGCTGTGGAACAATCTGTCACCAGCTGTGTCCATTGGACACAGGCAATGACTGATCACTGTACTGGGCTGCTGCCAGTACCATGTGATTGCTTTGACCAATCACAGCAGATCACATGACAATTTTAAACAATAAATGGCTTTGATTCATGCCATTCATTGCGTACAATGTATTGCTAGCTGTGATTGGTCACAGTAATCATATGGTATAGACAGGGACACTCACAGTCCTTCTGTACCATGTGATTAGCTGTGGCCAATCAAAGCTAATCACAACTATACATACTGAATGAATACATTTCAATCAGTAAAAATGGTTGCTTATACCAGTGAAATTCACTGGTATAAGCAATCATAATGTGTAAAGAAAATCCTAGTCACTTCCCCAGAGTAGTACAATGTTACTATGGTAACACTGCATTGCTTTGGTCACAGTGTTTTGTTTTGTTTTTTTTTTCTACATACTGTCACCAGTTAGTGCCTCTGATCACTGCTAGCATTTTTTTAAATCGTTCAATTTCAAAAAATGATGACAAAAAATTACAAATTTAAAAAACTTGCCATGCCTTTTACCAAAATACCGTGGACTATCTATTTTCAAAAAAAGGGGTCATTTGGAGGATATTTGTACTGTCCTGGAATTTTGGACCTCAAGAAATTAGAAGTTAGGCTGCCAGTACATCAGGATTCTTCGATTTTCAGATATATACCATAGTTTGTGGACTCTATAACTTCTACAGACTGAATAATAAACACTGATTTGGGTTATTTTTGCCAAAGAAATGTAGCAGAAAACATCTTGGCCTAAATTTATGAAGAAAGATTCGTTTTTTTGCAAGGTTTTTCTGTTTATTTAGCAAAAAATAAAAAGCCCAGTGGTGATAAAATACATCCAAAAGAAAGTTATATTTGTGTGAAAAAAATCCTCAAAATTTCATATGGGTACAGTGTTGCATGAACGCGTAATTGTCATTCAAAGTGCAACCGCACTGAAAGCTGAAAATTGGCCTGAGCAGCAAAGGGGTGAAAGTGCCTAATATTGAAGTGGTTAAATAAACCAATTTACCTAACCAAGTCAACTAAAACAATATTGAACAAGAAAAGTGTTTCTATAGCACAGATCAAGTATGTGCCATATCCCCAAGTTCTGGATTTAAGAGTGATTAAGAAGTGAAATATTAAGAGGTGCAATAATGAGGGAAACTGAACTTATCCAAGTGACAAAACAAACATTTGTTAATCAACTAACTTCCAGAAAGAGTGGAAAACAGCATAAACAGTCACACCTAATTTTTAAAGAGGGGTTAAGCACAAATTTAGTTTGTTGTAGTTGGTTGTAAACACAGAGATTAACTGCTTTGAGAATTGTGAAATGCTGATGCATAGGTTGACCAATGGACACACTTCTGAGATGTGCACCAGCTTCCAAACATAGACCATCATCAGTCTGCTCTAAGTTATCTTTTATTTTAACCATATGCATTCTAGGAACATTATACTGCATATTATTGACTTGCACAACACATGTATTTAAAGGGATCATCACCCATGATTTTGTTTAGTTAAGAGACAAATTTTATTTTTTTTTAATGTAAGTACAGCACAGAAAATGTGACATACACTGTCCAGAATTAGAACAACAAGTGAACAAGAACCAATTGGTCATTGGTACTGTTAGGTACATAGCAAATAGTCTACATTATCACAAAAAGATCAGCATACACAAAGTTCAAGCAGAGAGAACTTGCCTGTATTTTTAAAAGCATGCGGTACTTACATATGATCGCTAAGACAACTCCCCTGCAGTAACAACCGTGCATTTCAAGGAGCTCACTACACCAGGTCATAAAAAAAAACACTCCCAGATAAAAAAAAACTCACTTATGTGCAGTATCAGTTAAGAACTTCACTCCACTCCTAATCTTCTAATGCCCCAGTATTCGGTTCATATTGATCTTTAAGGGCATAGACTAATTTAATCGCTGAGGGAGTAAGTAGGATATTATATAGATTGAAGATCAATTCATGGGATTCCTCATCATATAACACTTCCACTATCTCTAGAGAGAATAAGACCAGGATCCCAGAGGTAAATTGTGTTTGAAGCGCATGCCATAGTTGCAGGTAGCGTAACAGCATACAATTGGGAAGTGAAAATTCAGCATGCAGTGTTAAAAATTGTTTAATCTTTCCATTAACTAAAACATGGGAAAGGTGAAAGACACCCTTAGTTATCCACAGTCCTGGATCTAGTGGTAGTTCAGGTAAGCATTTATTATACCACAATGTGATAGAGGCATGTAATTCCGCAGACAAAGTCTTACAAACTGCCAGATCCCATATTCGATTATATTGATATGCAATGCTACTATGGGAAGGATCCACGTAGGAGCCCTTTTGCCCTCTAAATACATCACAAAAGGGATGGGGCAATGCAGGTATAGCCACACCACTAACCAGGGACTTGTAGCTTGTCAGATTTAACCCATTAATGTAATATAGATGAGATAACTGAGATGCAAGATCATCATCCATTTTACACATCAATCAGTTCTACCATTTGAATGAAACATGCAGCAATTTAGGGATCATAAGCTCACTGGCAGACCCCAAACTTTTATCTTTTTTTTTTGTTTTCAATGTTGTATTTATTTTTGATAACAATCCCAATATAATTAATTTAGAGCCATTTCCAAAATTTCTCCTTTTTATTTATATTCACTAGCCCGATCCCTCTGCGTTATGTACAAATTTTCTTTGACTCTTCTCATTCATCCACCGACATAACTCAGCCCTTTCCCTGCATATTATCCATTTTTTCTACACAGTCTTGGTCTGTTCATGAGATCAGTAAACGGGTATTTTGCTGTTTGACTACTTTTACTGAAAGGTTGACATTTACATATACTATATGCATTGCATAGTAGTACTTCTTTTTGTCATACATGGTTTATACAATTTTACTTTTGTTCTTTTCATGTAAATGTGACCTTTCTTGTGATTGCATCAATGGCCTCTTTGAACATGCTATGGAGACTCTTCAGATATTGGATTTCTGATATTAGGGTAAAACCACGATTTAAACAACTGCCTGAATTTTGGAACTTTTTTGGGGCAGCACAGTGGCTAAATGGTTAGCACTTCTGCCTAGCAGTACTAGGGTCATTGGTTTGAATTCCAGCCACGGCACCACCTGCCAGGAGTTTGCATGGAACTTTTTTGGGGCAGCACAGTGGCTAAATGGTTAGCACTTCTGCCTAGCAGTACTAGGGTCATTGGTTTGAATTCCAGCCACGGCACCACCTGCCAGGAGTTTGCATGTTCTCCCTTTGCCTGCGTGGGTTTCCTCCGGGTACTCCATTTTCCTCCCACACTCCAAAGAAATGCTGGTTATTTAATTGGATCCTGTCTAAATTGGCCCTAATATGTGTATGTATGAATGTAATTTAGGGACCTTAGATTGTACACTCCTTGAGGGTTAGGGACTGAAGTGAATGTACAATATATATGTGTAATGTGCTGTGAAAATTGACGGCGTTATATAAGTACCTGAACCCTGATTCTGAACTGATGGAGGTAGTATGAGATGCCTTTAAGGTATTTACTAGACATCAATACCAATCCAATATAGGTAAGGTGAGGAAAGAAATAAAGGTCGACCTGGTAAAATCAACACTATTGCTAACTGCTATGATCTCTGTGATTGGTCATGCGGTCAGTGCGGTGGAATGGGAATACCTCTGTGAGGTCCTTCATAGATTTCGCTTTTAAACCCAACTTTATTTCATGACTGCAAATTTTGTACTTTGTCTCTGTGGTCCATTGGCCTACTAGAAGAAAAATGATCTCTATATGCGGATGATACCATCCTGTACAAGGACATCCCCCTGCTTTGTCTTGACAACTCTACAATTGCCTCTCTCCAAGGGTGGCTTGGACCTTCCTAAATTTCAACTCTATTACTGGGAGACAGTGTTGGTGATGATGCATTACTTGGTTTTCTCTACCCACAGATAATCCTGTGGTGGTTCTTAACCGCTTTTCGGCTGCCCTATAGCAGAACTACTGCTACAGGGCTGTGCAAAATCATGTATATATGTGATTTTGCAGCTTAGGGTAGGGGGCACATGTGCGCGCTGCTATTGGTGGCTACAGATGTCGATTGGGTCCCGGCCAGAGATTCCCCACAAGCACCCGGCGATGGCCGAGTATCACTGACTGGGGAGAGACCCGTGTGCAAACAACACAGGTTTCTCTCCTGCCAGCAGTAACATGTACAGCAGAGAAATACACAGCAGTATGTTTCCCTAGTAAAACACACACAGCACACAGAGTAATACAGTACACAGCACACAGTTAACCCTTGGATCGCCCCAGATCGCCCATTACTAGTATATAAAAAAAAATAAATTCCAGTATATATACCGCCATTTGTAGACGCTATAACTTTCACTTTTTCATAGCAAAGACATGTAGCAGAATACATTTTGGCTTAAATTTATGATGAAATTTGATGTTTTTAATATTTTGTTTATAGAGCAAACAATGAAAAATGCATAGGTGATCAAATACCACCAAACGAAAGCTCTATTTATGGGAAAAAAGGACATCAATTTAATTTGGGTGCAGCACTGCATGACCATACAATTTTCAGTTAAAGTAACACAGCACTCATCGCAAAAAATGGCCTGGTCAGGAAAGGGGTAAATCCTCTGGAGGGCAAGTGGTTACAGTGGCTCTTTTGCGCTCATATGCTGTCCTTAGTAATCTGGTGTTTAAGTGCCCTTGTACCCGCAGACATATTGCATATACCTGTATGTCACTGGATTAGAAGGGTGACATATTGGTCACTGCTGCAGCTGTAGCGATGACCGAGATATAATTTTTTAGAGCCAGTGACTCTGCACACTATAAAAGTAATCCAATCAGCTAAAGAGCTACTGGATTACTTTTACAGGTGGCAGAAGGGATCCTCCTCCTCCCTCAGCCTCCACCACCTTTACTGGACTCACCTGGCCATTGTACTTATACAACCAGGGGAGACAAACGTCGTTCTGGGAGGGCAAAATGGCACATCTTGCCATATCTGTTACCAATCACTGATCTGTGTACCAGGCTGCTGTGTTCCACCCTAGTACCATGTGATTGCTGTGAAAAAGCATAACGATCACATGTCCAGTAGTAAACAATGGCTGTCAATCACTACACCATTTCTTACTACTGTGATGGGTCACAGTGATCACAGGTACAGGGTCAATCACAGTGGTCCTGTACCATGTGAAAGCTGTGGCTAATCACAACTATCACAGTTCTTCTCATTAGCTACATGAATGTAGCCCATCACTGTCAGAAATGATTGCTTACATAGCAATCATGGCTGTATTAGCAATCATAGTGCACCAAAAATCCAGTTCACCTCTGGTGACAGTATGAAAAAAATTATAAAAAAGAAAAGACTAATATTTTTTTCATATACTGTCAGCAGAGCAAGGGCAGTGTCATTATGGTGACATTGCACTGCTCTGGCAGTGATCATGTGCAAGAACTGGCTGCTCTGATATCAATGTATGCTATTGACACCAGCCCTCATCTCTGAAGGGCCTCAAGAAATGTGATAGGCAGCCATTACATAAGGATTGATCAATGTTCAGATAGGTATACCATAGTTTGTAGACTCTATAACTTTCATGTAGACTAAATAATATCCACTGATTTGGGTTATTTTTACCAAAAAAAATGTATCATAATACATTTGGGCCTAAATTTAAAAATACAGAGTATTTATTTGCAAATTTTATAACAGAAACTAAGAAAAACATGTTTTCTTTTCAGTATTTTTTCACCTGCATAGCAAAAAAATGTGGTGGGTAAATACAATAAAAAGAAAGCTCTCTGTGTCTCAAAAAATGGTAACAATTTCATTTGGGTACAGTGTTGAATGGCTGAGTAATTGTCATTCAAAGTGTTACAGCACTGAAAGCTGAAAAATGCCTGGGCAAGAAGGTGGTGAAAGTGTCTTGAGGTGGATAACCCTTCTGTCTAATAAAAGAAAACTAAACTGCTGTGGTAACTCATAAAAATGTTAACTGGTGCTGAGCTTCATAGATTTGTTTGTTGCTTATCTGAAGTTTATATAAAACTACATTTCCACCTAAGACTATCCAGTCCACAAGTTTACAATAATGCTGTAACTTCGCTGTTAAACAAACGGCAGTTACACTGGCAGATTTACTGGCAGAACCAACAGTTAATGAAACTTTATTACAAGAGGGACTCAGAAAAACAAAAATTACTGTGTTAATGCTAGTGACAGATTGCATCAAATATGACATTTTTTGCTTTTGCTCATAGTTCTTCCTTAACTTAAAACCATGTTAACAGTGTTGCTATGATGGTCATGTGTTGGTCAAGCTTAGTCATCTTAGTTTTCAGCCAGTCTGAGCTCTGATACCTGTCTTCAACAGAAAGCACGTGCCATAAATACAGTTAAATGACCAACAGTGGGCAGAGTTGGGAGCAACATTTATTTTGAAAAGTGCTTCAGCTCTGCTTTAGGTTTTCATTCACCTCTGTCTATAACCTTGTAACATTTTTCACTTAAGCAAAATTATGTAAGCATGCATAAGCTCCAATGCCAGGGTCTCCTATTTTATTGCAACAGAAAAAATCATTGCAGTTTCAGTAAACATACCACATCTCCCCTAATATAAAATGTAGAAATTCCCTTCTAGAGAATCAGAGTCCACTGAATGCCAAATTTGCTTCTACTGAACAGTCAAGGAGCTGGTATGATCACTCCCTTCCTAAATATTTAGCTGTATGTTATTGCCACAGTCTGCCAAGACCCCATGGAATTATAATTTTCATTGGCTATCCTAAAAATTATTTCTATGCCCATGTGATTTAGCAGCTGGAATCCAAACTATAAGTCATCATGATTCTCATTTAGTATATTAATTAAAAGGATTCAATGAACTTAAAAAGAACTGAAAACTACACATTAATTAAGGATTTATTAATCTACTTAGTAACCATGTTTTATGCATAATAATTTAATGTTCTGGTACTCAGTCTTCATTAGGTATATCTCACACATCTTAATGAAACCCCTTGATCTTCATAAAAAGAAACATTATCCCTCTATCCTAAGTGTTTCATAATGGTGCACAGAAACATTTTTGGAGGAAAAGTTTTGGTGTAAAAATGTAAGCAATTTAGAAATATATATATATGTCTTGGGAATGAGACAATGTTTTTGGGTTCAGGTCGTTCTTAAAATAGAAGCCCAATTGCAGTCTAAGGTGCTTGAATCTTCATAATTAATTATTTGCATTGTCAAGGCTAATAGGCAAGGTATTGTCAAAAAAAGGACATGGAGAGCTTGGCACCACCATGGGGGGTATGTACCAATGAAAAAATAAAAAAATAAAAAATATATTGTACCACAAGAGTTGGGTCCTATGTTTAATCCAACTTCGAGGGTGCATCCGTTTTTCAAATTGCATGCTTGGGAGATGTGTTTAGACTAGTACAATTTTTACTATTCTAAGCCAAATTTAATAATATTAAAAAAATGGAATTTGTGATTTGACAACTCCTTGATTGAAATGATCTCACTAGGGTTTGTTTTTGGTATCCAAACTTCTTTGAAGTTTGCTGAACCCTGCTCGAACTGAACCTAGGGCAGTTCAGCTCATCCCTTTTAGAAACTGGCTAGTTCCATAACTTGAATAGACAGCAAATAGAAAACACTATTTAGTGAGCATCTTTTTAAACATATTTGCTGTCTGCAGCACCTTTGTGCTTCTATTGTATCAGCCATTTTAAAAGCACCAATCATTGGGGTACTACATGCATAAGGAAATGCATGAACCTGCACCTCAGAACTTGGTGGGAGAAGCACCTCATTGAGACACGTTGACAGCAAAACCTGCACGCTCCTTCTCCTCAAGAGTGCTGCTAATGCACCCGTTTCATTCTTCATTCATAGCAGGCTTTTTCTTTTCTTTTTTTTTTGTTTGTTTTGCTGCTAATGTGCTAATTTCCTCCTCCTCAAGGGCAGCCATTTTGTTTCAGGACAACTAATGTGTCCTTTCCCTTCTGCTCATTCTAGGGTGCATAGCAACCATTTTTTTCAGCACTGCTTATGCACCTTTTTTTCCTCCTCCTTTTGCTTATCTACTAATCCCATCATAGATCCACCAATTGGCTATAAGGAGTCAACAGACCTCTGCAGTTTTTGTCTTATTTTAGTCCTTTATTTTAAAGTACCTGCTCTACCAAGCTGAAGAAAATAATGCCCTCCCCCAATCGCCTCCATTCCCAGTGTCAAAGAACCCTTTATGCAAGTTCATGTGTTACATTTTTATATTGGTATGTACTGAGCAGGGGCAGACTGACAACTCATGGGGCCCCTGGGCAATAGGGGATCATGGGGCCCCTGTGTCCTCGCCCACACCCAAAAAAGCTTATGAAAAAGCCAAGGAAAGGTACCAGGGGCATCTCATGCGGCCCCCTACTGACCCCTGGCCCTCGGGCAGTGCCCGAGTGCTCAAATGGTCAGTCCGCCCCTAGTACTGAGTGTCATTATTTTGCCAAAAAAGGTCATATGCTAGCCACCATTATTTTAAACAGAAAGTCAGCCCTGCTCATCACCAACTGTGGAATGCTATGGGGCAGCAGGAGGCAGAGGGGGAATACAAAACCGTTCGCGAGGATTGGTGTTCTGGCGGTGCAGAGGGGGGGGGGGTTGGGCTTCTGTCATTGAGGAGGAGGAAGAGGATTTTGATACTAGCAGCGAGAAGGGGGAAGAACATTAGAGAGGTTGCATTGCATATATGTGTAAGGGAGGGTTGCATTGTATTTAAATGTGAGGTGAAAAGAGGGGGGAAACCATTGTGTGCATCTGATGTAAGAGAGGACATTCTTCTGTGTATGTACTGGAGAAGGAAGAGAGAAAGGTCTTCAGCACTGAACTGGGCTCTGTCTACAAGGGGTGGTGTGCCCAATGTCTTCCCTGTCCTAGAAAAAGGTATAAATGAGTGCTGTATTTTCCACTCATAGACTCTGCTTGAGTAACTTTACGTTTAGGTTCTTTGTGATGTGTTTGTAGGGGAGACTAGAAGAAGCTGGTCAATGGAATATGTGAGTTGTTTTGAGAGCTCCTCTCGAGATACTGTGTCTGTGTTAGGGAATTTTGGTTTCTCCATTGGAGGCCACCAACCACTTGTAACTCAGAAGAGCCCTTAAGTCACTGGGAATGTGACTGCCAGCCCTGACACTATGGGAGAAGCACTCAGTATACACACGTCCTTGAGTGTGAGACTAGGGGAACTCCCACTCTAGATACCCATGCTCACATTTTATATCAGTGAGACATGGAAATATATTGCTTTTGCTTCATTTTTCAGCAGGGGATGATTGAAGTTGTAGGACCTTGTTTACCATATTATTCCAAGTTTGAGAAATGTTTGAAAGGTCATAATTAACAACTGTTGATTTAGGACAATTGGGCACCAATGGTAGTGTTGTGTAATATACTATCAATTGAGTTGTGTCCACACACCAACTTGTAATTGTACCACTCATGACACTATCATTGGTTTACTGACTGGACATCCAGACACAAACTAATTGGTTGGTTTTAGATGGTGTAGGGCAGCCTTTCTCAACCAGGGTGCCCAGGCACCCTGGGGTGCCTTGAGATTTCTTTAGGGGTGCCTTGGCAAAATGTGTAAAAATTGCCCAAAACTTGTATACAAGCCAGTGGGTGGAACAAGCTTACACAAAGCCACAGGTTTTCATTGTGCACCATTATGACCTTCTAGCCGCTGGCATCCTGACAACCAGTGACATCACCAGTTGATAAGGAGGATGTCATC
Organism: Staurois parvus; assembly: GCF_062004578.1. NCBI lineage: Eukaryota > Metazoa > Chordata > Amphibia > Anura > Ranidae > Staurois > Staurois parvus. The sequence goes on from NW_028317883.1 coordinate 8,252,739, forward strand.
CTAGTTTGCCCCTCCCCTGCCCCTCTCCGTCAGTGCTGGGGTCACATTAGTTCAGTGATGGATAAAAACCGAGGGAGAAGAGAAACAATGGTGTGCAAAAGTATATTTGCTTTGGAAGAATAAATCACATCTAATGTTGGGTGTCCTACATGTGTTGATGTTGCTGCATTATATAGAGCTATTAAAATAGTTTTTCACATTTTAGAATGGGGTACCCTTTTAAAATTATGGATAGTCTAGAGACACTCCATTTTAGAATGGGGTGACTCAAGATTGTCCATAATTTTAAAGAGTGTCTTGACTGAAAAAAGGTTGAGAAACACTGGTGTAGGGCACTGAGTGTTGCTTTTCTAAGTACTTGCAAATGTATAGATTGATAAAGATGTTTTTTCTATTTTGGTACATTTGTAAGATTTTCTTTTTTTAGGATAAGCCATGGAAGCCGCTTTAGGTAACCGCTTTTTGACCTCTGGCACTAGTCTATCCAGAGGCACACTGACCCCCCCCCAGTGGTGGATCACATCACATTGAAATGAATAGTTTTAAATTGGTGAACAAATATGGAGCCAACAGTGACAAAGGAAAAATGCCTCAGCATCGGTTGAGTCACTGAAAGGAAAAAAGCCCATGCATCAGCAGTATCTTAGGAGGACTGATCTGGCATCTGTGTTAGCTAAATTAAACAAGGACATTATTGGCAAAAAAACCCCCAAAATTCTTAAAAATAGATTGGCCTTTTCTAAAGGTTTTGCCAATAAATGGTACACTCCCCATTCCGGGAGAGGGCTGGGATCTAGGCCCAAACCAAATCCCAATGTTCAAACCAGTGCTATAATTGATGATGAAACATCAATTCCTCTTTATCCTCTTCTCTTCCACAGTCTTCTAAAGTGGATCGACCAGCATTTCATGCTTACACTCACGTTGGACCTTGTAAGCGGTTTTATGGTGCACCAAATTCAAACTTTTAAAACTTTACTCCCACTTCTTTACAACAGTTTGGTGGTGGATCAAACTCAGGAGAGGGCAATGTCTGCGCACATGATAACACTCACGCCAACTATTCAGAAACTATAGCAGCACAAATTGTCACTCTATACAGGGCTCACAATTAAGGTCACATTTGGAACCCACTTTAATTAGACGATTGACACTATCTCAGACACCTATGCCTCACTATCATGCCAATGGGAATTTTTTTACCCCTTACTCAATCAGCCAGACAGGGCATGCTGGATGTATATGTGCTTCAATAAAGTCTGTATCCTGTAACAACAACAATTTCTCCAAATCCACCAATGATCATGAATTAACCACTTCCCGTCCGGCCGCTGTTTATAAACGGCAGGACGGGACACCTACAGGAGCGGGTTGCCGTCTCTAAACGGCACCTTGTGTCTCCTAGAGCGCGCACCCGCGAGCCCGATGATCGCCGAGTCCGACGGACACGGTAGATTATGTGACATGGTATGGGACCAATGAAATCGGTCCCATACCATGTGATCAGCTGTGTCCAATAAGGACACAGCTTAAGTGTAAACAAAAGCCGCATGGTGCGGCTTCCGCCTCCTTCTCCTCACACGGAGTTGTCTGTGAGAGGAGAAACAGCCAAGAAGAGGTAGTAGTCAACTGCCCTCCACCTCAGTGACACCTGATCGCCCCTAAAGTGTCCATGATCGCCCCTAAAGTGGCCCTGATCGCCCCACGTGTCCCTGATCACCCCAATAAGTGGCCCTGATTGCCCCAACAAGTGGCTTTGCCCATAAGTGGCCCTGATTGCCCCCACAAGTGGCCCTGATTGCCCCAAGTGGCCCTGATTGCCCCAAGTGGCCCTGATCGCCCCAAGTGGTCCTGATCGCCCACAAGTGGCCCTGATCGCCCAACAAGTGGCCCAGCAGTGTCCCTGATTGTCAGTGTCCCTGATCGCCACATAGTGGCCCAGCAGTGTTCCTGATCTCCACAGTGTCCCTGATCGTCACAGTTTTCCTGATCGCCACACAAGTGGCCAAGCAGTGTCCCTGATCGCCGCAGTGGCCAAGCAGTGTCCCTGATCGTCACACAACTGGCCCAGCAGTATCGCCGCAGTGGCCAAGCAGTGTCCCTGATTGCCACACAAGTGGCCCAGAAGTGTCCCTGATTGCCGCAGTGGCCCAGCAGTGTCCCTGATCACCACAGTGTCCCTGATTGCCGCACAAGTGGTCCAGCAGTGTCCCTGATCGCCGCAGTGGCCCAGCAGTGTCCCTGATTGCCGCACAAGTGGTCCAGCAGTGTTCCTGATCGCCACAGTGTCCCTGATTGCCGCACAAAGTGGTCCAGCAGTGTCCCTGATTGCCGCAGTGTCCCTGATTGCCGCAGTGGCCCAGCAGTGTCCCTGATCGCCACACAAGTGGCCCAGCAGTGTCCCTGATTGCCGCACAAGTAACCCAGCATTGTCCCTGATTGCCGCACAAGTGGTCCAGCAGTGTCCCTGATCACCTCAGTGGCCCAGCAGTGTCCCTGATCACCGCAGTGTCCCTGATTGCCGCACAAGTGGTCCAGCAGTGTCCCTGATCGCCGCAGTGGCCCTGATTGCCGCAGTGGCCCAGCAGTGTCCCTGACCACCACACAAGTGGCCCAGCAGTGTCCCTGATCACCGCATTGGCCCAGCAGTGTTCCTGATCACCACACAATTGGCCCAGCAGTGTCCCTGATCACCGCATTGGCCCAGCAGTGTTCCTGATCACCACACAATTGGCCCAGCAGTGTCCCTGATCCCCACATTGGCCCAGCAGTGTTCCTGATCACCACACAAGTGGCCCAGCAGTGTCCCTGATCGCCGGACAAGTGGTCCAGCAGTGCCCCTGATCACCGAAGTGTCCCTGATCACCGCGGTAGTCCAGCAGTGTTTCTGATTGCCACACAAGTGGCCCAGCAGTGTCCTGATCATCGCAGTGGCCCAGCAGTGTCCCTGATCGCCGCAGAAGTGGTCCAGCAGTGTCCCTGATTGCCGCAGTGTCCCAGCAGTGTCCCTGATCACCGCAGTGTCCCCGATTGCTGCACAAGTGGTCCAGCAGTGTCCCTGATCACCGCAGTGTCCCTGATTGCCGCAGTGGCCCAGATCACCACACAAGTGGCCCAGCAGTGTCCCTGATCACCACACAAGTGGCCAGCAGTGTCCCTGATCGCCGGACAAGTGGTCCAGCAGTGCCCCTGATCACCGCAGTGTCCCTGATCACCGCAGTTGCCCAGCAGTGTTTCTGATCGCCACACAAGTGGCCCAGCAGTGTCCTGATCATTGCAGTGGCCCAGCAGTGTCCATGGTCGCCGCACAAGTGGTCCAGCAGTGTCCCTGATCGCCACAGTGTCCCTGATTGCCACAGTGTCCCTGATCGCCACACAAGTGGCCCAGCAGTGGCCCTGATCACCGCAGTGGCCCAGCAGTGTCCCTGATCACCATACAGTGGCCCAATCAGTGTCCCTGATCACCTTACAGTGTGCCTGTTCATAAAGTGTCCCTGATCTCTGCCACACCAGTGGACCTGTTCACTGCCATCGTCTGTGAGGAGAGAGATCCAGTACAGCTAACTGTGAGTAATTTTCAGCCTTTGCACAGAGTTTACACACACTCACAAAACATTGCCAGCCACCTCACTGTATCTCTGATTTTTGCCCAACAGTGACTAGTGTGAACCAACTGCATCCAGATATCTGTCCCTCACTGCAACACCATCCTGATCACTGCCATACCAGTGGGTCCTGATCAGTGTCAAAAATATGGCCAAAAGATCATATACAAGCGAGGAGGCATTTCAAATTCTGAGTATGACAGATGAGAGTGACGGAGAACTCTCACTGTCAAACTCTGATTCTGTATATGAACCAGAACACAGCAGCGGTTCACTCTCTGAATCAGAAGAAGGTGTTCCAACAAAAAGAATGAGGAACTCCAAGGAGCAGCAAGCAACCACCAGCAGCTCAATACGTTCTTCTGATATGGCTACTACCAGCACTGTAAGTGCAAGTTCTAGTATTCAGGTGTCACATCAGCCACCAAGGATTAGGGCCCATACTGCTGTCCCAGATGCTCTTTTAAACCCTGTGTGGCTACCTTCAGTATCAGGAGCACCTATAATTCCCCCATTCATAGCCCAGTCAGGCATTCAGGCAGAAACCCAAAATTTTACAGCCATTGATTATTTCCATTTATTTTTCACTGAAGAGTTTTTGAATTCAGTTGTGCACCAATGCAATATTTTCGCCCAGCAATTAATCACTCAAAATCCCAACTCCTGTTATGCTCGAACATTTGAGTGGAAATGCCTCACAGTTGAAGAATTTAAAGTGTTTCTTGGCCTTACATTTAATATGGGACTAACAAAAAAAAATGAACTGCATGCTTATTGGTTGACAAATCCCATTCAACACATGCCGCTCTTTTCTGCCACTATGTCCAGGACCCGCTATAAAACAATTCTGCACTTTCTACATTTCAACGATAATTCCCTGTTCCCCCCCAGAGATCACCCCGCGTACGGCAAACTTTATAAAATTCGTCCACTAATCAATTATTTCAACCAAAAATTTTCAGAAATATATTGTCCTGAAAAAAACATCTGTGTCGATGAATCCCTAATCCATTTCACTGGGAGGCTGATCATAAAACAGTACATTCCAAGTAAACGGGCCAGATACGGGGTGAAGATGAACAAACTCTGCGAAAGGTCCACAGGATACGTGCACAAGTTCCGTATCTACGAGGGAAAGGACAGTCAGCTAGAGCCCCCTGAATGCCCAGCCTATATGGGGATTAGTGGAAAAATTGTCTGGGACCTGGTATACCCCCTCTTCAATCAGGGGTACCATCTTTACGTGGACAATTTCTACACAAGCCTGCCCCTTTTCCGCCACCTTTATCTCAAGGACACTGTAGCCTGTGGCACAGTTCGACCCAATCGGAAGGGATTTCCACAACAATTGGTTGCCACCAAGCTAAACAGGGGGGAGTCAGCTAGCTTGAGAAATGAAGAGATCCTGGCCCTTAAGTGGCGAGACAAACGGGATGTGTATGTCCTTTCATCTATCCATAACAGCAGCTCATTGGAAATTCAAGGAAGTCGCGGTCCCATCCGAAAACCTCAATGCATACACGAATACAACCTGTTCATGGGGGGAGTGGATTTAAATGATCAAATGTTACAGCCCTACATACCCAACAGAAGATCAATCTACTGGTATAAAAAAGTATCCTTCTACCTTTTCCATATGGCCCTGTACAATTCCTACATCGTTTTCCAGAAGTCCACACAAAGACCTGTCACCTTCTTACAATATCAGGAAGAGATTATCACATCCCTCATCTATCAAGTAAGACCCGTACCTGAACAAATTCGGTCTGATGCAGTGAGCCGATTGCATGAAAGACATTTCCCCAATATCGTCCCCCCTACCGAAACAGACCGCAATCCTCAAAAGAGATGTCGGGTATGCTCCAAACATAGAATTCGATCTGACACCCGATACTACTGTCCCCAGTGTCCCTCAAAGCCTGGTCTCTGTATAGAAGAGTGCTTCCGTATCTACCATACCGCACTACATTATTAGTGAAGTACGGTGAAGATATATTTCTTTGTCCTCTGTTTGCTATTTCCCTGCCACGTTTCTGCCTGTTGCCTGAATTCATTTTCCTGCCTTCCATCTGAACTGACCTCGGCCTGTTTATTGACCATGCCTCTGCTTGCTGCCTGAACTGACCTCGGCGTGTTAATGGACCATGCCTCTGCCTGCTACCTGAACTGACCTCGGCCTGTTACTCGACCATGCCTCTGCTTGCTGCCTGAACTGACCTCGGCCTGTTAATCGACCATGCCTCTGCCTGCTGCCTGAACTGACCTCAGCCTGTTAATCGACCATGCCTCTGCCTGCTGCCTGAACTGACCTCGGCCTGTTAATCGACCATGCCTCTGCCTGCCTCCTGGACTGATCTTTTGCCCTCCCACTTTAGTAGTGGGATTCAAGACAACACAGGGGTCTCACGTATGTGAGGGGATCCAGAGTAGTGTTTCCGAGCAGAGAAAACTTTTTTGTTTTCTTTGGGTTTTTTAATTCCCGGATCAGGGTCTGGAGACCAGAGGCTTCGAAGAGATTTGGGTGGGATGAAGCCTCTACCCCTTTGTCCAGTCTTACCTAACCAAGGCCCTAAGCTTAATGTTTCTGCCTGGACCAATCCTTTTACCACGTCTTTGCTTGCTGTCTCTATTGACTGTGGCCTTTTTATGGACCATGTTTCTGTCTTCTTCCTGGACCACTACTTTGCCTGTTTGCTCACCACGTCTATGCATGACACCGGTACTGACCCATCTGCACATCCCACTGGCTACCTTCCTGCAAGACACTGGTGCCACCCATCCTCTGCACTGAAACAACAGGTACTCTTTGGTTTATCTTTTGTTCAACTTCTTGGTGAATGAACATAGTGCTATGTGGACAGCCACGTACTAGTAGGTTAAGCTCCAGGACCTCCAAAATTGTGATACGTAGTCAATAAATTAGATGTGTAATTTTTGCCCTTAGTATGCCTAACGGTGCTTATTGCATGTGGGGCCCCTCCATTTGGTTAGGCTGTGAAAAAGTCTTGCACGTGTGGTATCGTTATACTCAGGAAGAGTTAGAGAATGTGTTTTGGGGTGTAATTTTAAGTATGCCTATGCAGTGTATTAGAAATATCTTCTATATTGACAACTTTGCATAGAAAAAAATACATTTTCATTTTCTTTTAACATATTCCAAAAAAAAATGAAGTCTTCAGAAGACTCCCATGCCTCTTAAAACATACCTTGGGGTGTTTGCTTTCCAAACTGGGGTCATTTTGTGGATAATTCCATTGCCCTGATGCTCCAGGACCTCCAAAACGGCAATAGGTAGTCAAGAAATTAGATGTGTAATTTTTGCCCTTAGAACGCTAACAGGTGCTTATTGGATGTGGAACCCTTCTATGTAGCCAGACTGTGAAAAAGTCTCACACATTTGGTATCGCCATATTCAGCAGGAGTTAAAGAATGCATTTTGAGGTGTAATTTTAAGTATGCCTATGCTGTGTAATAGAAATTTCTCATAGATTGACAACTTTGCATAAAAAAAAATATATTTTCATTTTCTTTTCACATTTTCCAAAAACATATGGCAAAAAATGAAGTCTTCAGAAGACTCCCCATGCCTCTTAAAACATACCTTGGGGTGTTTGCTTTCCAAAATGGGGTCTTTTTGTGGATAATTCCATTGTCCTGATGCTCCAGGACCTCCAAAACAGCAATAGGTAGTTAAGAAATTAGATGTGCGATTTTTGCCCTTAGAACGCTAACAGGTGCTTATTGGATGTGGAACCCTTCTATGTGGCCAGACTGTGAAAAAGTCTCACACATTTGGTATCACCATATTCAGGAAGAGTTAGAGAATGTGTTTTGGGGTGTAATTTTACGTATGCCTATGCAGTGTATTAGAAATATCTCATAGATTGACAACTTTGTGTAGAAAAAAATACATTTTCATTTTCTTTTCGCATTTTCCAAAAACTTGTGGCAAAAAATGAAGTCTTCAGAAGACTTTGCATGCCTCTTAAAACATACCTTGGGGTGTTTGCTTTCCAAAATGGGGTCATTTTGTGGATAATTCCATTGCCCTGATGCTCCAGGACCTCCAAAGCGGCAATAGGTAGTCAAGAAATTAGATGTGTAATTTTTGCCCTTAGAACGCTAACAGGTGCTTATTGGATGTGGAACCCCTCTATGTGGCCAGACTGTGAAAAAGTCTCACACATTTGGTATCGCCATATTCAGCAGGAGTTAAAGAATGCGTTTTGAGGTATCATTTTAAGTATGCCTATGCTATGTAATAGAAATATCTCATAGATTGACAACTTTGTGTAAAAAAAAATACATTTTCATTTTCTTTTCACATTTTCCAAAAACACGTGGCAAAAAATGAAGTCTTCACAGGACTCCACATGCCTCTTAAAACATACCTTGAGGTGTTTTCTTTTGAAAATGGGGTCATTTTGTGGGTAATTCAATTGTCCTGGTGCTCCAGGACCTCCAAAACTGTGATAGACAGTCAAGAAATTAGATGTGTAATTTTTGCCCCTAGAACGCCTAAGGGTGCTTATTGGATGTGGGGCCCTTCTATGTGGTTAGGCTGTGAAAAAGTTTTACACATGTGGTATCGCCATACTCAGGATGAGTAGCAGAATGTGTTTTGGGGTGTAATTGCAAGTATGCCTATGCCGTGTGAGAGAAAGAACTTGTTAAATGACAACTTTGTGGGGGAAAAAAAAAGAATTTTTTTTACTTTCATCATTTCCTTAAAAAATTGGCAAAAAATGACAACTTCAAAAAACTCCCCATGCCTCTCATTAAATACCTCAGACTGTATACTTTCCAAAAAGGGGTCGTTTGGGGGGTATTTGTACTGTCCTGGCATTTTAGGGCCCCAAGAAATTATGTAGGTAGTCGGTGCATCAGGATTGATACATTTTCAAATATATCAAATATATATACCGTGGTCTGTGGACTCTATAACTTTCACAAAGACTAAATAATACACACTGATTTGGGTTATGTCTACCAACAAAATGTAGCACAATGGATTTTGGCCTAAATTTATGAAGAAAGTATATTTATTTGCAAAATTTAGTATCAAATACTAAGAAAAACATGTTTTTTTTCAAAATTTTCAGTCTTTTTTCATTTTTCTAGCAAAAAATAAAAACCCCAGTGATGATTAAATACCACCAAATTAAAGCTCTATTTTTTTGAAAAAAATGATAATAATTTCATTTAGATACAGTGTTGTATGCCTGAGTAATTGTCATTCACAATGTGAGAGCGCCGAAAGCTGAAAATTGGCCTGGACAGGAAGGGGGTAAAAGTGTCCGGACAGGAAGTGGTTAAGTGTCATTAATTTAACTTCTGATTAGTTATCCTCTGATGAGCTGTTGCTTCTAAAATTGGACCTTTTGCCCTACAGCTAACATTGATATATATGAGATGATAAAGGATTTATACGTATTTGCTAGAAACCTAACCTATAAGTTTATGTTTGACTCAGAAAGAACCAAAAATAGACAGGAAAAGGAGTTTACGGACAAAATTAAACATTTTACCATGCAGGATTTAAGAATCCTGCGTGATACTATGTTGTTGTTGGAGGAGAGTGGTGAACAGGATTCACAGCCATTATGGGATAATGTGCAGGTCGAAGTTGAAAATATACCTATCAATAAAACATTCAAAAACAAATTACAGAATTTCCCTGATCTTACCACCAATTCTAATATGGGCGTTTCTTACGACTATAGTAAGTGAGATCAAACGCATGAATATTTCCACCTGTGAGTCTAATTTTACCCCCACACAAAGACAGGTGCCCAACAAACTAAAAAAACAGACCCAATACAGTTATCAAACCAGATGATAAGGATGGAAATATTGTCATAATGACTAAAGTCCAAAATGAAAAAATGTGTTATGACATTCTTAACAACAAACACTGGTATAAGTCTGTATCCCCACACACAGTATCTCAATTTAACAATGAATACAAAGAGATGATTGGATTGAATGAATACAAAGAGATGAACCACAATAGCTATAACCTTCAATTTACTATGAGTTATCACAAGGAATCTTTTTTGTTTCGATCCAGCCAGGCTGGGTGAAGTCACGCACCGGGAACACCGGAAGCTACTTATTTAGATTATATCTTGGAACGTATCTATGAATTATATCTTGTATGGATGAATCTACATATGAATTTATCCGCTACTTGCCTTCTGACTAAGTAAGTGACCGATTAAAGTGTGTGGTTTGGATTTATCATCTCGTTTTCCCTCCTTTATTGGGATTGCCTTCCTTTGTTCTTTGTAGTAGGACACCATCTGATTGGGAATGGTATGAGGGGCTTTGGTTCTGGATGCTCACTTGAGACCATTTTGTTGACTTTTTATGTGGGTGCTGTTGCCCCACATCACCGTCTATGCTGATATGTAAGTTTGCAGACAACAGTTTTGTTTTTTTGTTTTTTAAGCTGCATGGTGTTTTTGTGAAAATTGTACTGTATGCGTAATGATTTATGATTTATATATATACACACACACACACACACACATTTTCTAGCTAAGTCATTTGATCTCTTCGCCTCCAATTTTTGGGTCCTGAAGAAGCTAACAAGCAAAACGCATTGTCATGAAACATGAAAAATTTCAACAGAATTGGAATATCCACCTTGGATTAAATCACCTACTTTTGCATTGGTGGCCAATTAGGTTCCATATTGTTTAGTCATTAGAGGGGGTAATCCATTCCAATTATGCCACATGTATTCAATATGTTGGTGTTATTCTGATTATCGGTTTATGAAATTCTTCTAGAATGGTTGTACACTCTTTTTTTATTTATGTTTTACCAAATTTCAAGATTGTAATAAAGAAGGTATCTTTTAATTAGAAATTGTGTAGTGTACGTGTCTATAAAATCCATGTTCATTCCATTTGTATATCACATATTAACTTTGGGACTTGCCACAAGGAATTAGCTATTGGTTCCCATAGTACCATCCTATGGTAACATTCCCTTTTTCCATTGCTATCTGTGTAAATGGGATGAAGTAGGGGAGGGTAGCTGAGCTATGGGGGGTAAATAGAACTACAGGGATCTGGGGAGGCTCTAAGGAAGGAAGGGGGGGGGTGAAGGGCAGTAGGAAAGAAAGAAAGATAAGGGGCTTCTGAGGGGTTCTGAAGAGGAGAAGGGAGGTCTAGGGCAGAGTTTTCCCCCCAATAAAGGCGGATTCTTTTTCAACCCACCGCTGGCCATGTGCTATGTCACATGACAAGGGGAGATAGAAAGAACAGAGGTCTTTCTATACTCTCCAGAGGCACTGCACTGATATCGAGGTGTGTTCTCAGCAGGCGCGTGCTATTTTATACCTACATCAGGCTGCTATTAAAGAGAGCAGAATTTTCCCTCCAGCAGCAATAGAGTTGTCATATCAACGCTGCAGCAAGGGCATGTGTCCCTTCTGCATCCCCTTGTCCTGGTTCTAAATCCAGCACACACCTGAGGAGCAGTACAAGTTGTAGATGAAGGGGCCATATTACATGTGTTCCACGCCTACTATGAAGCCCTGGGAGCCTCCTGAACAGCCTGGCAGTTGGCTCACAGCTACCACCATCGTGGTCCGGGACCTTTACTGATTAAATCCTTATTATCCATGCCTTAAGACTACCTTACCTTTGTGAGTGAATTGCTTTTATTACATTAAATTGGTTGTTTTACTACTACACCCAGATGGTGCATGTTTCTCTCTTCTTCTTGCACCCCTCATATATATGCCATATATATATGTAGCCTGGGAAGGAGAGTAACCTTTGGGGTAGGCTATAGAGACTCAAATGGGGAGAACTCATAAATGGGGGACTTATAAGGAGGAGCATGGGAGAGTTGGCCAGACACTATGGGGTTTATTTACAAAGCTGGAAAGTGCAAAATCAGGTGCACTTCTGCATAGAAACCTATCAACGTCCAGGTTTTATTGCCAAAAACTTAATAGAACAAGCTGAGGTTAGAAGCTGATTGGCTACCATGCACATGTGTACCAGATTCTGAGTGAACCAGCTTTAATAAATCTCCCCCCCCCCCCATGTGTTATGATGTTGAACTGTGTCTGTATGCGGAGCTTTGGAGCTGAGAAATGTGATGTAAGGATTCAAGAAAAGCTGCTTTCACAGTAAAAGGGTTGAAAGGCTACTTGTGTGGACATTTCTTTATTATAAGAGGTGGTACTAAGGCCTGGAAAATGTGAGCAGTCAAGATAGCCAATTCTCTCCCCTTTCAGGTGCGTGCATACCCTATTTCATCTCTGGCATGAAGAAGATGGTAGGACCCCTTGGTCGGCATAGCAGGAGCTGGCAGCAAATCAGGGCTAGGGAACCTTGAATCTGAAAACAACCTGCCCTGCACACTTCTCGGGGAGATAGCTGACCACTTCTCTTCCTGTTCTCCCTCATAGTCAGGATTTTAGTATCTGGTTTTCGTTATTATTATTATTCAGGATTTATATAGCTCCAGCAGTTTGTGCAGTGCTTTACAACATGAGGGCTGAAAGTACAGTTACAATACAACTCAATACAGGAGGAATAAGAGGGCCCTGTTCAGTAGAACTTACAATCTAATAAATGTAAGAGATTTGCACTTTCTTTTAAGCACTAACTTCTAATAGTTCTAATTAAAGCTACCAGTCGTGACAGATTATCCAATACGCAGGCAGCAAACCTGCTGCTTATGCCAAGTAAGTGAAGCAGAAAGTCTGCTTCCTGCCTATCTCCTAGGGTCAGAGCTGGGTACACTCCTAGTGACTTCAGGGCTCTTTTAATTAAAAGTTGTCAGAGACCTCAACATGTAACACCACATTTCTCTAACAAGACAGACACAGGAGAGGAGCTACCCTAGGAACCTAAAATGACAAGCTGGTAACCATAAAGTGGGACTGCCCCCTTAAGGGAACATAACACCCCTTCAGGGATCCTATGGTGGGAGTTTGGATTTTTTGTATGTGCGTTCGGAGGGATATCTGAATATGTGAGAGGAAGAGGCCAGGGGGGGGGGGGAGGTCTGGGGGGCTAAACTGTGTTTATGTGTGAAATGAAGTGACTGCAGTGAATGTACTGTATATATACTGTTTGTACCTGCATGGGCACAGCTCTTGGTCCGCCAACTGAGTTTCACACGAACCCGGGTGCCCAGTGACATCAATTTACTTGCATTGATGGACAATAACACCAGAAGCGAAATGAAAGGTAGGACACCAGGTACATTGCTAGGATTGTGAAAGACCTAGGACAATGCTGAGCAGTGCAACAAGGAGCAATGTCACACACAATGGGGATGATTTACTTAAGGCAAATAGGCTGTGCACTTGGAAGTGGACTGCAAATGAACTGAAATTGCAGTTGCTCTAGATCTTAAGGGAACATGCAAGGAAAAAAAAACAGCATTTTTGCTTGCACATGAATGGGTGAAAGAAATCAGCAGAGCTTTGCTTCATTTCAGAGCTTCCACTCAGATCTAAAGCAATTGCACTTGCAATGAACTTGAAGTGCACAGTATATTTACCTATAGTGAATCATCCCCAATGTGTTGTGATGAACAGAGGGTGTGGTAATATAACAGTGGGAAGGGCATATGAGGGTTTAGTTTCTTAGGACCAGAGTCTACATGCAGTACACATACACATGGGTCACATTCATTGTACCCACAACATGTGCTTTAAGGAATCCTCTACTTTACCAATTTCAGTGTGCTGCTTTACAAGGAGTTTCTCAAGAGTTGTATGCAAGCAGTTACTCTGGAGCTGAATAATACCTGTGATACTGGCCTCAGCTATCTGCAAACTGACACAATGCACATTCTGAAATCAGAAGCCATTTGTATGCAGCTTGACAACTACAAGGGGAGCTGGAAGATAATAGGGTCCAACACTTCCAGAAGTGTCTGATTCCTTTTCATTTTGCAGAGCATGCATGTATCTTTTTATGTTTATTTTAAAAGAAGCATCTAAATATTTGCGGTCTCGGCTGTCAATCACCAGGTCCCGGCCTGTGATTACTCTCCTACACTCGGTGATCGAGGAGCATTACCAACGCAGGGAGAGAACTGTAAATAAACAATACAGTTCTCTCCCCTGTCAGCTCCTGCACACTGGTATGCATGGCTTTGCATAGCAGAGTCATGCAAAGCAGTGTGCTTACAGTGAAGCACACACAACACACAGTAAAACAGCACACAGTTAACCCTTTGATTGCCCCACATGTTAACCCCTTCTTGCCCAGTGCCATTAGTACACTGCCTGAGTTTCCAAATGGTCAGTCCACCCCTGCTGTCAGTGCTTTTTATTAGCACTGATCACTGTATTAGTGTCGCTGGGGATGTCATTGACACTAAGTCAGTTCCCCCCAGTGTCAGATTGCCTGCCGCAGTCCCACTACAAGTCGCTGATTGCTGCCATTACTAGTACAAATAAAAATTCCAGTATATAATGTATACTACCATTTGTAAAAGCTATAACTTTCACGTAAACTAATTCATTTGCACGTATTGGGATTTTTTTATAGCAAAGACATGTAGCAGAATACATTTTGGCCTAAATTTATGATGAAATTAGATTTTTTTAATTTTTTTACTGACATGTTTAATATCAAAAAGTAAAAACAAATGTTTTCTCAAAATTGGCGGTCTTTTTTGTTTTTTTATAGCACAAAAAATAAATACACAGGAGATCAAATACCACCAAAAGAAAGCTCTATTCATGGGAAAATAAGGACACAAATTTAATTTGGGTGCAGGGTTGCATGACCGCGCAATTGTCAGTTAAAATAATGCAGCGCCATAACGCAAAAAATGGCCTGGTCAGGAAAGGGGGGTAAATCCTCAGGAGGGCAAGTGCTTAATCACTCTGCCACAAATGGGAGATTTACAGACACATGAACCTCAGTACTATGTATGTGTATATATATATATATATATATATATATATATATATATATATATATATATATTTTTTTTTTTTTTTTTTTTTTAACTGAAACTCTTTCATTACATATACAGTACTTAAACTAACACTTTGTCTGAGCCTATCTTCATTACAATACTCAGGAACTACTTAGTAACTAGCAAATGTTGAGGCAATCATCACTTTGGTCAATGGTACATGATTACCATTGGCATACAGAGTGCAGGGATTAGGAGTACTGTATACAGACTGAATACGTATGTAACCTTTAAGAGTTTTGTTGCAAGAGCCATTTGTAAATTTTTTCATACATCTTAAAATGCAAAGTTTAGGCCTGAAGATTATTTATAACTTCTGAAAGCAGGGACCCATAAGAAAAAAATTATGGAATTTGCAATGTTTTATGTCACACAATATTATCAGAAAGGTTTATCAAATTCACATATTTAGTAAAAAATACTAAAGGTAAGTGTATTAAAATATAAAATATGATGTTGCATCAAATAAATAGACATCCAATATGCCAAGCGTTAGAATTGTGTGAGGCTGTGAAATGGTGACGAACTTCAGTTAGCAAAATTGTCCATCGGTGACACTTTAAAAACCCCTACAGTCTAAATTTCATCTAGACTCTCTAGCTTCTCCATTGATTTCCTTCCATTATAATCCAACTCTGCCTAATAGCATTACCCAACGCATGATGCAGGGTATTACTATGCGGACTCAAATCCCTGTTCTATCTTGGCAATATCCTTGATGCTCACACCAAGACAGTCTTGCCTTTTTGCTACTTTGAAGGAAAGATATGACTTGCAGTCTAAAGCCCTATTTAGCTACCTCTAAATTAAACATGTTGCAAATTCTATTTCTTCTTACCTAACCTTTCCTTTGCTTACATTTTTGAGAAGCTTTTCATTAGAATGTGACCTGAAAGGTCTAGTTTTTGAAATTATAAAATTTTAATGACCTCTACTGCTGACACATGCACAAAACACAATTACATGATAAAAATGGAACAGATTTTAAACAGAGAATTTACTCATGAGGAGTAGAGTAAAATCTGGGACAATGCACCTAAATCCTTTATTTGCACAACGTTTTACAGAGAACCAATGCAAGATTCTCCATGATTGGTACCATACACTTACCCTCATTCTTCTCATTCATATACAGTCAGGTCCATAAATATTGGGGCATCGACACAATTCTAACATTTTTGGCTCTATACACCACCACAATGGATTTGGAATGAAACGAACAAGATGTGCTTTAACTGCAGACTGTCAGCTTTAATTTGAGGGTATTTACATCCAAATCAGGTGAACGGTGTAGGAATTACAACAGTTTGCATATGTGCCTCCCACTTGTTAAGGGACCAAAAGTAATGGGACAGAATAATAATCATAAATCAAACTTTCACTTTTTAATACTTGGTTGCAAATCCTTTGCAGTCAATTACAGCCTGAAGTCTGGAACGCATAGACATCACCAGACGCTGGGTTTCATCCCTGGTGATGCTCTGCCAGGCCTCTACTGCAACTGTCTTGTTCTTGGGGCATTTTCCCTTCAGTTTTGTCTTCAGCAAGTGAAATCCATGCTCAATCGGATTCAGGTCAGGTGACTGACTTGGCCATTGCATAACATTCCACTTCTTTCCCTTACAAAACTCTTTGGTTGCTTTTGCAGTATGCTTTGGGTCATTGTCCATCTGCACTGTGAAGTGGCGTCCAATGAGTTCTGAAGCATTTGGCTGAATATGAGCAGATAATATTGCCCGAAACACTTCAGAATTCATCCTGCTGCTTTTGTCAGCAGTCACATCATCAATAAATACTAGAGAACCAGTTCCATTGGCAGCCATACATGCCCACGCCATGACACTACCACCACCATGCTTCACTGATGAGGTGGTATGCTTAGGATCATGAGCAGTACCTTTCCTTCTCCATACTCTTCTCTTCCCATCACTTTGGTACAAGTTGATCTTGGTCTCATCTGTCCATAGGATGTTGTTCCAGAACTGTGAAGGCTTTTTTAGATGTCGTTTGGCAAACTCTAATCTGGCCTTCCTGTTTTTGAGGCTCACCAATGGTTTACATCTTGTGGTGAACCCTCTGTATTCACTCTGAAGTCTTCTCTTGATTGTTGACTTTGACACACATACACCTACCTCCTGGAGAGTGTTCTTGATCTGGCCAACTGTTGTGAAGGGTGTTTTCTTCATCAGGGAAAGAATTCTTCGGTCATCCACCACAGTTGTTTTCCATGGTCTTCCAGGTCTTTTGGTGTTGCTGAGCTCACCGGTGCGTTCCTTCTTTTTAAGAATGTTCCAAACAGTTGTTTTGGCCACGCCTAATGTTTTTTCCTATCTCTCTGATGGGTTTGTTTTGTTTTTTCAGCCTAATGATGGCTTGCTTCACTGATAGTGACAGCTCTTTGGATCTCATCTTGAGAGTTGAGCAACAGATTCCAAATGCAAATAGCACACTTGAAATGAACTCTGGACCTTTTATCTGCTCATTGTAATTGGGATAATGAGGGAATAACACACACCTGGCCATTGAACAGCTGAGAAGCCAATTGTCCCATTACTTTTGGTCCCTTAACAAGTGGGAGGCACATATGCTAACTGTTGTAATTCCTACCCTCAAATTAAAGCTGACAGTCTGCAGTTACAGCACATCTTGTTCGTTTCATTTCAAAACCATTGTGGTGGTGTATAGAGCCAAAAATGTTAGAATTGTGTCCATGTCCCAATATTTATGGACCTGTTTGTATATCCCAGCCCATTGCTGGAGAGGCAAGCAACACCCAAGATCTTTCTTCTATATATATATGGGTCTTGCCCAGGAATACATCCATTTTGGGTAGAAGTCGAAGCTCTTTTGCATACACTCTTACAGAACAAATAGTGCTTGATCCAGCAATGTTTTTATTTGGTCTTCTACCACCCAATATGCCTCAGGATGCTACAGCTGCAAGATGTCTGGTTGCCTCTCACTGGTGACAGGTTCAAGGATGAACCACACTTTAAATACACTCTAGTACTTGAGAACTTAAACTCATGTTTTCTGTCATGGCTCATCTAAACAATACTCTTTCTGCCTATGGCCAAGTTTGGGACCCATCGACCTGCTTTGAAGCCTTCACCCAAGATGTCTTGTGACCACCCCTCTCAAAATTCCCCTGCAGTTCCCTGCTAATCATCTTTGCTTTTTCTTACTTGTTTTCCTTTCTTTTCCTTCCTTTCTTTTTCTCTATTTATCGTTCTTTTTCCCTTATTTCTTAAACTTGTTATATTGTTGGTTTCTGTAGGACGAGCACAACTTGATGTTCTATCAGAACAAAGTCACAGGTTATAGCACCATGTGTTGTTACTTTATAACTAACTATATGTTGTATATGTGACCTGATAGACAAAGCCCAGTATCAGGCTGTGAGCTACATTTAAACACTTGTCTACCATGACTTTTATTAAAAGGAAACATTAAAAATGCAACATGTACCTGGGCAATGCGCCCACCCTGCCTGTGAGGTGGAGCATCTGTATGACGTATACAACACGCTACAGAAAAACTGACATTTATAAAGAAATGTAGCTTTGTATAGTACTCCTACTCATTTACAAAAAAAAGTAAACAATACATACTGACACAACGCTTTTAGACTAGTCCTTTAATCCCCCCCCCCCAAATCCTACTTATACATACATACAATGCAGCCTACATCCCCCTTAAAAATAGAGACAATGCAGCAGGGCTGTCTCAAATGCATGGACTCCCCTGGGAAGTTCCCAGGGGACCCAGGGGAATAGGGGGGGGGGCTCCTGCAGATCCCCCATCCAACAGAGTAAATCACATGTAGGCAGAGTTGGTATTCAGTGTAGCAATTAACCAATCTTCTGTGTGGCTTTCATTGCAGCAGTGTAAAGCCAGTAGGAGGTAAGAGAAGATGGAAACTTTTACCTGATTACACGTAACAATGGATACCCGCTGGATTTCAGGAATTTAAAAAGAGACGGTGGTGGTGATGGCGGGTGAATAGTCCTTGCAGACCTGGGGATATAGTGAGGAAAGTGCCTTGTCTTTGTGCACAGAGGTGAGCTCTCTGTCCCTATCTTGTAGCTGAGTGTGATGGTGTTTGTGTATTTCCCTGTATTCATCTGTGGGGATGGTAGCACTACAAGTCCCAGAGTGCTCTGTGTCGTAGTTTCTTTTCAGGGGTAGATCTGGCTGTTACTAGTGGAAAACCTCTTGTGCTACTATGTACCCAATAGCATAAAACAAGGGGGGGCTGCTAACACCCAACCATATACCAAACGGATAATACGAAAAAATAATTGATGTATTGGTGTAGCGCTATCCTAAATAAACTTATATAACAACCATATGAATCCAATAATAAAATCTGAAAAAATGACAAATCATACAAATATAAAGTGAATAAATATGATCATAAAATGAAATGATCTAGAAATGAAAAATGCATAAACACAATGGCGAAACATAGTGAAAATGAAAGTAGTCCAAATGGACTAACAATGATGTGAAAACAATATTTGCATAAAGTAAAAGATCTGGCTGTTAGTTGCTATAATTTGGGGTGTTGTGGTCAACAAAAAAGTGTCATAGGCCCCCCTCTCCCAGTCCTGTGTATGGGAAGTGTCCACTGTGTGTAATGCTCTGGTACATATTGGGTGTACAGGTGTGGAAGCTGAAGGTTTAAAGAGGAACTTCACCCAAAAAAGGAAGTTCCACTTTTTCTCCTCTTCTCCCCTCCTCTGCCATATTTGGAATGGCTTTCTTTTGGGGGGGGAGTGGGTACCACTTCAGCTCGACTGCCTAGGTGATGGGAGCAGAAGTTCGCCCCCCATCTCTCCCCGCAGCCTCTTGGGGCATGTCAAAGGTCCCAGGAAACTGCGGGAACATTTGCAGTGCGGCTCATGCATGCTTACCGGGCAGCTGACTTTGAAGCTGCAAGGAGTCACAGCAGGCTTCCCAAAGTTAAGATGCCAGTGCTGGAGACTCGAAAACCTGCAAAGAGCCATGTTAGGTGAGGACAGTGTTGGATCTCTGGACAGGTAAGTGCGTGTTGTTTAAAAGTTAGCAGCAACAGTATTCATAGCTGCTGCAACAGTAAAATCAGTCTGTACAGTAAAGTATGCTTGTTATACTCACTGTGGAACCTAAGGGGTTAATCATCTGCATTGTGTAAAAAAGGCTGTTTGATCCTGTCTTCTCTGATTCTCTACTTCTATTGTCCCCAATCTATTTCCTGATAAAACAAAGCCTTGGGGGCAAGCTGCTCAGTTTGGTGTGTATTGCTAGAAAGTTTTTTTTTCTTAGGGGAGGGAATGTGATCAGCACAGGGTCAATCAGCATTGTTTAGACCAGCGTTTCTCAACCTGGGGGTCGCGACCCCTTTGGGGGTCGAACGACGCTTTCCCAGGGGTCGCCTAAGACCATCGGAAAACACATATTTCCGATGGTGTTAGGAACCGAGACACCGCTGCTCTATCCGTCTCCAGGTGTGGGCGGGATGACATGCCGCCCCTGCCATCTGGACACACCCTCGGGATCAATCCTCGCCGGTGATTGGCCTCCAGAACTGTAGCTCAGGAGAGGCACACAGGCGGCCAATCACTGGCGAGGAGGTGGAGCTTGGAGAGGAGGAGCCGAGCAGCACCGCGAAGATCAAGCGGGTGCAGAGGAGGAGAGCGGCCGGAGAAGGAAGACAGCTGACAGGTAAGTGTCTGTACCATGGGAGAGGGAGGGAGCGAGCGAGCCCAGGCTGGAGCAGGGGTCAGCAAGGTAAGTATCATTGCTGTCAGTGGGAGGAATAGTGCCCCATCATTGGATTCACTAATACCAATGATGGGGCACTATTCCTCCCACTGACACCAACGATGAGGCACGATTCCTCCCCCCACTGACACCAACGATGGGGCACGATTCCTCCCCCCACTGACACCAACGATGGGGCACTATTCCTCCCCCCACTGACACCAACGATGGGGCACTATTCCTCCCCCCACTGACACCAACGATGGGGCACTATTCCTCCCCCCACTGACACCAATGATGGGGCACTATTCCTCCCCCCACTGACACCAACGATGGGGCACTATTCCTCCCACTGACACCAACGATGGGGCACTATTCCTTCCACTGACACCAACGATGGGGCACTATTCCTCCCACTGACACCAACGATGGGGCACTATTCCTTCCACTGACACCTATGATGGGCACTATTCCCCCCACTGACACCTATGATGGGGCACTATTCCCCCCACTGACACCTATGATGGGGCACTATTCCTCCCACTGACACCAATGATGGGGCACTATCCTCCCACTGACACCAATGATGGGGCACTATTCCTCCCACTGACACCAATGATGGGGCACTATTCCTCCCACTAACACCAATGATGGGGCACTATTCCTCCCACTGACACCAATGATGGGGCACTATTCCTCCCACTGACACCAATGATGGGGCACTATTCCCCCCACTGACACCAATGATGGGGCACTATTCCTCCCATTGACACCAATGATGGGGCACTATTCCTTCCACTGACACCTATGATGGAGCACTATTCCCCCCACTTACACCCATGATGGGGCACTATTCCCCCCACTGACACCAATGATGGGGCACTATTCCCCCCACTGACACCAATGATGGGGCACTATTCCCCCCACTGACACCAATGACGGGGCACTATTTCTCCCACTGACACCAATGACGGGGCACTATTCCTCCCACTGACACCAATGACGGGGCACTATTCCTCCCACTGACACCAATGACGGAGCACTATTCCTACCACTGACACCAATGATGGGGCACTATTCCTACCACTGATACCAATGATGGGGCACTATTCCTACCACTGATACCAATGACGTGGCACTACTCCTCCCACTGCAAAATTACAGTTATGAAGTAGCAACGAAAATAATTTTATGGTTGGGGGTCACCACAACATGAGGAACTGTATTAAGGGGTCGCGGCATTAGAAAGGTTGAGAACCACTGGTTTAGACAGAAGTTCAGGGGTCCTGCAAACTCATGGGACAATCAGGGGGAAATGAAAATTCCTCCTACAAGCTTTAACCAGTGCTCTGCTGGACACTGATAGAAGTCACAAGACTGCTCTAACTGCTGATGAGAAAATATACTTAGCAGTTTATATTTAGTAAAATAATTGCATTTCCATGTTCTGTGTACAGTGGGAGACCAGATATAGTGAATGCAGGGTCCTGGGTTTAGTAACACTTTAAATTTTGGCTTACAGGGTGAAGATCCTCTTTTTTCTCATTTTTATTTTATTAAAATGGCTACATTGTTAATTTTTATTAAACCTCAATAGAGCTATACAGCCTAAATAAAAGCCATTCAAAATTACTTACTGACAGGTACTTTTTATTTATCCTATTGTTAATTCTAATTTTTAGGGGGGTGGAGTCACATAGTCCCATGGGATGGCTACGTTATTGTAGTAAGAGAAACATCAGCCAATCTGAGCTCTGAAACTGAGTTACTGGGAAGATCACATGATCAAATGCCTAAACATTAAGTCAAGTGGTCAAACCAAAAAGAACCTGAAGCACTGTTTTCTTGCCTTATTTAATATTCAGCTTCTTGCACAGGCCCAGCCATCTTTTGCCATTGAATAAAGGGAGTCTGGTGTCAACATAAAACAGAGAA
Source organism: Staurois parvus (assembly GCF_062004578.1). Lineage (NCBI taxonomy): Eukaryota > Metazoa > Chordata > Amphibia > Anura > Ranidae > Staurois > Staurois parvus. The sequence goes on from NW_028317883.1 coordinate 8,274,992, forward strand.
AGGGATTGGGGAATCTGTATCCTCAGTCCCTTTCTGTTCCAAAAGTGAGACATAAGGGGTTTGTTTGGACCCCTGATGTCTCATCAAAGACCCCACAACAGCATTGTGAAAAAAAAAAAAAACATTTCAAAATTGGGGGGAAAAAATAAAAAAAGTAAAACATTAAAAAATGTTAAATTAAGATAAAAATATATTTTAAATTTAATATAATTTAAAATATTAATACAGGGGAAAAGAGGGTCAGTGTACACTCTGGCCTCTGTATTACGTACACCTTGCTAATACCAGGTTGGACCTCATTTTGCCTTCAAAACTGTCTTAATTCTTTGTGGCATAAACAAGGTGTTGGAAATATTCCTCAAAGATTTTGGTCAATATTGACATCGAGTGAGGCAGGAGTTTACCTCATGACAGGTTTGGAGGTTCTACAGATCAGAGCATCTGGAGCCCTCCTACCTCTCCAGAAACCAGAGAACTTTCTGGAACAGGGGAGGAGGAGGCCCAGATCTGCATGTTTGAGGGACCTTGGCCAATTCCCTAGCAGGAGGCTGGGCATGGTGACCAGAGCAACCATCAAATATGACAGAGCCTGGGCAGAGCAGGGGAGTCAGGTGGAGATGGATTTAGAGAAGGCTGGAGTGTGGAGACTGGGAGGGGGTCTCAGGGAGGGGAGCCTATTTACAGGCTGGTTGCTGGAAAGGAGGATCTCTACTGCCTCAATGTCTCCTTGGGAGAACAATCTGTTAACAGCCAGCCCAGCAAAAGCCTGAAAGCATCTACCAACCCAGCATGCTGACAGGACAGGACAGTGTGAGTACTCCTAAACCACCTGAGCCAGATAAGGGGAGAAGGTGGTCAGGTGCAAGACCCAACTAGTTCTCATCAGAAAAAGCTTAATTGTAAGCTCTTGGGACCCCTTGCCAAGGGATACTCTCAGCTGGGTGAAGAGGAGAAATCATCCAGGGTCTGAGGAGGTACACTGAAGGGGCATTAGTTCTCCTTAATAGAGACTGTTGCTAATCCACATTTTGTACATAGTTTCTGAGAGGTTTTCCTTGAGTTCTACAGTTCCTTGGGCATCCCATATACCCCTAGTTGTTAACCCCTAAAAAACAGCCAGGACTGTTTCACTGACTCTGAAGGTACAAGTGTGGAAAATGCGTGTTGCCTGGCTGTGCAAAGCTTAGGGGGAGGAACCAAACCTAATCCAGCAGCGCTCAAGGGAGTAGCGCTACATATATATAGTTATTTTTTATTCCAATTTCCAGCTATCTAGGCAGTTATTAAACGTCATGATGTTCCAGATGTAGAACTTTCTGGCTATTTGTTTTTAATGAACTGAAAGCATATCATTTACCATTTTTAGTCCAGCTGAGTGAAGAAGAAAATACATTTAAGTTAAACGTTTATAGTGAAGAAGGGTTGATATTTAAAGCCATAAAAACACTCTTTGCTCTCACATGACCTGACTAGCTCTATTAAAGTAAGAAAGGTAGTTACTATTAAGTAGAAGAATATAATAAACTTGTTCTGGTATAAGAGCACTATGAATTATATACTGCCAAAATATGATTTTAAAAAATCCATTTAGCATTTTATGAGGACTTTGATACTTATGTTTTTCACTAAATACCTGTATTTTTGATATTGTGCAATTGGCTGCACTCCATATTACAAACCCTGCAAAAATAATAAAAAAAAAGGATTAGCTTGCACAGATAAAAAAAGAATATTATTTCTGTGTGCTATTCCTGCCTGGCAAAAGATAATGCAGTGCTTTACGTTTATCCATGAGGGTGTCAGGTGCTACCGTAGTGTCCACCACCCTTGTGCCCGCTATGCTAGGGAAATTCTTGGGAGGTTAATAGGCTTCTGCAAGAAAGAAGTTACTGATAATAAACAATGAAAATGCAGGCTTGATATCTGCCAGGTAGCATGAACATGGATTCATATTAATCAAAAGTAACAGTTTTTGCAGCTATGGGCTATTTTGATAAATGTAGTGTTTTATGTTTAACAATGTGTTTGACCTTGTGCCTCCCTCCCTGTTATTTCTTGTGTGGGTGACTTTGATAATTTGTTTCCAGAATCTTGGGAGTAGCTTAAAGCAGAATGATAACAGCAAAACAAGATTCTGGGATAGCTTTAATAAGGTCATACGTTTGCTTACTGTCTATTGATCTTGGGATGTGATGCACATGGGTGTTCACATGAAATGCATACGTATAAGCAACCCCCAGCCTTGACTGCAGTTATTTATTACTAAGTAGAAACAGCTCTTTGGTTCAAAATATCAGCAAAGCTAAGATTTCTTTTTCTTTTTTCTCTTTTTTTTTTGGGGGGGGGGGGCATAGAAATATTGATACTTTATATTGTAGCTCCTGTTGCAAGTATATTTTAGAATGGAACATTTTACAAAACCAAAATACAAATGTAACTACATGTCTCGTCTACATGACCATTTTTTTATTTTCTCATGCTAAAATTTGCATTTTTTTCTAGAAATTATTTTAACCCCCCAAAAGTATATATTTTCTGAAAGCCTTGGGGAAAGTTTGGATTACAAAATGGAGACAGTTGCAATTTTTTATGTTGCACAATATTTGTACAACTATTTATCAAATGTATATTTTCAGGAGGAAAAAATACACTTAAATAAACAAACACGATAATATGTCGAATTTGTTTGTAAAATATAAAATATATTGTGTCAAGTAAATAGCTAGAAAACATGCCAAGCCTTAAATTACACACACCCATGAAATTGAAAAAAACTATGGTTCCCCAAATTCCATGAATTATGGCTCTCACTCTGACCTTCACAGTATTACCACACATGTGTGGCAAAATTTTTGTTTACAAATGCTCTGAGTTTGAATTGGCGCGTGCAGTGTTTTTTGTTTTACTTTTTTTTCCAAATGTTTTTCTTATTTTATTTAATTGCTATAATAAGTGAGTTATCTCCTTGTCTTCTCCCATCTCTGCGCTCCCCACAACCTCACTAACACCCCCTTCCCTCTCTCTGACCACAACCTTATTACCTTCTCTGTCTCCTCGTCCTCTAACGCCTACCCCTCCAAATGTCGCACTACTACCGGCCATAACCTTCGCAACCTGAACCCTGCCCCCCTCCACTCTACAGCTGATCAACTTTACGACAGCATCCTTCCCCTGTCCTGCCCCAACCTGGCCATGACCGCCTATAACAACTCGCTGTCAACTGCCCTTGACTCGCTAGTGCCTTTAACCACACAAAACATCAGACCCGACCGCTCCAGTCCTGGCAGACTGATCACACCAAAACTGTCAAACAACGCAGTCGTGCGCTGGAGTGACTATGGCGCAAAATCAGATCCCAACTAGCATACACCCGCTATAAATCTGCCTTCCACACCTACACCTCCTCCCTCCACGCCGCCAAGCAAGCCTACTTCCTGATCCTCATCAAGATCCTCTCCTCCAATCCTCGCTGACTCTTCTCCACCTTCAACTCTCTACTCTCTCTGCCCCCACCTCCACCCAGCACCTCACTCACCGCCCTTGAGATTGCCAATCACTTCAAAAACAAGATTGATGCAATTCGCAGGGACATCGCCGCTGCTCAAACTTCCTCCCCACCCATCCCCTCTCACACAGCAACCCCCTCATCACCCCTCAGCCTCACCACTGTTCAGACCTCCACCTCACCTAACATTCCTCACACTGAAGCCCCCTCAGCACTCCACTCCTTCGACCTTACTACCATTGAGGAGGTCACCAAGGTCTTCTCTGAAGCCCGTCTCACCACCTGCCCCCTCGACCCTGTCCCCTCACAACTCCTACAACCTCTCTCCTCCTCCATCCTATGCTCCCTCACCCACATCTTTAATCTCTCCCTCTCTTCTGGCACATTCTCCTCCCCTGTGAAGCACGCGCACATCACCCCAATACTTAAAAAGCACTCCCTGGACCCCACTGACCCAAACAACCTTAGACCCATCTCCCTGCTGCCATTCACATCCAAACTCCTCGAGCGCTTAGTCTACAATCGCCTAAGCTTCCACCTCAACAACAACAACCTCCTCGATCCAGTCCGGCTTCCGGCTGGTCGGCAAGAGGTTAATGAATGGTATAACACTATGAAAGCTTCCTATCTGGTTATCCCTGCATGACCTGAGAGAAGGAGGACTAAGTGCTACACCACATCTGTGAGGGAAACATTGCATGGTGGAAGGCAAAGGAGAAGCTCTAACCTTAAAGCGCATTTGACCTTCTTTATATAAGAGGTCAATTCATTGCAGTGAGTGCGGTTCTAAGGGGGAGCATGTGTGTTTCATAGATCGATCACTTATATGTTATGAAGTTGAGGTTACATGTTATCACCAATTCACAGTATTTTATAAAGGACACGGAAGGTGTTTTTTCATTTATATATAATCTTTGGACTTTTTGAATATTGATTGTCAGTTCATTTCTTTATGCACATGTTTATTTGGTAAATTGACACAGTATATGTGTTTGATATAAACACCACACATGGTAGGGGGAGGTGTATTGTAGTTCACCTATTTCTTTTTTTTTCTCGTTTATTTTTTTTCCACATTGGTTCACTGATTAATTTACTAGGAGGATTGGCAGTGCAACACTACAACACTACTCTTATTTTCATAATACACATAATACATAATACACATGGCTTTGTGATGCATTAATTGCAGGGGGGAATCAGGGAATGGATTTTTCTCGATAACCTTATTCTCTAACAGTGTCTTCCTCAAAAGGATATAAAACGTGGCCTAGAGCTGTCCGGATCACTTTTATCTGAAAGCCTATTAATAGCTGTTAAAGTAGGCACTAAGCTCACAGTTGCAACAGGCACTGCGGTTCCTGTATCTGAAGAGTGTGGTACTGGTGTTCACCACTGGGTGTCTCCCAGCAGCCAGCAAAAACCAGCAAATAGTCTTCACCTAATCCTGGCTTCTGGGAGGGTATTTAGTCCCTCCTCTAGTATTCCATAATGTCTCAGTTTTTTGCCTGTGCACCGGAGGAGGCTACAGGCCACATTTTTGGGGGGTGCTGTGCAGGTGCTAGAAGCATAAATGGGGCAGCTGATGCGAATTTGTGTGTTGGTGTGGCCAATGGGTGGTTGTGACCAAATGGGTGTAGCCAAAAGTGAGTGTTTATTTCCAGTTTATAGGTTGTAGTGCCTCATTGTAGGCTAAATAGGGCCTGGAGGTATACTGAAGAGATGGTGGAAGTAAAATAAGTTCCATTGGGGCCAGCAATGAGATCCCCCAGCACATGTCAGGACCAGCAATGATAATCCCTAGCAAGGTGTCAGGGCCTAGGGATTATCTCTAGTCGCCAATAGCGGTGCGGGCAGGGTGGTGTGCGCATATCCGGAAATGCAAATCACGTATATATACATGATTTTGCACAGCCCTGCCGCCATGTAGCAGTACTTCTGCTATAGGGTAGAGGGCAAGTGGTTTCAAAAACAGCAGCCTGGTGTGTGAATAAACAGGATATGAACAGCCTGTAAAATAATGCTTTCCTCTGGTCCTCTTCTCCTCTTCCTCCACTGCCTGCACTTAAACAAGGTACCTCTCACTCTACTCCTGCTGCTGCAAAAGCTGATTCTCCCCTCTCTGAAGCAACATAAAGAAAAAAGACTCATGTGAGAGTTAGAGAGCTGAGGGGGCATCTTGGCTTCTTCTGGCATTGGCAGAAATCAAAACAAAGTGGCAGAGGAAGGGGGAGGGGCTGCAACATGGACATGGCCTGACTGGATAAACTGAACAGGTGATTCTAAAGATCCCTCCCTCCCTGTGTCTGTCTGGGTAATAGAATGAGATTATGCAGCCTTGCTCTGACCTGCTGTTTGATAAGAGATCTGTTTTGTACACACAAGGGCAGGAGGGCTGCTGTTATCAGGAGTCGCGTCTGCCTGTAGTCATCATGACAAGCAGGAGACTCGGCTCCAAACTGTGAATCTCTTCTGGAGGAGCTCAAATTGGCTGCTGATGGGGGTGCTATGAGAAATTTTGGGGGTGCTACAGAAAGCCCAAGCACCCATCTGGCGCTTCCCCTGCTGTGCACCTCATATACTATGTCCTTGATCCTGTCCCTGCTGTGCACCTCATGTACTATGTCCTTGGTCCTGTCCCTGCTGTGCACCTTATGTACTATGTCCTTGGTCCTGTCCCTGCTGTGCACCTCATGTACTATGTCCTTGGTCCTGTCCCTGCTGTGCACCTCATGTACTATGTCCTTAGTCATGTCCCTGATGTGTACCTCATGTACTATGTCCTTGGTCCTGTCCCTGCTGTGCACCTCATGTACTATGTCCTTGGTCCTGTCCCTGCTGTGCACCTCATGTACTATGTCCTTAGTCCTGTCCCTGATGTGCACCTCATGTACTATGTCCTTGGTCCTGTCCCTGCTGTGCACCTCATGTACTATGTCCTTGGTCCTGTCCCTGCTGTGCACCTCATGTACTATGTCCTTAGTCCTGTCCCTGATGTGCACCTCATGTACTATGTCCTTAGTCCTGTCCTTGCTGTGCACCCCATGTACTATGTCCTTGGTCCTGTCCCTGCAGTGCACCCCATGTACTATGTCCGTGGTCCTGTCCCTGCTGTGCACCCCATGTGTTACATCCTTGCTCCTGTCTCTGCTTGTACCTGTTTCCATGTACCGTCTTATTTTAGCGTATTTCTTGCTCCTCAGTCTGACCCTGCTCTGCCCTATTCATTCTGCCATCTGTACATACAGTAGTTAATTAGTTTTGGTATCTTTGCTTAGTTTTATTCACTTCCACTGTTAGGTTCACTTACAGTATATATAAGCTGTGTTTATTGTTGTATGTGATATTCATATTGTTTTCTTAATAACCCGCATTTACTTTTATTATGCCTTGAATCTGGTGATCTCCATACATATCTGGTCACACGACTTTTACAGGATACCAGCACTTTGTTTCCTGACGTAACGTCGAGGCAAATAACGACCAGAGTAGCACAGGGGATCCATTTTGGTTCTGTTGTATTCATTTGGTGTTGCTTCAAGATGCACCCACAGGAGGTATTTTACTATGTATTTCTAGTGACAGGGAAAAGAGAATATTGACAATAGACATGTGCAGTTCATTTCGTATTGAATCAAAATTCAGATTACATTCTTGTTATTTGGAGATTCAGATGTATCCTACTTTCCGAATTACAATAGTAACTAGGTTAAAAGAATCTGAAAATAACAAAATTAAATTTAGTCCGAAATTTGAATCAAATTTGAAAACAAAATCAAATTTGAAAATAAATTTGAAATATAAACATACTGCTGTCTATTGTTGCTTTCCTTCAAAGACTATATGTATTAGTTTTAGAATATAGCCACCTTTCAAAATTTTAATTTAGAAAAGAATAGAATAAAAAAATTAATGAATAGAATAGGCAATGAAGGAATATAACAGAAAAGAATAGAAACAAAACAAAATAGAATATATTTGAATAGAATGAACAAGAATAAATATAGCCACCTTCCGAAATTTGAATTTAAAAAAGAATAGAAATAGAAATGAAAAGAATAGAGTAATACAGAACAGAATAAAATAAAATAGAAAATAAAAGTATAGAACAGCATAGAAAGAAATAGAATAGCATAAAAAATATAGTATAGATTAAATAAAAATTGAATAAATTAGAACAGAATAGAAAAAAAATTTAATAAAATAGAAAGAATATGTCCTGTCTTCTGAAATCTGAATTTCAAATAGAATAGAACCAATCATTCTCCGCAATGAATTCTGATCGATTTAAAATTTTTGCTTCAAATTCGATTTGAACTCGATTCAAATCCTTCTAATCCATTAGAAATAAAATGAATCTGATCAAAAATGAATAAACAAAACTAAACTAATGAAATTTTGTTACAAATGCAACAAAATGAAATTAGTAACCTAAGTAGTCGATGTGAAACAAAACAAATTTTTTTCCTTCTGCTCATGTCTAATTGACACTAAATATTAAAGAAGCTGACTAAGGAATAGCTGTCGGAATACATTCACCTGGCTTGTGCTCTTGTTGATCAAGGCAGGGTTTTATTTGGTGGAGTTCAGCCCCTGATTCAGATTTGCACAGGGCTGGGTTTGTCTTATTCTCCTAAAAGTGGTGATGCCTTTTCTCTTCTCTTTAGTGTAGGGCTTCTCAACTGGGGTTCCATGATTACTCCCCAGGAGCTCTGCCACAATTCACCATTGTGGTGGATGTACAGTATACCTACCCAATGTGGACTTCAATGAACACTGAAAGTAAGTATTGCCAAAGCGCATTCATATCCAAAGCCGCTCCTATAGTTCTAGCTCCTGGGATGTCACTGCAGAAGGCAGCACGGGGTTAGAGGAGTGTATGCAGTATAGAAGGAACAGCCTGTCTTTCCTGCAGTGGCTATTGATGTGATACCAGCTGGGGAATACGCTACAGCCAGGTAAGCATATATTCTAGGTAAATCTGTACTGATCTGCTCCTGCAGAGCAGTACAAGGAAGCATACTTATTTGTACTGTGCTGATCCCCACTGGCCCTCCTCTTCTGTCCATCCCAGGTGCTTGTATGTGACATCAGCTGGGATGAATGAGAGTGGAGGACTGTCGAGGATCAGAGCTAGAACAAACATGTAACATCAGCTTCCTTGCGCTGCTCTGCATGTAGAGAAAACTAAATACGGTACTTTTACAGACTCCAGGTCTTGTGCCCTGTTGACCCCCCTGTGCTGTACCATGGTAATCCCCCAGCCCTCTGTGCTCTACCCTGGTGATGCTGTGATCTAATGAGCCACTTGTGCTGTTCCTTGGTGACCTCTTTGTGCTGTGTCCTGGTGACCTCTCTGTGCTGTGCCCTAGTGAGCCCCCTGTGCTGTGCCCTGGTAAGATCCCCTGTGCTGTGCCCTTGCAACCCCCTGTCCTCTGCCCTGTTGAGCCCCCCTGTGCTATGCCCTGGTGACCCACACATGCTGTTCTCTGGTGACCACCCGTGCTGTACCTTGGTGACCTCTTTGTGCTGTGCCCTCGTGATATCTTGTGTAAGGGATACCCAATGTAGGTATCCAGTGGCTACAGGGATGACCAGTTCAGTGTTGCTGTATTTAGGAAACTGGAATTGGACTGAACATGCTTACAATAAAGTGTATTAATGCGCACATCCAACACCAACAGACCATAAGCAAAGCAAAAATGAAAAATAATAATGAAAATAGTTAAGCAAAACTAAACCAACAACCAAACTATAATACACTATATACAAATGGAAAGAAGCTGACGTAAACAGAGCATGAGCAAGACTAGGACTGGGAACAAGGAGAACAGAGATAGGGTAACAGGATACAGGTTATTGAATACAAAGTACAGGATGAAGCAGGGACAGGGGCGGATTGACAATTCATGGGGCCCCGGGCAAGAGGGGATCATGGGGCCCCTGTGTCCTTGCCCACACTCAAAGCACACCCAAATAAGCCTATAATAAAGGTACTAGGGGTATTTCATGGGGCCCCCTACTGACCCCGGGCCCTCGGGCAGTGCCCAAGTGCTCGAATGGTCAGTCCGCCCCTTGGCAGGGATCAGCAAGTCCATTCTCTTGTCAGACAAGGAAATTGCAAACTGAGCTTTGTTCAACCCCTACTCAGCCTCAGTTAGCTCGCACCAACCTACTCCTGCCTCAAGACACCAGGTTGCTCAAATATCTTCTCCATTACCCATAGCAACCACAGATGTAGCTCAGTATACTTTACTTCCAACTGTAGATTAGTACCCTGTCCCCACTAGCTGCACCTTCCCTGCATTTAACCCTTTGAGGCTTCCTCCAAAGCTCCAATGGCAACCCCTTAGTTATCTTCTTCTGTTACTGCTACCTTTTTCTTTACACTTCTCAGTAATGTCACTACTTCCCCATTAGCAGCACAATCTGATCGAAACTCCAGAATCACAAGAATAATGCATACAACCCTAAAAACAAACTAAAGTTTTTCAACCCACACAATTATGTCACTGTCCATTCCTGCCACAACCATTGGTCATCCAGACCTTGTGCCAGTTCTGGCCTTCATGTGTGCTGCTCCAGTCAAACCTGTTCCATAGCCTGCTGATCTAGTCCAGCCTGTTCCAGTGCCTGCTGCCCCAGTCCAGCCTGTCCCAGTACCAGCAGTTCTAGTCCGGCCTTGTTCTAGCTCGCAGGTTGAGATTGGGCGTTCCAAGTCCCGGTGTCAGAGCCTGGGATCGAACCTGGTCCTTGTGCGGTGAGAGGCAATGTCTCTTCTCACTGAGCTATCTGGAATGTTGGACAGCTCCCTTGACAATTCTTGGATAATCCTGCCTTGTGCCTTGATTTCTCTTGAACCTTGAACTCCTTGCTCCTCCCATGAACTTCCTTATAAAAGCCATGTCCATGCACTTCCTCCTTGCCAGATTATTGTGCCTTACCAGCCAATATCCCACTTACTGTTCCTGCTGCTGTCTTCATCTACGTTACCGACCTTTGGCTTGCTACTGACTATGATTCTGCCTCATTCTATCTACTACCATTGGTGACCGATCCTTGGCTTGTGACTGACTCCGCTTCTGTTTGATCCCTGAACTGTTTGATCTGCTTTTGGTTTCCAGCCTACTCATTCCCTGGTGGGGTGATCCTGAGATCTGCGACCTGGTATTCACACGCAGCCAAATCCATCTCCACCATTAGGAGCTCTGGGGAAGACCGGTGGATGCTTAGACCCCGCACCTCAGGTGAGCCTGCGTCATTCCCAGGGTGGGCTGCTGGTGTAGCAATCCTGCTGGTTTCAGGTAAGCCTTGCAACTGCTGTAGCAACTGGTCTCTGAACCTGACCTTATATCGTGACACCCGGGCCTTGTCTTCTGGAATAGAGGGCGGGCTATAAAGACTTAGGAAATCAGAAAGTCAGGCCTGGGCTTTTTGTCTCTAATTCATTAATTCATGGGAATTCTGAGGGGAGGTTGTACAATGAAGTATGTTAGCGTTCAAAGTGCGAGGCTATGTCTATGTTGGAGGTGTCAAGAGATCCATTGGAGCCCCGTATTTGATGAACCATTAGGTTTGCTTTTTTGGCTCTGTGAGCTATAGCCAGGAATTTGCCATTTTTGTTGGCGTGTTCCTAAAAAAGTTTCTGCGTCAGTGTGTATTTGCGTTTATTGGCTTTACCCAGTTCCTCCAAAAGTCGAATGCACATTTCTCTCAGTTCTAACAGAGTCCGAGAGGTTTGGATGTGTTTGTGAGCCTTTTCAAGAGTCCTAATACAATCCATAAGGGATTTAATAAGTGCTTGTCTGTTACGTTTACATTTGGTGGCGATAGCAATAAAGGTTCCGCGGATTACACATTTGTGTGCTTCCCATTGGGTTACAGGGGATGTATCAAGAGTACGATTGGCATTGACGTATGTGAGTTCAGTGCGTATAGTTGCCTCTTCTGCTAAATCCGACAAGAGAGAGGTGTCTAGTCGCCACGTCTTAGTGCAGGCCTGTTTGTCCGGGAATGGTAATGTTAGTGTAATAGGATGATGGTCTGAAATAAACATTGGCTCTATGGTGGCCTCATGCAAGAATGGTAAGTTGGTTTGGGTGAGAAAGAGGAAATCAGTTCTGGAATATCTATTGTGTGGAGGGGAGTAAAATATATAGTCTCTGTCTTGTGGATGGAGGACGCGCCGTGTATCGTGAAGTGCAAGATCTTGGAGTTGGGTGTGAATTTGATGCAGCGCCCTGTACAGCAAGAACAAAGTTCCTGAAGAGGAGTCCACTAAAGGGCACAAAGGGACATTGAAGTCACCCCCCCCCCCCCCCGAATCAGAAGTCCATCTTGGAATGAGGCTAGTAATGTGGCGATTGACCAAAAAAAAAATGGGACCTGTTTCACATTTGGTGCGTAAATGTTAGCAACAGTGATAGGTCTATCGGAAAGTTTTCCTTTGAGAAATAAGTAGTGCCCAGGGGCAGACTGACAACTCATGGGGCCCCCAGGCAATAGGGAATCATGGGGCCTCTGTGTCCTCACCCACAGCCAAAAAAAGTCTATGAAAAAAGCCAATTAAAGGTACCAGGGGCATCTCATGGGGCCCCCTACTGACCCCGGGCCCTCGGGCAGTGCCCGAGTGGCCAAATGGTCAGTTCGCCCCTGGTAGCGCCCATCCTGGTCGATTAAGGAATCTGTTATTAGTAGGGGGAGGTGTTTAGCAATTAAGATTGATACTCCCTTGGACTTGGCGGAGAGGTTAGGGGCATGGAAGACCAATGGGTATCATGCATTATAGAGTTTAGGGATGGAGTCCGCTCAAGAGTGCGTCTCCTGGAGGAGAACAATATCGGCTTTCTGCTTGTGTACAGAGGAGAGTAGGAGGCAGCATTTTTCCAGTGTGTTAAGGCTTTTAGCATTAAGAGAGGAGTTTTAGGGAGGAGTGTCTTGATAACACACCAGAAGCCACCATGACAGGAGGGGACTGGAATAAGGCAGGTTGATCACTCGCACAAAGGGATGGGGAGAAAAAAAAGAAGGGGGGGGAAGAAGGGGGAAGGAGGAGGAAGAGAAGAAAAGAGGAGGTGGTATAGGAGGTGGAAGAATACAGAAAGTTAAAGAGTGTTCTGGAGGAGATAATAGACCAGCTATTCAACACTGGAGAGGGAGAGAAAATTAGAGGTAGAGTGAGGTGTACCGGAAAAATTCAGTAGAAGCTCACTGAGCCCACTGTGTGGGGAACGAGATCGGCGTGGGCCCAAAAGCGGAGGACCCGCCACCCGAGAGGACAATTCAGGCTTGTGGGTAGGAAGGGTGAGGAGCTCAGCCGCTTGTCAATGATAGCATCCCGAAGTGTGGTGGGAACTTTTTTGCTTCCGTCTCTACATAGAGGAAGCCCTTGTGGTTAGATTGCGTAAATAATTGGACCTACGGTAGCACTTGATGAAGGGAGACGAGACCAAGAATGAGTGCATGGAAGTGTCAGAATTATCAATGGGACAGTGGATCCTAGAGGTTGAAGTAGGAAATAGAGTCGTATCCTGAGAGTCAGCACCCGCAGGGGGCACTGCCCCAATGGTATGTAGCTTGGTTATCATAAAGGTGTTGTCTTGTCAGTGTCAGCAGAGGAAGGCAGGGTAGCAGCAAAAATACATAGGAGTATCTTACATAAAGAGACATATCAATAATCAACATATGTAAATAATGGACATTTTTTAAATAAGAATCCAGAATAGTGCAAAAACATTTCCATAATACGTATTTAACTGCATACATGCAAAATGAAAGCCAAATACCTAAGCCTCAATAACTTCCCGAGTAATGGGGGTAGGCACTTTGGTGGGTAGTAATAAGGGCAAATAGGGGGAGGGGGAGGGAGGGGCCTGAGGGAAGCAGGCATAAAAATGGAATAGTGAACTTATGCGACCAGATCAGAGCAATAGGTGAGATGGAGAGGTAATAGGGACCAAGATCCAGGTATTCGCTGGTCTAATGGGGCGACCCACCATTGTTCGGATGCAAAACTCACCACCGGTAGAACTCTTCATTTTATGCCAGATTTTTGTGGAGCTCTCTTTCTCCCCTCTCACACCCACCCCCAATAAGCACTGGAAAATGGTGCGGTCCTATTCAGGGTTGTGCAGCATAGAGTTCCCTGTTCAGGGCATGGAGAGATGGCGGATACAAAGTCATGTTGTTTCCTTCTGAAAGAACTGCCTACTATGAGCCTTGAACCTGTATACTGGCACACAACTGCCGAGCATATAGCCGTCTGTACCTGAGGGAATAAAGAGGTAGTAGTAATATCCATTGCTGGAGGAGTCCGCTCATTTTACTCAGACGGGGGGGTTCAAATGGGAGCTTCATGAGGGACAGTCTTCACGACATAGAGGCTCCTGTTGATCTTGAAGCATCGGAGGGCGGCACTTAGTTACGATGTGTAGATGAGGAAGGATGGAAGGAGCAGGGTAAAGTTGCTTCTTAATCCTTGAGTAGATGGAAGATGGTGGGATGACATGTTCCGATATGGCGGAAAGGCGTCGAGACTTAGATGGTTGGGGATCCATGCATAAGTGGGTCGGAGAAATTTAAGTGGAGAACAGGCAAAGAAGCTCAAAGAAAGGAAGTGTGAGGAGATGAGCTAAATTGCAGATTGAATCTTGACAAGCATGCTTTGTGTCGGGGTCTCTGATGTGCTGGCAAAGCCGTTGGGCTGTTCTCTATTTGTGACCTTCGGCCTGGGGGGTAGAAGGGATGGAATTGTTGGTTTTGCCACTGCATATTAGCAATTTCAGAGCCAGGGTTCCATGAATTTGGGAGACACATTGATCGATACCAGTCTGGTAGATCAATCACTGGGATGTCAAGGGTAGAGCAAAAATTATGCAGGTCTTCTGGAACCCTCAAATAGGCTGTGTGGCCATGAGCCTGGGCTGAGAGGCAAAATGGAAATCGCCATCTGTAGTGGATGTTTCTGGAACAAAGAGAGTCCAGCAGGGAACGTAGATCTCTTCTTTGTTGTAAAGTAAGATTGGTGAGGTCTTGAAATAGTTATATTTCATTTCAGCAGTGTAAGAGGCGCCATCACTCTCTAGCTCATCTTAAGATATCTACTTTAAGTGTGAAACTAATGAGACAACAGACAATATCCCGTGGGGGTCAGTGTCTCTACCCCTGGGGCGAACAGATCTGTGGCAGCAGGCGGGCGGCCTAGCAGATCATTGAAGATCACCACTATTGCTTTAGGAATGTCGCCTGGTTCCACAGATTCTGCTAGGCTTTATATTCTGATATTGTGTCTGCATCCGCGATTATCCAGATCCAGTTCATGCTGCAGCTTGCTGTCCTTCACAGTGCTCTGCATGTGTGCTGCGGCCTGGGGAGGAGGAGAGGAAGATGGCGTCGGCCGATCCCTTTGCTGGGAGTGGAAGAGCTCCATGATATGTCAGGACTGCTGTGGGTTAGAGGCTCGGGGAGAGCGGGATCGGGAACCGGGGGTGTTCCAGTCCGCTTTCCCCATATTGTGGTGGTGGTGTGCTCACCCGTTCCTCCGTTAGGGAGAGATGCAGGTGCTCCATCGGTGGGAGCTCCTAGGCTAAGCAGCCATATTGGATCGTGGCCAGACCACGCCCCCTATAATTATTTATTCCATTTTGAAAAATTATATTTTACAATTTTAACAATAATTTTTCACAATTTATTTTTTATTTTTTTTACATGAATTTGTACTTTTTCTTTTTCTACAATGCTTTTAAAGAAGGGTGACTGGAATGAAATACCAGGGATCTAAACAGACCCCTGACATCTCATATTTGAGACAGAGAAAAGAATTGAGGACACAGATTCTTCAGTTTTTTTCTCTGTGTCCTCTGAACAGCTGAACTGAAGATGAATGAACAGGAGACAGAGGCTCCTGTTCATTCAAAAACTTAAGCAGAGTAGACACAGTTTACTGTGCTCAGTTAAAAATAGACACAGGCGCGATCGGTACTGATCACTCACTGTGTCCAATTCCCCCACTCTCCATCTGCCTGTGTAGCTGCAGCAGCTAACAGGAGAGGAAATCTGGCAGTGCTGCAGGGGGAGGGGGCCTGGGCACACAGAGGGGAATCAGATGTGGGCAGCACAGGGAGGGGGATTGGTGCAGCAGGAAGGAAGGACAATTATAGAATGATGCACTGTCTGTGTCTCTCCTTCCAGCAGCTGAAAGCCAGCGGGAGGGAGATGGGGAGAAACAAGCTTTCAGCTGCTGGAGGGAGAGACACAGACACAGTGCATCATTCTGTAATTGTCCCCCTGCTTTCTGGGCCCCCCCCATGTGACCCAGCCCCATACAGGAGACCCAGTGGTACCCCCCTATTGGCGGCCCTAGTGTCACCCCTCTGGTTGGTGTCACCCAGTTGCTGTGCCACATCCCCAAAGTGACGCTACTTGAGGAAACTATTAAGCAGGAGAGTAAAACACTTGTTCCCTATGCTGCTACATATAGTGAGGACAATGATGACATTGGCTGTGATGACATAAGTGTCCTGTAGAATATGTTGGTAGGGTTGTGTGAAGGTAGACAACATCTGTCCAAAACCTTTACTGCATCATGGTGGGCCTGATTTGGTGACAGTCACATCAATGATGATAAGATAAGACCTGGTAAATGCCTAGTGAATGAAAAGAAGGGTAGGACATCGGAGGAGAGTAGTGAGGAAAAAGGATTAGCCGTGTCAAAGCCCACAAACACACACACCTATAAACATTCCCTTTAAATACCATAATATTGTGGATTTACCAACTCATGAAGCAGATTTTTGTCAGAACTACATGAATGTCCAGCAAAGTCAATTTTTAATGACTTGCACATCTATAATTGTTGTCCTTTTCAGACTGATTAAACAAACATTTCCTAGTCTATTCAGAAATTTCCTTTTGTTATGTCAATATGTAATTGCTGCATTTTTGTGTTGATGATAAGGGTCAAAATAGGTGAGGTTTATATTGAGCAGAACTGACAACAATCGATCCTACCTTTGTGAAGTCAGCTGACATTAATTATCCCTATTCATTACATTTGAACCTTGTAGCAATTGTCTACTTTTGTGTTTCCAAACTTTGTTTATTCAATAAGTTATCCTGTCTTTTAAATAAATTATGAACTTTGTTTACTCATTCAGTTGTCCTTTGTTTTAAACTTGTCCTCCAGAGGATGTACCCCCTTCCTTACCAGGCAATTTTTTGCAATACAGTGCTGAGTTACTTTAACTGTGCGATAATGCAATGCTGTACATAAATGGAATTTATGTCATTTTCCCCCCACAAATAGAGTTTTCTTTTGGTGGTATTTTATCACCTCTGCATTTTTTATGTTTTGCTCTTTAAACAAAAAAATTACAATTTAAAAAAAAAACAGTACTTTTGACTTTTTGCTATAAAACATACCAATAAAATTTTTTAAAAAAATTAAATTCTTCATAAATTTAGGCCAAAATGTATTTTGCTACATGTCTTTGCTAAAAAAAAAAATTGCAATACATATAAATTATTTGGTTTACATGAAAGTTATAGCATCTACAAATGGCGATATATATATATATATATATATATATATATATATATATATATATATATATATAAACTGGAATTTTTATTTTTTTATACTAGTGGCGGTGATCAGCAACTTATAGTGGGACTGCAGGCGGACATTCTGACACTGGGTGGGAACTGACTAACTGCCACTGACATCTCCAGTGACACTCATACAGTGATCAGTGCTAATAAAATGCACTGACACTGTACTAATGACACTAGGCAGGAAGGGGTTAACATCTGGGGCGATCAAAGGGTTAACTGTGTGCTGTGTGTGTTTTACTGTGTGCTGTGTTTTACTAGGGAGACATGCTGTTTTGTATCTCTCTGCTGTGCAGAGAGATACAAAACAGCATGTCCATGCTGACAGGAGAGAGACCTGTGTTGTTTACACACAGGTCTTTCCCTTGTCAGCTTTACCCAATGATCGCATTGTACCAGCTGTGAATCGCCAGCCAGGACCCCGTGATTGAAATCCCTAGCTGCCAATAGTGACAGGGGTAGGGCGGCGCACACGTGTGTGCTCCCTACCCGGAAATGCAAATCATGTATATATACGTAATGCATACAAGGGAGAGGTGCAGCGCTAGCTGAACAAATATACACTTATATACTTAATAAATATACACTAATATAAAGTGCTATTAAAGTGCAAAACGGTGACTAAATGACAAGTATAGTCCGTAGCGTGCTCAAAAATCCAAGAGAGTCCTTAAAGAGCTCCAATCCCTGGATTCGTGGATGAGGTGATAAAGATAAGAATTGCGCACTCACCAGATACGCAATTCAAGTGCGCATTTAAAGCTGATAATTCCAGGGTCCTCATCTGGATCTGGTCAGATCTGGTCACAAAAGCCTCTCGCCACCTGGTAGTGTTTTCCACACATGGAAGAAAGGGGCCGCTCTGCAGATGTAAAGGACTCCCACCAGGAGAGCCCCAAGAACAAAGGAGGCCAGATAGTGTGATACCTTATACACAAGGGGTGTTTTATTCCCAAAGACACATAGTATACAGGCAGAGGCAGGGAAGATACTGACCATACATAGGATAATAAATGGCCGCCGGGGCCCTCGTGGCGCCGGTCGGCGTGACGTCACACCGCTTGTAGCCGCTCCCTGACGCGTTTCGTGCGAAGGCACGTAGTCATAGGGGGTTAGCTTACAGCAGTGGACGTCAGTGTAGGACCTAAATAGGGAAAAAAGGCGCATGCGCTGTAATCGCGCGCCATTTTCCCTTTGACAAATGTCTCCGTATCGGACGCCATTTTCATGTAGCCCGCCGAACTGCGCATGCGCGAGCGCTGTCAGCACGGAGTAAACGGCATAACAATGATCACCAGGGAGAGGTGTGTTGCCCAGCAACCTGTACGTAAAGATGATTCAAAACAGCCCCATGAGCAATCTAATAGAGCAATTAGTACCAGGTTACTCATCCATGGCATAATGATCATCGAGGGGATATTTTACCCAAAACCTTGTATATAGATATAAAAATATACTAACAAATTAGTCAGCATATGCATAATTAAAATATGTATAATCAAAAAATTAAAATCAGATTAAAACCAATCAGATCAATGTAAAATAAGATTATATCTGGTGGTCATTGCTAATGCCACATACTTTAATAAACTCACATTCAGAATTTCAACTATAAAAACATGTAACATATTAAATATAATACAAAGCATATATAAAAACCACGTGATAAAACAAATTACAACCATATATAAATATATAGAAAACCTTTTTATATAGAGGAAAAATCCCCTCATATATAATATATATATATATATAAAAACGATTTCACTATGACCTAAAACCAAATACGCAATAAGAAGGGTAATGGACAATAAAGTGACATTATAAAGGAACATTATAAAGGATTCAAAGGGATAAAACTGATGCTAACTGTTGTCAATGAAACAATTGATATCCATGTCTATATTAAGTCCTTTAGGACGCATACAATCAATTTGATAAATCCATTTAGTTTCCATCTGGGAAACTGCTCTCTTTTTATTAGTTCCCCTCCAATGATTCTGTACTACATCAATTCCTACAAATGTCAAGGAAGATGGGTCTCTGTTATGATGGGTCCTGTAGTGCATTGACAACGAGTGCTCTTTGTAGCCTTTTTTCACATTATTAACGTGTTCACGCAGTCGGTCCCTGAGTCTCCTGGTGGTACGACCTACATACTGCTTTTTACATGGACACTGCAAAAGATAAACCACATATCTGCTATTGCATGATATGAAGTTATTGATCTTGTAATTCTTCCCAGTACTAGTAGATGTAAAGTCATCAATCCTCCTTTTCCTGTGTCCATTACATGTACATATAATACAATTATTGCACGGGAAAAATCCAACCATGTTGTTAAAAAACACTGTTTTAATAGGGGGGTTGATGATATTAGGGGCTATGGTGTTTCTCAAAGGTTGTGCCCTCCTGAACATAATCTCCGGTTTATCCGGCAAGATCCTCGCCAAAACTGGATCTGCTTTAAGAATTTTCCAATTTTGGTTGATAATTCTCGTAACTGTTTTGAACTGAGCAGAAAATGTAGTCACAAAAGGGCAAACCTTAGAAGGCTTACAGGTGGGGTTGTCAGTCAATAATGATTCTCTGTCCATATTAGCCACCTCTTGCATGATATGAGTGAGATGAGATTGCTCATATCCTTTTTCCATGAACCTATTCCGCAAAATAGAGGCCTGTGCGTGGTAGGTGTCCACTGAGGTACAGTTTCTCCGAATTCTGAGAAACTGACCCTTGGGTACATTAGAAAGCCACAATGGATGGTGGCAGCTGCTAATGGGAATGTAGCTGTTGCGATCTGTCTCCTTAAAAAAGGAAGAGGTCGCAACAGCTCCATTAGAGTTAATTAATGTAAGATCTAGGAAATTAATGCTGGTCTTACTATACTCATAGGTAAGTCTGATGTTAAGCATATTGTTATTAAGAGTCCCAAAAAAGTTCACTAGTGCTTGTTCTTCCCCTCTCCACAAGAGCAAGATGTCATCTATATATCGTTTATAGAAAACGAGCTCCGGCCAATCCCTGGCATAAATGACATCTTCCTCCCACCTGGCCATGAAAAGATTGGCCAGGCTGGGAGCGAACTTCGCTCCCATAGCCACACCCCTTTTCTGAAGATAAAAAATACCATCAAACCAAAAGTAGTTTCTAGTCATAGTGAAATCTAAAAGAGTGAGGATAAAAGTTTGATGCAAAACTGACAACTCAGATTCTTTCAAATAGAATTCCACCGCTTCCATACCATGAGAGTGATCAATACTGGTATACAATGATGCAACGTCTGCCGTTACTAAAAATGTATCACCATCCAAGGGGAGGCTCCTAATCTCCTGTAGGACCTGCTTCGTGTCCCTAAGATAAGAAGGAGTAGTTCGTACCAAGGGTTGCAAAAAGAAGTCAATGTATTGTCCAGCTCTGGAACCCAAGGATCCGATCCCACTTATGATGGGTCTACCAGGAGGATTCAATGGGTCCTTATGCACCTTCGGAAGGATATACATAACTGGTAGTCTAGGAGCAGAGGGACATAAAAACTCTCTCTCTTTCTTATTAATTACTTTATCCCGATATCCTTTGGTAATGATATCCTTGAGAGATTTTTTATATATATTTAAAGGGTTTTTTAACAGGACACAATATGTCTCAGTGTCACTAAGGATGTTGTGCACTTCACTGGTATATTTTTCTTTATCCATTATTACCACACCTCCTCCTTTATCAGCGGGGCGTATGACTAAATCCTTTCGGTCAAGGAGGGAATCAATAGCTATTGAGATTTAATGTATATATACGTGATTTCACACAGCCCTGCCACCCTGTAGCCTTGTAGCAGTACTTGTGCTATAGGGTGGACGGAAAGTGGTTAAAGCTAAACTCCAGGATCTAGCTATCTTTGCAACTGCAGATCATTTTCCCTAAGCTCTGTTGAACCAGTTTCATTACATAGGTGGTCTGGCTGAAAAAAGACAAAAGTCCAACCATTACAAAAAAATGATACTACCTTACTTTTCTTGTAATCAAAGATTTTTAACCCCAATGTCATAATATCCTGTGGTGCACCCCCTAAAGAACGTCTGGTAATGTGGGCCTATTGTCTCCCCTTAGGACACACTCAGCATTTTTGACAGTCTTTCCCTGGCTCAAGAATCAGTCTAGAGGTTTTTCTTTTTTGTAGTTTTTATTAGGTGAATGGTGAACTTGGATGGGGATAGAGAGCATAGGACACCTCAGAACTGTAAAATTTGAACTTGAACAACTGCTAACGTTCTAGCTGCTCTTGCCCAACACTTGAAATCTGTACAATTCTGACTGCACTTCTACAACACTTGGTGGTATTTCACCCCTGCTTGACTGTACCTGCACTTTTCCCAGCAAAAAAAAGTCCAAAAGAATCTCTATGCTGCTTGTGACCTGTCCTTTTTTCCTGTGGCACCACACAGTGACTCTAACAGCACTGGGATCTTGTAATTACACAGGATAATGGATTGCTTCTTACCTGTTTTTTTCCCCATGAGGTAGACAAAGACTCCCTCAGTGTCAGGGAGCAAGGAGCCAGACACACAAGGAGGTGCAATGAAAGGTAGGTTTATTATACAAAAACAAGACAGTCTATGCAAGTCCAATAGCAACAGCAGATGACTTGGTAGAACAGTAGCCAGGAAGGATGGTCACCAGAGCCGGGGTCAGAAGCCAGGAAGGATGATCGCCAGAGCCGGGGTCAAAAGCCAGGAAGGATGATCGCCAGAGCCGGGGTCAGAAGCCAGGAAGGATGATCGCCAGAGCCGGGGCCAGAAGCCAGGAAGGATGATCGCCAGAGCCGGGGCCAGAAGCCAGGAAGGATGATCGCCAGAGCCGGGGCCAGAAGCCAGGAAGGATGATCGCCAGAGCCGGGGTCAGAAGCCAGGAAGGATGGTCGCCAGAGTCGGGGTCAGAAGCCAGGAAGGAGTCTTGCCAAAGCCGAGTCAGTATCCAGGAGAGCAATGAGAAACTAAACAGGAGCTTGCTGCTGTGCAACAGACAGGACACGAATGCAATGGACAGCTACAAACAGCAGACTTATATGTGATAAGCCGCCACCTCCTGGGGGAGGAGCCGCAGGGGGCTGAAAGCATAAAGGATTCCACAATGCTTTGCAGACACCTAAGATGGATGCCAGCACATGGAGCAGCACAAGCCCTGAGGAAAGGTAGGACCTTGACACTCAGCCTCTGGACAACCTGGGCTCTCTTCCCCAGCTTCCTTTCTGGCCTACCTCCTTTCAGATTTCTCCTGACCCCTTGAACTACTGGGAATCCTCTGCAAATAGGCCCCCCATATAAGCCTAGCTGGGCCCTCGGTGTCTTCAAACTGACTTCTCTCCATGGCTTCTGCCCAGGAAGGCAAGACTCCTCAACAGGGGTCTCCTCCAGCAGGCTGGATCCTGAAATGCTGCCTTAGACCAGCATACCGCAAAAAGTCCCCCCCTACTAAGGCTACAGACTATTTATGGGCTCTCACCCATCTTCTGGGGTCTACCTCCCCAGGGATTGGCTGAAGTCCCATAAATATTCAGGTTGCAGCCCACTAGGTTCTAGGAATATTTAGAATACAGAAAGAAGTAGCAGAGCAGAAAAATCTTAGAACAGCCCTAACCAATCAACCCTCTGCTCCAATGATTATAGTAGAGCCAAACTAAATTTACCTAGCAGCTTACCTTAAACCTAGGAGAGCGCTACAATCCTTTGGAAAAAAGTGTTCTTTGCTGTCACTGGAAGAAGGACTTGCTATCACATCCGAGCAAGGAAAGAGGACTACATTTCTCCTGATGCAAAGGAAAATGCAGGAAATTAGAGGCAGTATGAACAAAGAACCTCAGAAGGAGCGAATGGGGGAGTTGGTGCTTAGAGCTATATCTTCACACCGCTGTCACTAATCCTGATATCTACATCAGGCAGCTCAGACTGAGAGCCTCAGTCTCCAAAGTCCACCTACTACAGCAAGCGGGGATGCAATTACGCCTCTGCTCACTGTAAAGAACTACAATGGGGCAGAGACAAGACCATTGGTCAGGAGAATACACAGCATAGTCTTAAAAACTGGTTGTCACAGTTATAAAAGTTGTGATCCATATAGTGCATCATGGATTTTTCAGAGGTTAAACAGTGGGGAAAGAAACAAGCAGCATATTGCACTAAAGTAAGAAAGCACAAATACTACCAGCTGATACATTTTCTGCCTGGAGTTAAACATTTTCAGGTAGCTACAGTAGATGTTACGTAGTTAGTCAGGTTAATAAACATGTTAATAAGGGCACTTTGAAACATGGCAACCTTTGCTGGCCCTCTGAGAAGCCATCTGTCGTGGATTGCTTTTTAGAAAGTGGTTGACAGATGGCTGGGAGGTGATATGTCCCTTCCTCACCACCTGTTTCAACCCTGAAAATCTCCATGTTGCAGCTATGTGCATTGAAGGAGGAGGGGACTGTTGCATCGTGGCCACATTCATTTGAATGGGCCACATTAGGCAGCAGAACTACCAAACAAATCAGGATATAATTTTTGTAGCGGCCAGGAAGCAAAGCATCATGGCTGTACAACCCCCTCCAGCCACTTTGTAAGGTTAAGAGCTGTGTGGTCAGGGAGAAGTAGAACCATGACTCATATGCTTATTTTTACCACCCCCTCCAACCTCACAACACCTCAGTGATGAGCTGAATGTACCTTTGGTTCGCTTAACTAAATTTAAGTTTAGGTGCTGAATCCAAACCCCATTGAAGTCAATGTGAGTTGAATTTTAGAACTCAGTAATGGCCATTTTCTAGGCTGATAAGCAAGGGACTGTAAAACAAATGGGTTGGTCACTGCATTGGGGAACATGTACCAAAGTAAAAAAAATATTAAAAAAAACAAAACAGTTTGGCAGGCAGGAGAGATTATATTGCTTTAATGTGGAACATTAAAATGCTAAATTTCTTGAAATAATATGCCGGAGGGATGCCCTTAACCTACCTGTGAAGTGACATATCTGTATTATGTATGCAACCTACTGCAGCTTTCCTGCTGATCTGTGTCTTCTACTCCTAAAGATCAGCAGGCATGCTGGTACATGTAGTTTCATGGCTTAGCTTGTAAAGTTCTGTTGATACCTCTTATTCTACAAGACTTGTGTTCAAGACTGATTAACCACCTGATGTTGATTGAATTAGCTATTAGCCCAGCGAGGTCATCACATTCTATTTAGTATTAGCTCATTCACTCAAGCTTTGCCTGAGCAACAGTTAGTGTTCCTAGTGCCAGGGACCACAGTGGTTCTAGTGATTACTAATACAATTCCTAGTGTCTCCCATGATTCCTAGCAGAGAAGTTTCCTAGTGTACCCCCAGTGCTTCCATGTATCTTTGGCTTCCTAAGTGTAACACACTGCACTGTTACTGTTTGTAGGATATTTACTGACCACAAGATAGTGGTGTTTCACAGTTTAGCTATTACAGATTTGAGTATAGCAAAGCTAATGTTGTACTTGTATGCCAAAGGCAGGACTGCTGTGCCTGGACAGGCTGAAAACAGACTACATTTCCCAGAAGAGCTGGTGAAAGGGGGGAGCCTATATAATCTAAAGCCCAGGACCAGGGCAGACTGACAACTCATGGGGCCCCCGGGCAATAGGGGATCATGGGGCCCCTGTGTCCTTGCCCACACTCAAAGCACACCCAAAAAAGCCTATAAAAAAGGTACCAGGGGCATTTCATGGGGCCCCCTAATGACCCCGGGCCCTCAGGCAGTGCCCCAGTGATCGAATGGTCAGTTTGTCCCTGCCCAGGACCTTCCTGGAGGGAGGAGAGTGACTGTGTGAAAATGAGGATCAAGTGCTGGATGCTGGAGCAGAACTCAGATAGCCCTGGTCCTGACTGATAACATTACATTTTCAGAGGGACCAAGAGGACAAAGGTTCCCCCCCCCAAACAAGAAACCATTCTTCACTCTGCTAAGATTTGGTCAGAGGGTTCCATAACCCAAATTGTCTTCAGTTTCCATATATCCTGTTGTTTTTCTCAATTATTTCAGTGCAGTTCATTTTGCATCACAGTCTACCACTTGAAACACAGACTTTTTAGTCCAAATTAGTACTATGGCCTATAGCATTGGTGTTCTTTCCCCTCTCTATTGCTCTGAACGCAGGACTCCTCCTGCAGCATATGTGTCTTTGTGGACAGTGACACTGTTAATACCTCCAATATATTATAGCTATAATGGAACTTGCTTCACCAAGCCAATTCCCTACAACTGGAATACAAATTCTACTGGGGTATACTCCTTCCCCTTCCTCATCTATATCAATCTTTTGCCTTGACTTACATCCACAAAGGGACCCTTTATATTTCCGCTACCATCAGTCAGGGAAAGTTTTTCTTCTACTGTGCCTTTTCTTCTTCAGGAACTCTTGCTCTCAGATATAAAAAGGACCTCAACCTTAGTGTGCACCAACTAGGGCCACAGCAAGTGCATAGAAGAGTTGTATTTTGTATATATATATATATATATATATCCTTAAGTGATGCTAAAGGGGACATTATTTTTTAAGTATCCATCCATCCATCCCTACTGATATGCAAACAGGCTTGTGATAAATGCTTATTAAGTATTAAGATAAGCCACATACTCTGGTGAGTGTCATGAATAGGAGGAGATCTGTTTGGAGCACCAGGTTTTGTGGAACAGAGCCTGTCTGCTGTTATATACACACTGAAAATTTATATTATCACTTGGTGTTTGATGAATTTTAACACTACTAACGTTGGACTTTTATGGACATTTTGTTACACACTTTTCACTCTGTTATATTTTCATGCACTTATTTATTAATTCAGTGGTATAGTTTTAGCACTGTGGTTAATATGAGACATATTTGCACTGCTATATATATATATATATTACAGTTGTGCGCAAAAGTTTACATACATTGCATAGATTGTGAAATTTTGGCATTGATATTGAAAATATGACTGATCATGCC
Organism: Staurois parvus; assembly: GCF_062004578.1. Taxonomy (NCBI): domain Eukaryota; kingdom Metazoa; phylum Chordata; class Amphibia; order Anura; family Ranidae; genus Staurois; species Staurois parvus. The sequence continues at coordinate 8,301,099 of NW_028317883.1, forward strand.
AAAAAAATGCTTTTATTGAAGGATAATGATCATATGAAGCCATTTATTATCAAATAGTTGTTTGGCTCCTTTTTAAATCATAATGATAAAAGAAATCACCCAAATGGCCATCATCAAAAGTTTACATACCCTGGAATGTTTGGCCTTGGTACAGACACACAAGGTGACACACATGGGCTAAAATGCCAATTAGAGGGTAATGTTCCTCATCTGTGGCTTTTTAAATTGCAATTAGTGTTAGTGTATGAATAGTCAATGAGTTTGTTACATGGAAGCACTGACTAGGCTAGATACTGAGCCATTGGGATCAGAAAAGAGCTGTCAAAAGTCCTGCGTAACAAGGTAATGGAACGTTATAAAGATGGAAAAGGACATACAAAGATGTCCAAAGCCTTGAATATGCCAGTCAGTACTGGTAAATCACCTATTAATAAATGGAAAGTTCGGGGATCTTTTGATACCAAGCCAAGGTCAGGTAGACCAAGAAAGATTGCAGGCATAACTGACAGAAGAATTTTCTGGGATTCAAAGAAAAACCCACAGGCAACCTCAAAAGAAATACAGGATGGCCATTTGGGTGATTTCTGTTATTTTGATTTAAAAAGGAGCCAAACAACTATTTGATAATAAATGGCTTCATATGATCATCATCCTTCAATAACAGAGCATTTTTGGCATGATCAGTCTTATTTTCAATATCAATGACAAAATTTCACAATTTCTGCCAGGGTATGTAAACTTTTGAGGACAACTATATGTATGTGTGTGTATGTATATGCATATATATACTGTATATATATGAATAAGTAGTACATCATTTAAAAAGCAAGTAGCAAAGCATTAATTAATAACACACTTCTTGAAAAATCCTTTATTAAAAAATAAATTAACCCTCCGTAATGTAAATCCATTGTCAATTATGTCATCCAGCAATATAGGTCCTTGACACTGTGATGATGAACAATGCCTGCCAAAAGGAAAAACCCACCAACAAGGTGTATGTCTTCTGCTAAATGTAAACAAAAGTGAAGTTATTGACAAAATGTGGACTTGACTATAATTGGTCCGTGACATCATTGAAAACATGCTGTACGGTCATATCCACATTTGATCAATGACTTCACCAGGGATAGCCCACACAATAGTTTGCAGTTGACTGGGATCAGCAGTTGTCATTTATGGTGAGTGAGAAAAGGGATTAAGTAGGTTGGCAGGTGTTTTCTTTCAGCATGTTAGTGGGTGTTTTTCATAATAATTTATAAAGATCTGGATCACTGGATGACATGATTTATGATGGATTTACATGTGGGACATTTATTTTCTTTTTTGTTTTGTTTATACAGGACTTGTCAAAAGGTGTGCATCTTTGTTTACTAACTAAATTTTTTGTGAATGTGTAGGGGTATTCATTCACATAGAGGAGGCTGATATCTGGTGGCCCCCAATTTTAAATAGATTCCAATAAGCCCCCACAGATCCCCACAACCACCAGGCCAGGGTTATGGGAAAGAAGACCTTGCCTTCATCAACATTAGGACAAGGTGCTTTGCCCGGGGATTACCCCCTGGCAAGGAACATTCCTTCTTGTTGAGAGCATGTGGCTTGGTATGGTTTGGGGAAGGGAGAGGGGAGGGCACATGCTCTTTCTTGTTTCTGTTTTTCCTGATTTTGGTGAAGACACCACATCACTTTGTTTTTTAAATCCATACTAGACTCAAAGGGAATTTTGAAAGGGACCCTGTGCCATTGTATACTGTCACGTTTGCTGTGATAAATTCTGCAGAAAGAAAAAGTGTGGAGAAAACCATGCACCCACCACTGAATAATACCAGGCCATGTACCCTCAGTTTTGGGTACCTTGCCAGGGGGGACCATATTGATGAGAAAAAGGGCCCTAAAGTTTTAAGTTATAACATTGATTAAATGTCTTAAATGAAATAAAAAGTGTTCTTGGACAAAAATAATAAAAGGTACATTTTTTTGCAGGTAAAAAAAAATCTGCATTTATTATTTTTGTCCAAACGAGCCTGAAAAGTACTGCACCAATGATCAGTAGGTCGCTGATGCCATGCAGGTCTCCTGCAGACCTGTCAAAATATCTGCTTGTCATACAGAATGTGTGAGCAAGCAGATATTCTGACAGGAAGCTTCAATGAACTACCATGGTGCTCTACAGCACTGTGGTAGTTCATTGAAAATTACAAACCCACAGCCGCTAAAGCTGCTGGAACTTGCAGTTCATTCATTCACGGAAGTCCATGAATGAATGATGTGGCCGTGTGGGCAGAACCCCACATGGCTGCTCTGTTTTCAAATTTAACAGATAGTACGGGGAAACTTCTCTCTGTATTATCTGTAAAAGGGAGGGGGGCAAAGCTACAGCTGTGGGAACATGTTACATGTTGCACCCTGAAAATGGGTGGAACATGTTCCCAAAGGTGAACTTATCCTTAAAGAAAACATGCTATAGAAGAAATAGGCAGGTTGGCATTGCTGACCTGTCTTTCTGAAGATCCTTTTGGCTAATATTTTGGCATCAATACGTTCTGGGTCACTAATGTGGAACAAGTAATAAGTACAGCAATTATGGTACTCAAGTACTGCATTTGTGTTCCAGGTTTGCTGCGTGCTAATATTGACGCCAAACACAGCCAACCAATCAGCCTTGTTTCAGAAGGAGACCAGCAATGGAAGCCTCCATATGTTTTACATGACATGTATACTTTAAGATATGAAGAAAAAGGCTCTGGAACTCAACTTATTAAATTATGCCTCCATACCTAAATATACCAGGCATTTTCTTAGCTCCTGGTGGTCAGTGGAGAGAAGGATAAGTGAGTATGTGCTGTTGAGGAGAGGGGAATTAAAACAAACCTGTAGGCAGGTACAGTTAGCCATCTTGCCAATAGGTTGCTCTGTACCAGAATAGTGTCTAGTACAACAGGTATTGACACTAAGCGTTAGGATCCTTTTAGGTGGAGCCCTACTATAGTGATGTCTGTGGGTGCTGACTCACCCCTATATAAACTAACTGGGGTGGGGCATACTGAGTCATGGGGCATGGAAGCCAAACACCCCACATCTGTGAACAAGTCATCTATACAAGTGGGCCATGGACAGGGCAGGAGGCTGGGGGGAGTGGATCTGTATGTAGGAGGAGCCAACTGTAGACATTCTATCCCTTAAGGAGGTGGGCGCTACAGTGTATTGCAAAAAACCTTTTAGGCGAGGCTGGAGATTCCTGTATGAGGCTGCTTCCCTGGGGGGTTCCCAGGAGAGGTGTACCCAGCTAGGAGGTGTCTACAGAACACAGTCTTGTGAGTACTTATGACCCTGGCCAGCAGAGAGACTGTATGGCGATGTCTGTGAGGTGCTGAACATGCTTTCACTTGAGACTACTACAGATCATCCACTTTACGTGATTGACTGTGTATGTTAAGGGATTCCAGATTGCATATCCCTGTGATGTGACTAGACATGTGCTTTTTTTTTTGTAACAAAACGATTTTCAGTTGATTTATTTATTTTTTTTGTAGATCATGGGGGCAAAGTTAAGGTTTTAGTTAAAGAAATAGGTGAAATTGTACAATCATATACAATCTCCCTTACCACCCAACAGGAATATTGCTTTTTTAAAAATAGAATAATAATTATTAATAATAGTTTAATAATTTAATTAATTAATGCACACATCTATAGTCGCATGCATGTTTTCAAGTGGTTTAATATTTAGCCTAACCCCTAAAATAATCTTTTCATCACCAGCTGCAAACACTACACATTTACATTTGTCTATTGCAGTAGCACATGGTAAACCACAGCATGCGTTTGCTCAAGTACATAGTACATAGTTAGTCTGGCTGAAAAAAGACAAAAGTCCATCTAGTTCAACCATAGGAAAAAAAAAAGTTATAATCCTATGCTCACAGTTGATCCAGAGGAAGGCAAAAAAAAAAAACCCAGCAAAGCATGATCCAATTTGCACCCGCTGGGAAAAAATTCCTTCCTGATCCCCGAGAGGCAATCTGATATTCCCTGGATCAACTTTACCTATAAATGTTAGTATCCAGTTATATTCTGTGTATCTAAGAAATAATCCAGGTCTTTTTTGAAGCAATCCACTGAGATGGCCAGAACCAACTCTTGAGGGAATCTATTCCATATTTTCACAGCTCTCACTGTGAAGAAACCTTTCCATGTTTGGAGATTAAATTTCTTTTCCTCCAGACGTAAAGAGTGCCCCCTTGTCCTCTGTGATGACCTCAGGGTGAATAACTCTACACCGAGTTCACTATATAAACCACTGATGTATTTATACATGTTGATCATATCCCCCCTTAATCTCCTCTTCTCAAGAGAGAATAAATTCAGTTCCTCTAATCTTTCCTCATAGCTGAGCTCCTCCATGCCTTGTATCAGTTTAGTTGCCCTTCTCTGTGCTTTCTCCATTTCCCCAATGTTCTTTTTGTGAATTGGTGCCCAAAATTGAACTGCATATTCCAGATGAGGTCTTACTAATGATTTGTACAGGGGTAATATAATATCTCTCTCTCTGGAGTCTATACCTCTTTTAATACAAGAGTGGATTTTGCTCGCTTTAGAAACCGCAGCTTGGCATTGCATGCCATTATTAAGCTTGTGATCTACCAGAACCCCCAGATCCTTCTCCACCATTGATTCCCTCAAGGGCATATTCAGTTGCGCACACACAGTAAATCACAACTCACCTGTATTATAGCATATCATAATGCACAGGTGTAAACACTCTGTAGGGTTCATAGAAATAGTATAGGTAAATTTTTTGTGTATTGGTAGTTTGTTTAAAATGAATGGGCTGCCTTAAAGTGATTGTAAAGGCAGATGGTTTTTTACCTTAACCTCCCTAGCGGTATGATTATTTCATATTTTTGGTGCTGAAAGCGGTACCATTGTTTTGCATGGAAATATGTAGTTTTTTTTATTGTAGGCTGTAATTTTTAGGAATAACTCACTGAAATCTGTCTGAACAAGATTCTAAATCATACATTTAATTCAATAATATAATCAAACCAAAAACACTGAAATTTGAAATATAGCGCCAAGTTCGCACATCGCTGAGCAAAGTCGCAAAATTGTTTTCAGTGTCTGATGACAAATTTTTCCACGAATCATTATCACTCAATACTGCAAGTGGTTCTGATTTACTATCGCTGTTCTCTAGCTGATCTAAACCCGCTTTTGACCTAAAGGGACACTTTTTGGACGCCATGGACTTTTCTAAGTTTCCAGGCAGAAAGAACAATCAAAATGCAGACAGGGGACAGGACAAAGCACTAGGGACAAAATGTATGTGAAATGGTTTGAAACAGAAATGTTTTACTATGTAAAATCGTTTTGAAAAAAATGACATATTTTTTAAATTTTCAAATGGGCGGCGCCCATGCGTCCCGACGTCACAGGGACCGGAACACAGGAGGCGGATGCCGGCATCCGCCGGAGGAGATGGCCGGGGACGCTGCAGGGGACACATCGTGGGAGCCAAGGACAAGGTAAGTGCTGCAGGGACTCCCTATGCAGCGCCGCATGGTAAGCCCGAGTGTAGCTCGGGGTTACCGCTTTTGGTACAGACATTTTACCCCGAGCTACACTCGGGAATACCGTTAGGGAGGTTAATGTATTCTATGCATTAAGGTAAAAACCCCTCTGCATTCAGCTTCACCTCCAGCCCCCTTTATACTTATCTAGGCCTTGATCCAGCAATGTGCATGATAGAAGTAGCTCTCTGCCTCCTCATTGGCTCAGAAATAGCAGTGGGAGCTATTGCCTCCTGATGCAGTCAATCACAGCTAGTGAGGAGGGAGCAGAAGATGGGGCCGAACCATGCTCTGCGTCAGTGGACAGTGGAGGAGTGAGCACGCACGAGTGCCCCCCAGAGTAAGCTCAACACATAACCTCCTCTTCTTCCTCTTAATCCTAAGGCTCCATTCACATTAAGCGGTTTAGAATAGCGAGTAGAATCACCACAATTCTGCCTGCTATTTCAAATCACAGTAAAATGCATGATGTGCATTTGGGTGTCATAATTCTAAAAAGTGATTCTGCTCTGATTGTTGCATGACAGAATCGAATGGCAGTGACCGCAAAATGTGCTCTTAAAAATTGCGCTAAGCATGTCACCCAACAAGGAGAAGCAGCTTCTTTTGGGTGACAAACACACATAGGGCAGCCTATTGAAATGAATGGACTGATCTATGCGTGACCCGCAGAAACACGTTTAAATTGTGCTTTCAGAAGAGGGAATGCACGTTCCCACAGTGCAATATCTCTTTTTAAGAATATCCCAAAGGGCAGCAATTCCTACGTTTATGTAGAAACTGCGAGAAGACGGATGATTACATCTCCCAATCTAATATTCTTAAAAAGAGGTTTATGGAAAAAGGTTATAATATTACTACATTGGAGAAAGCGATCGAAGAAGTGGGTAATCTTAATAGAGAAGATCTCCTTGCCCCTAATAACAAAACCAAGGCAGACAGATTTTGTCCATTTATAACCAATTTCTCCGTCCAATACAAAGAAGTAGCGAAAATTATTAGAAAAAATTGGACCATTCTTAAAAACGATCCAGTTATGGGTGCTGCTCTACCAGATTTCCCAGAAATCACCTACCGCAAAGCACCCTCTTTGAGGAATTCTTTAGCCCCTAACATAGTAAATCCACCAAAACAGTTATCCTTCTGCTTCAGCCAAGAAAGGCTTTTATCCATGCAACAGGCATATGTTATTCTTGAACAATGGAGTTCACAAAAAACCCGTGAAAACGTTCCATTCTAACTCCACAGGAAAATCTTATGACAATCGGTCATCACATGTAACAGCACGCACGTTGTGTATCTCCTAGAATGTTCTTGTGGCAAACAATATATAGGAAGGACCACAAGAAGACTCAGAGATGGACTCAGAGAGCACCTGCGCAATATCAAGAAAGGTTTTAAAGAGTATTCCTTATCCATGCATTTTCGGGAATCACACAACAGAAACCCTCACCATTTAAAATTCACGGGTATAGATATTATAAAGAAACATTGGAGAGGGACCTTCAAATGTCGAGCGGTGTCCATGCTAGAAGCCAAGTGGATTTTCCTACTGCGAACACTTACACCACATGGCCTAAACATTGATCTCGACATCAATTGTTTTATTGATACTAGCTGATTCCCCTCTCCATGAATATGTTTTTTCAGATACAATAGCACCTTGATGAACGTTAGTGCCATTTTTTAAGAACACGGTCTGTTGCCAATAACTCCTAATAATTAATATTGGTAATATCTTCTATATGCCTGATATATATATATATATTTTTTTACCATCTATTTTTATTTTTCCATCCCATCATTTTATCTTCATTTTTTGTTTATAAAAATTATTTCTATGGTAGATTACATAATAAGTTTTAACAATCTTATTATATTCCCCATTTTGTATTTTTAGATCTCGTTGTATATCATATGATAGTTTTTGATATTCTTAACATATATATTTTTATACATATCTATATAGTTTTACGATTCAGGTGTTTCATGATTTAATGGGTAGTATCTCCCAATCTTTATGTGTATTCTCATTTTTATCTCTATTTTTCATTATTATTGATTTTTTATCATAATTTAAATTGTAATGACATTGTATTTAGATTATTTACATCAGACATTTTACCCTTTTTTTGGCCTATTCACTCATGGTATTGCTACTATTGAAAGTCCATAGCAACATCCTTTAATTATATTATTGATTGCATTATGTATGCGCTTTGTACGGATAAAATCTCACTTTAACAAATAATGAGAGATTCCTTCCTTTTTAATTTTATATAACATTTGAATACAATGGAATAATGTATATTCATCTTATTCCAGCAGCATATGAATACATCCAAGGGAGAGGTTTCACTGTGACTTGTAGTCCTATGGACAAACCAGCAATAATGCTGTGTATTTCTGTTTTTATTTTTGTGATTATAATCCATTGGAGGTAGTGTAGGTCTGCTTTGAATACTACCTCCTAGTTGTTTAAAGGATTATCACTCCTTATCTGATCGATAGTGCAGATTTCTGATCAGATTCGTTATCGCATAATACATTTTGGTGACCAGTTGTTACCTAGCTTATTCCCTCCTTGGATGTCTTCCATCTGTGTTGCTGCTTAATGAACTCCAGTAACATGGCCGCCGTTCACATGCATCGCGCATGCACAAACGGATCAAAATGACGTCATTAAGCGATACTCGCATGCGCGCGGTACGATATAAAAGGAATGTGATGTCACTCCGCACGGCCCACGTGGACGGCCGGCGGTCATTTTGGTTGCTGTCAAACACCAGTCTGTGAGTGTATATGCTCTGTTTTATCATCCCTATATTACAATAAAAGTACTACACTATTGGAGATCTTTCTCTCTGGCTTGTTTATCACGAGCCCCCCCCCTCTAAGGTGAATCCTGGTGACCCTGCATTTACCTGCATGAATGGTTCCCCCTGCTGTTTGGAGAGTGTATCTCTGGAGCCTGGATACTCCTATGGTGTGCTACCTGCTTTGCTGACGCTTGCCAGATGACCCCTAGTGTTCCAGTTTCCAGATGCAGATGACCAGGAGTTGGTCTTGATTTACTCAAATGCGCATTAGATTGTGCTTTCTGGTTAGTGCAATCTACACTCATTTTTATAGGCACTGCGGTCATGGATTTTCACCTTTTTGCTGCTATCGAACTTTGAATTTCTATACATCACTACAGGTGAAACTCGAAAAATTAGAATAACGTGCAAACGTTCATTTATTTCAGTAATGCAACTTAACCATTTCAATACAGTGCAATTTTACACCTTCCTGCCCAGGCCATTTTTCAGGTTTCAGCGCTCTCACACTTTGAATGACAATTGCGCGGTCATACAACACTGTACCCAAACTAAAATTTTATCATTTTCTTCACACAACTAGAGCTTTCTTTTGGTGGTATTTAATCACCGCTGGGATTTTTATTTTTTGCTAAATTAACAAAAAAAGACCAAAAATTTTGAAAAAAAAACAAATTTTTCTTTGTTTCTGTTATAAAAGTTTACAAATAAATAATTGTTCTTCATAAATTTAGGCCGAGATGTATTTTGCTACATGTCTTTGGTGAAAATAACCCAAATTAGGATGTATTTTTTAGTTTGTAGGAAAGTTATAGAGTTCACAAACTATGGTATAGATCTGAATATTGATCAATCCTGAAGTACTGACAGCCAATCTAATTTCTTGAGGTCCAAGAATGTCAGAATAGTACAGATATCCCCAAATGACCCCTTTTTGCAGAGTAGACAGTCCGACGTACTTCATAAGAGGCATGGCAAGTTTTTTGAAGTTGTATTTTTATGTCATAATTTTTCGGAAAATGAAAAAATTAAAAAAATTATTTTCACTATTTTTTTTTTTACATACTGTCACCAGTGCAGTACAGCGTCATCATATAACTGGCATGGCGGTTAACAGGGACACTGACTGGTGACAGTATGAAAAAAAAATATATATATATATATATTTTTTTTTTTATTATATTTAATTTTTTATTACTTTTTTTTTATTTTTTTTAAGATTTTTTTTTCATATTTTACTATGACCAAAGTAGTACAATGTTACCATAGTAACACTGTACTACTTTGGGGAAGTGATCAGTATTTTTTTTTTTTTTTTTTACACAATTTGCTTATAGCAAAGAATTACTTTGCTATAAGCAAGCATTTACCTGAATGAAATCGATTCATTCAGCTTTTTTTTTTTTTTTTTTTTATTTTGTGCTTAGCTGTGATTTGGTCACAGCTAATCACATGACATGTGCATGTGATTAGCTGTGACCATTCACAGCTAGGCACTAGTATACGATGGATGGCATCATGAATGAAGCCATCCATTGTATACAACTGTCATGTGACCTGCTGTGATTGGTCACAGCAGGTCACATGGTACCAGCAACGGGAGCCGGTACTCGGATCTGTCATCGGCCGTGTCCGAGGTGCATGGCCCATGAAAGATCCCGCTGCTGCGTCGCTCAGCATTACCGCAAACGGCGCATGTGCGGGAGCACGCCAAATGGCGTGCACCCGGAATGAAGAGGCACATCTGAAGCCGCCAAACGGCCATTGGCCGGGCGGCTAATGGTTAAAAGGTGAAACTAATATATGAGAGACCCATTACATGCAAAGCAAGATAATTCAAGCTGTGATTTGTCATAATTGTGATGATTATGGTTTACAGCTCATGAAAACCCCCAAATCCACAATCTCAGAAAATTAGAATATTGTGAAAAGGTGCAATATTCTCGGCTCAAAGTGTCCCACTCTAATCAGCTAATTAAGCCATAACACCAGCAAAGGGTTCCTGAGCCTTTAAATGGTCTCTCAGTCTGGTTCAGTAGGAATCACAATCATGGGAAAGACTGCTGACCTGACAGTTGTGCAGAAAACCATCATTGACACCCTCCATAAGGAAGGCAAGCCTCAAAAGGTAATTGCAAAAAATGTTGGATGTTCCCAAAGTGCTGTATCAAAGCACATTAATAGAAAGTTATGTGGAAGAGAAAAGTGTGGAAGAAAAAGGTGCACAAGCAGCAGGGATGACCGCAGCCTGGAGAGGATTGTCAGGAAAAGGCCATTCAAAAGTGTTGGGGACTTTCACAAGGAGTGGACTGAGGCTGGAGTCAGTGCATCAAGAGGCACCACACACAGACGGATCCTGGACATGGGCTTCAAATGTCGTATTCCTCTTGTCAAGCCGCTCCTGAACAACAAACAACGTCAGAAGCGTCTTACCTGGGCTAAAGAAAAACAGACCTGGTCTGTTGCTCAGTGGTCCAAAGTCCTCTTTTCTGATGAGAGCAACTTTTGCAACTCATTTGGAAACCAAGGACCCAGAGTATGGAGGAAGAATGGAGAGGCACACACTGCAAGATGCTTGAAGTCCAGTGTGAAGTTTCCACAGTCTGTGTTGATTTGGGGAGCCATGTCATCTGCTTGTGTTGGTCCACTGTGCTTCATTAAGTCCAGGGTCAACACAGCCGTCTACCGGGGGATTTTGGAGTACTTCATGCTTCCTTCCACAGACTAGCTTTATGGGGATGCTGACTTCATTTTCCAGCAGGACTTGGCACCTGCCCACACTGCCAAAAGCACCAAAACTGGTTCAATGACCATGGGATTACTTTGCTTGATTGGCCATCAAACTTGCCTGACCTGGACCCCATAGAGAATTTATGGGGCATTGCCAAGAAAAAGATGAGAGACATGAGACCGAACAATGCAGAAGAGCTGAAGGCCACTAGTGATGCATCCTGGTCTTCCATAACACCTCAGCAGTGCCACAGGCTGATAGCTTCCATGCCACGCCACATTGAGGCAGTAATTGCTGCAAAAGGGGCCCAAACCAAGTACTGAGTACATATGCATGCTTATACTTTTCAGAGGTCCGATATTGTTCTACGTACAATACTTGTTTTATTGATTGCATGTAATATTCTAATTTTCTGAGATTGTGGATTTGGGGTTTTCATGAGCTGTAAGCCATAATCCTCACAATTATGACAAATTACAGCTTGAATTATCTTGCTTTGCATGTAATGAGTCTATCTCTCATATATTAATTTCACCTTTTAAGTTGCATTACTGAAATAAATTAGATTTTTGCACGATATTCTAATTTTTCGAGTTTCACCTGTATATGCACTTTATGACGTCAAGTTTGGACGTTGTTGCACTCTACTGTTTTTAGCGCCACAGAGCACACTTTCATATGATTGATTGCTTATGCTGTTTTATATATATTATTTATTAATCATCGTTTACTTTAGAGCTGCATATATACATGTTATGATTCTAGAAAAAGGTTTTTAGAGGTTTTACCTTTTATGCCAGTGGCTTCACTTATTTTATCCAGCGCTCGTTTATTATTATTTGCTATATTTACTCTGCCACTAGTTTGCCTTTTTCCTTTCATGGACCACTTTTAGTAGATCCTGACTACTGCAGACCAATAGTATTTTGAAAGAGCTGCAGTTTTGGGAATGCTCTGACTCAGTAGTCTAGGCATTACAATTTGGCCTACTGCCAAAGTTGCTCAAATTCTTACGCTTGCCCATTTTTCTCTATTTTCTCATCAACTTTAGGGACAACATTTTACTTGCTACCTAATATATCTCACCCACATTTAGATGCCATTATAATAAGATTATCAAGAAAGGAGACAGAGGAGCACACACCCCATAGTGTAGCATGCATAAGAAAGTTTAACCGCTTACCTACCGGGCACTTTTACTCCCTTCATGCACAGGCCAATTTTCAGCTTTCATTGCTGTCGCACTTTGAATGACAATTCATGCAACATTGCACCCATATGAAATACTTTTTTTCACACACATAGAGCTTTATTTTGATGGTATGTAATCGCCACTGCGTGTTTTTTTTATTTTTTGCACTATAAAAAAAAGCAAAAAATATGGGAAAAAAAGCTTTTCTTTATTTCTATTATAAAATTTAGCAAACAGATAATTTTTCTCCTTCACTGATGTGCGTTGATGAGGCTGCACTGATGGGCAGCACTGATGAGCACTGATGAGGTGTCATGGATAGGCAGCACTGATAGGTGGCACTGATGAGGCTGTGACAGCATGAGGAAAGTACTTCCGATAACCGACAACTGTATTTACATTGTGATCTGTGTCATTGGACACAACTGATTACATGGTAAAAGGCCGCTGTGACTGGCCTTTTACCTCATCAGGTGATCAGACATAGCGAACATGGAAACACATGGGAGGGCGTGTTCTGGGAGGACCTCATATGACACCCTCCCAGAACTGGACAATTGCGCTGTAGCCGTCATTCTGCTATAGAGTGCTTGGCAAGTGGTTAATGCACAAAATAAAATCAAAGAGTTACACTGACAAACAACTGTGTGGTATAGAGGCTTGTCGGGTGGCTTGGAGGATAAGTCCTGAGTCAGTTATCCTAAATAACTCAGTTATGAGTTATCCTAGCTCCCTGCCTTGGCCACTGGCTGGGGAAAGAACGGGCTGAAGTGGAAATTGCACTGCTGGCAGAGGTGAATGGAGCTGCTGCAAAGTCTGGAGTCCAAGTGCCAAATGCCTCCTGTTGTCACCACTGTGTACCATAAAATACAGGTACGCATTTCAAAGCTATCCTGCTTCTTTATCAACTTCTGTCAAATACACATAAAGATAAGAGTGCAGCGCTTATAAAGATAAATAAAACACATAAACTTACATATCAAAGTGCAAAGGTGTGTAACTGCAAAAACGCAGGAAAATAAAAGTTCTAATCCTGTCACTAATAGAGTGACTCGATATAGTACAGGTGCTCAGTTCACAATCTCCTCAATAGGTGGAGTAGAGTGGGGGATCGGTTGGATCCCTGTTGGTATATGGTGATGACCAGAAAGCGATATATAGCAATATCCAAAATTAATATAGGATTGTGCACTCACCAGATGCACAATCAATATGCGCATGTAAGAGATAACCCCTCTTAAGGTATGACTCCAGGACTCATCTGAAGCAAGGTCTGGTCTAGTTCTGCGTTGTGGACCCTCAGCTGTCATGCATGGCTCTGTCTCCTATTGCTCTTGACTCTGTAGGTAATTGGAAGCTCACCGAAGAGCCCCAGAGAGAAAAGGAGGCCAGAATAGCGTGATACCGTTTGAACATGCGTGTGTTTATTCCATTCAGCAAAAAGGGTATAAAAACATAATACTGACCAGACAAGAAAGTAAGTTGGCCGCCAGGACCCCAATGGTGCCGGCGGCAGTAAAACGTCACTGTGCCGCAGTTCCTCACTGACGCGTTTCGTGCAACCGCACTTACTCATAGGGGGTATGAATGTGCTATTCCTAGATTGTAAGCTCTGAAGAGCAGGGCCCTCCTATCCCTTTTGTATTGAACTGTATTGTTGCTGTATTGTCTCCCGTTATATTGTAAAGCGCTGAGCAAACTGTTGGAGCTATATACATCCTATATAATAATAATAATAATAGAGTATATCTTTCTGGGTTGCCAGATACTCTTCCCTATAATAGGATACATGGCAGGGGGAAGGAAAAAAGTACCATGATAAGAAGGAATTTTAATGGAAGACCCCGCAAGTGCTTTAAAAGGAAACAAATATATAAACATAACCAGTATTATAAGACCTTGTCACCTTAGTAGTGTTTTTTTATGCCGGTAAACCTGTTAATGTAACCTTTTCATTATTTTTTAAATAATTGTATTGTCGCAAAATACAAGCAAAGTCATTTTTAAATGAAATATAGAAACAAAAAAAAAACGTACAGATGGTCCTTTTGGATTAACTTTTTTTTTTTTGGAACTGTGCTTCCTAAAATTTAATGTGTTGTCAAAGACCAGTACAAACCACCCAAACATAAAGCTCAATTTAATGGAGAGTTAAATGGGAAAACACTGAGATATTTTGCTGCTTTCTGCAGTAACACTAGCTCCTGGAGAAACTCATTGATATTCGACATTATAACAGATACTGTTTGTTGTGTTGCCTGGGGAACAAACTTTTTTTAAACATTCTTGATTTTCTTTTCTTGCATGTAGTGAAACCTTTTATTGAAATTCAAATAACGATTTTGCTTGTTTGCTTAAGAAAGGAATGCAAAAAATTTAAGGAAATACAGATTGCTGGGGTGGTTGGTGGAAGGCAAAAAACAAATAAAATGCTTACCATCACCCAAACAGTTCCACAGTACACATAAATGTTGATAATGCAACCAGGCTTCCAGGGTATTATGATGAAAATTGATTAAGGGTGGAGGATGTAAAGTTGTGCAGCTCTGTTGCAGGCCAGGTATTAATCTAAAGCAAAGACATTTACAAAGGTGTAGGGACCCGCTGCTCTCTATAGTTAGCTACTAGTGTCACAGTTTTACGTATAACTATGTACATCGCTTATTGTCCCTGTGGCTAGGCTGGGAAACTGTGAAGGAGGAAGTAGTGGGGAGAGAGCCTCAGCTACATGTCCTGTCCATGCTACTAAATCCTGGAGCAGGAGAGACTATTTTGAAGTATTCCTATGATCTAATAGCTTAACTGCAGCTTCTGAGTGTATATCTAAATCTTTTTGTGACATGCAGAGTAGAGATGAGCGAAGAAATGAAAAATTCGATTCGACTGATTCGGCGAATTCGTGGACAATATTCGATTCGAGTCGAATAAATTCGCTGTGAATTTAACTTAAAAAAGGGTGTTTCTAGGCTTCAGAGAGACTTAATATTAGTGCAGAACACTGTACCTTTAATTTAAATGCCCTTGGAGTCTGCTGGGGAAGAGAAATAATACTGTCAGTCAGTATGACATGCAGATGAGTGCCGTCGATCTTAGAATCACCGCACACTTCACTCATTTGGGCAGTCACGGGGCCAAAACCAGAGTGTGGAGCCACAGTGTGGCGGTGGAGGCAGCAGCAATGGGAGGCCATACAGCACCCTATGACAAAAATGGAAACCACCAGCAGTGTGAGGAGACCTGAAAGTGGCACATGGCAGAGTGTGGCGATAGAGACAGCAGCAATGGGAGGCCGTACAGGGACCCATGACACACTCTGGACCTGGCAGCAGCATGAGGAGGCGGTACAGGGGCCCATGACAGATTACGGGCCTGGCAGCAGCATGAGGAGTCGGTACAGGGGCCCATGGCAGATTACGGGCCTGGCAGCAGCAATGGGAGGCCGTACAGGGACCCATGACACACTCTGGACCTGGCAGCAGCATGGGGAGGCGGTACAGGGGCCCATGACAGATTACGGGCCTGGCAGCAGCATGAGGAGTCGGTACGGGGGCCCATGACACACTCTGGACCTGGCAGCAGCATGAGGAGGCGGTACAGGGGCGCATGACAGATTACGAGCCTGGCAGCAGCAACTTGGACAGGAGGACGTTCAGCTTCTGCACCGTCGGGTGCGTGCTCGCAAACTGTTGTCTCTTGGAAACGGATTCCAAGAAAGACTGCTGACGGAATCCGTGAAGAGGAGTAGCAGGAGAAGGAGCATCTGAACGAGCGGAATATGCCAACAAGCGACAACAGTGGCCCATGACAGATTACGGGCCTGGCAGCAGCATGAGGAGTCGGTACGGGGGCCCATGGCAGATTACGGGCCTGGCAGCAGCTATGGGAGGCCCGTAATCTGCCAGCACCCTATGACAAAAAATGGAACCCACCAGCAGTGTGAGGAGACCTGAAAGTGGCACATGGCAGAGTGTGGCGATGGAGACAGCAGCAATGGGAGGCCGTACAGGGACCCATGAGAGACTCTGGACCTGGCAGCAGCATGAGGAGGCGGTATAGGGGCCCATGGCAGATTAGGGGCCTGGCAGCAGCTATGGGAGGCCCGTAATCTGCCAGCACCCTATGACAAAAAATGGAACACACCAGCAGTGTGAGGAGACCTGAAAGTGGCACATGGCAGAGTGTGGCGATGGAGGCAGCAGCAATGGGAGGCCGTACAGGGACCCATGAGAGACTCTGGACTTGGCAGCAGCATGAGGAGGCGGTATAGGGGCCCATGGCAGATTAGGGGCCTGGCAGCAGCTATGGGAGGCCCGTAATCTGCCAGCACCCTATGACAAAAAATGGAACACACCAGCAGTGTGAGGAGACCTGAAAGTGGCACATGTTTGGGGCATGATTCATGGCGGATTTAGTCAGTTGTGTCAGGAACTGGTGGTTTGAAATCCAGACTAATCCACGCCTGATTCATTTTCACAAACGTGAGTCTCTCCACACTTTGGGTGGACAGTCGTGTCCTCCGCGGAGTTGCAATACCTCCTGCCGCACTAAACACGCGCTCCGATGCCACGCTACTGGCCGGGCATGACAGCCTTTCAAGGGCAAATTCAGCTAGTTGGGGCCAAAGGTCAAGTTTCGTTGCCCAGTAGTCAAGGGGATTGTCTACCTCGGTTGGCAGGGTGCTGTCCAAGTAGGCCTAAGCCTGTTGTTTGAGGTCCTGCTCCAGGTCCACCTGATGCTGCTGCTGCTGCTGCGGCTGGTTAGTAGTTTCCTCACTGCGCTGGTGAAGAAAGCTACTCATCATCGACTGCAGACTGAGGCAGCCGCTGCTGGTGGAGCTGCCACTGCTCCTACCACCCCACCCCTCCCCTGCTGCCATGGCAGCGGAACACGAGCGCACAGGGCCCACAGTGTCTGAGGATGGACGTTGGCGCAGACAGGCAGAGACCAGCTGACTACATAGGTGTTTTTTATAGTACGTTATTTTGGCCTCCCTCTCAGCAGGTGTGAAAAAGGCCACCATTTTTGAACGGTAGCGAGGGTCCAACAAGGTGGACAGCCAAAAGTCATCCCTCTGTCTGATGGTTATTATTCGGCTGTCGCTACGCAAGCAACCGAGCATGCTATGGGCCATTTGTGCCAAGGAATGCGAGGGACTCCCTGCCTCCATCTCCACAGCATACTGCCACGGTGCGTCTAGGTCCTCTGTCTCCTCTTCCTCCTCCTCTACCAGATGCTCCTGCTCCTCCACTCCTGTCCGCTGAGTGGAAAAACCACCCATTTCACTCAATAATTCCTGAGCACCAATGTCCTCCTCTACCTCCTCCTCTTCTTCCAGTCCTGCCCCCACAGGGGCCATGTGGCGTTGAGATCTGTGCGCCACGTCTACCGCACCCTGACCAGCCATTGTTAACAGCATTTGTTCCAGGACGTGCAACAGAGGAATGACGTCGTTCATCCCATAGTCCTGCCGACTCACGAATAGCGTGGCCTCCTCAAAGGGCCTGAGCAAGCGCAGGTGTCACGCATGAGCTGCCAATGGCTGACATCTAAGTTACACAGGGAGTACCTTTATCTGCTTTTAACATCAGGAAATCTGTGATGGCCTTTTGCTGTTCGTAAAGGCGGTCTAACATATGTAGGGTTGAATTCCACCTTGTTGCAACGTCACAGCATGAGGAGTCGGTATAGGGGCCCATGGCAGATTAGGGGCCTGGCAGCAGTTATGGGAGGCCCATAATCTGCCAGCACCCTATGACAAAAAATGGAACACACCAGCAGTGTGAGGAGACCTGAAAGTGGCACATGGCAGAGTGTGGCGATGGAGACAGCAGCAATGGGAGGCCGTACAGGGACCCATGAGAGACTCTGGACCTGGCAGCAGCATGAGGAGGCGGTATATAGGGGCCTACGGCAGATTAGGGGCCTGGCAGCAGCTATAGGAGGCCCGTAATCTGCCAGCACCCTATGTCAAAAAATTCAACACACCAGCAGTGTGTGAGGAGACCTGAAAGTGGCACATGGCAGAGTGTGGCGATGGAGACAGCAGCAATGGGAGGCCGTACAGGGACCCATGACAGACTCTGGACTTGGCAGCAGCATGAGGAGGCGGTATATAGGGGCTTATGGCAGATTAGGGGCCTGGCAGCAGCTATAGGAGGCCCGTAATCTGCCAGCACCCTATGTCAAAAAATTCAACACACCAGCAGTGTGAGGAGACCTGAAAGTGGCACATGGCAGAGTGTGGCGATGGAGACAGCAGCAATGGGAGGCCGTACAGGGACCCATGACAGACTCTGAACTTGGCAGCAGCATGAGGAGGCGGTATATAGGGGCCCATGGCAGATTAGGGGCCTGGCAGCAGCTATGTGAGGCCCGTAATCTGCCAGCACCCTATGTCAAAAAATTCAACACACCAGCAGTGTGTGAGGAGACCTGAAAGTGGCACATGGCAGAGTGTGGCGATGGAGAAAGCAGCAATGGGAGGCCGTACAGGGACCCATGAGAGACTCTGGACCTGGCAGCAGCATGAGGAGGCGGTATATAGGGGCCCATGGCAGATTAGGGGCCTGGCAGCAGCTATGTGAGGCCCGTAATCTGCCTGCACCCTATGTCAAAAAATTAAACACACCAGCAGTGTGAAGAGACCTGAAAGTGGCACATGGCAGCAGAGTGTGGCGATGGAGACAGCAGCAATGGGAGGCCGTACAGGGACCCATGAGAGACTCTAGACTTGGCAGCAGCATGAGGAGGCGGTATATAGGGGCCCATGGCAGATTAGGGGCCTGGCAGCAGCTATGTGAGGCCCGTAATCTGCCTGCACCCTATGTCAAAAAATTAAACACACCAGCAGTGTGAAGAGACCTGAAAGTGGCACATGGCAGCAGAGTGTGGCGATGGAGACAGCAGCAATGGGAGGCCGTACAGGGACCATGACAGACTCTGGACTTGGCAGCAGCATGAGGAGGCGGTATATAGGGGCCCATGGCAGATTAGGGGCCTGGCAGCAGCTATGTGAGGCCCGTAATCTGCCTGCACCCTATGTCAAAAAATTTAACACACCAGCAGTGTGAAGAGACCTGAAAGTGGCACATGGCAGCAGAGTGTGGCGATGGAGACAGCAGCAATGGGAGGCCGTACAGGGACCATGACAGACTCTGGACTTGGCAGCAGCATGAGGAGGCGGTATATAGGGGCCCATGGCAGATTAGGGGCCTGGCAGCAGCTATGTGAGGCCCGTAATCTGCCTGCACCCTATGTCAAAAAATTAAACACACCAGCAGTGTGAAGAGACCTGAAAGTGGCACATGGCAGCAGAGTGTGGCGATGGAGACAGCAGCAATGGGAGGCCGTACAGGGACCCATGAGAGACTCTAGACTTGGCAGCAGCATGAGGAGGCGGTATATAGGGGCCCATGGCAGATTAGGGGCCTGGCAGCAGCTATGTGAGGCCCGTAATCTGCCTGCACCCTATGTCAAAAAATTAAACACACCAGCAGTGTGAAGAGACCTGAAAGTGGCACATGGCAGCAGAGTGTGGCGATGGAGACAGCAGCAATGGGAGGCCGTACAGGGACCATGAGAGACTCTGGACTTGGCAGCAGCATGAGGAGGCGGTATATAGGGGCCCATGGCAGATTAGGGGCCTGGCAGCAGCTATGTGAGGCCCGTAATCTGCCTGCACCCTATGTCAAAAAATTTAACACACCAGCAGTGTGAAGAGACCTGAAAGTGGCACATGGCAGCAGAGTGTGGCGATGGAGACAGCAGCAATGGGAGGCCGTACAGGGACCATGACAGACTCTGGACTTGGCAGCAGCATGAGGAGGCGGTATATAGGGGCCCATGGCAGATTAGGGGCCTGGCAGCAGCTATGTGAGGCCCGTAATCTGCCAGCACCCTATGTCAAAAAATTCAACACACCAGCAGTGTGTGAGGAGACCTGAAAGTGGCACATGGCAGAGTGTGGCGATGGAGAAAGCAGCAATGGGAGGCCGTACAGGGACCCATGAGAGACTCTGGACCTGGCAGCAGCATGAGGAGGCGGTATATAGGGGCCCATGGCAGATTAGGGGCCTGGCAGCAGCTATGTGAGGCCCGTAATCTGCCTGCACCCTATGTCAAAAAATTAAACACACCAGCAGTGTGAAGAGACCTGAAAGTGGCACATGGCAGCAGAGTGTGGCGATGGAGACAGCAGCAATGGGAGGCCGTACAGGGACCATGACAGACTCTGGACTTGGCAGCAGCATGAGGAGGCGGTATATAGGGGCCCATGGCAGATTAGGGGCCTGGCAGCAGCTATGTGAGGCCCGTAATCTGCCTGCACCCTATGTCAAAAAATTAAACACACCAGCAGTGTGAAGAGACCTGAAAGTGGCACATGGCAGCAGAGTGTGGCGATGGAGACAGCAGCAATGGGAGGCCGTACAGGGACCATGAGAGACTCTGGACTTGGCAGCAGCATGAGGAGGCGGTATATAGGGGCCCATGGCAGATTAGGGGCCTGGCAGCAGCTATGTGAGGCCCGTAATCTGCCTGCACCCTATGTCAAAAAATTTAACACACCAGCAGTGTGAAGAGACCTGAAAGTGGCACATGGCAGCAGAGTGTGGCGATGGAGACAGCAGCAATGGGAGGCCGTACAGGGACCATGACAGACTCTGGACTTGGCAGCAGCATGAGGAGGCGGTATATAGGGGCCCATGGCAGATTAGGGGCCTGGCAGCAGCTATGTGAGGCCCGTAATCTGCCAGCACCCTATGTCAAAAAATTCAACACACCAGCAGTGTGTGAGGAGACCTGAAAGTGGCACATGGCAGAGTGTGGCGATGGAGAAAGCAGCAATGGGAGGCCGTACAGGGACCATGACAGACTCTGGACTTGGCAGCAGCATGAGGAGGCGGTATATAGGGGCCCATGGCAGATTAGGGGCCTGGCAGCAGCTATGTGAGGCCCGTAATCTGCCAGCACCCTATGTCAAAAAATTCAACACACCAGCAGTGTGTGAGGAGACCTGAAAGTGGCACATGGCAGAGTGTGGCGATGGAGAAAGCAGCAATGGGAGGCCGTACAGGGACCCATGAGAGACTCTGGACCTGGCAGCAGCATGAGGAGGCGGTATATAGGGGCCCATGGCAGATTAGGGGCCTGGCAGCAGCTATGTGAGGCCCGTAATCTGCCTGCACCCTATGTCAAAAAATTAAACACACCAGCAGTGTGAAGAGACCTGAAAGTGGCACATGGCAGCAGAGTGTGGCGATGGAGACAGCAGCAATGGGAGGCCGTACAGGGACCCATGACAGACTCTGGACTTGGCAGCAGCATGAGGAGGCGGTATATAGGGGCCCATGGCAGATTAGGGGCCTGGCAGCAGCTATGGGAGGCCCGTAATCTGCCTGCACCCTATGTCAAAAAATTTAACACACCAGCAGTGTGAAGAGACCTGAAAGTGGCACATGGCAGCAGAGTGTGGCGATGGAGACAGCAGCAATGGGAGGCCGTACAGGGACCATGACAGACTCTGGACTTGGCAGCAGCATGAGGAGGCGGTATATAGGGGCCCATGGCAGATTAGGGGCCTGGCAGCAGCTATGTGAGGCCCGTAATCTGCCTGCACCCTATGTCAAAAAATTTAACACACCAGCAGTGTGAAGAGACCTGAAAGTGGCACATGGCAGCAGAGTGTGGCGATGGAGACAGCAGCAATGGGAGGCCGTACAGGGACCCATGAGAGACTCTAGACTTGGCAGCAGCATGAGGAGGCGGTATATAGGGGCCCATGGCAGATTAGGGGCCTGGCAGCAGCTATGTGAGGCCCGTAATCTGCCTGCACCCTATGTCAAAAAATTAAACACACCAGCAGTGTGAAGAGACCTGAAAGTGGCACATGGCAGCAGAGTGTGGCGATGGAGACAGCAGCAATGGGAGGCCGTACAGGGACCCATGAGAGACTCTAGACTTGGCAGCAGCATGAGGAGGCGGTATATAGGGGCCCATGGCAGATTAGGGGCCTGGCAGCAGCTATGTGAGGCCCGTAATCTGCCTGCACCCTATGTCAAAAAATTAAACACACCAGCAGTGTGAAGAGACCTGAAAGTGGCACATGGCAGCAGAGTGTGGCGATGGAGACAGCAGCAATGGGAGGCCGTACAGGGACCATGACAGACTCTGGACTTGGCAGCAGCATGAGGAGGCGGTATATAGGGGCCCATGGCAGATTAGGGGCCTGGCAGCAGCTATGTGAGGCCCGTAATCTGCCTGCACCCTATGTCAAAAAATTTAACACACCAGCAGTGTGAAGAGACCTGAAAGTGGCACATGGCAGCAGAGTGTGGCGATGGAGACAGCAGCAATGGGAGGCCGTACAGGGACCCATGAGAGACTCTGGACCTGGCAGCAGCAGGAGGAGGTGGTATATAGGGGCCCATGGCAGATTAGGGGCCTGGCAGCAGCTATGTGAGGCCCGTAATCTGCCTGCACCCTATGTCAAAAAATTTAACACACCAGCAGTGTGAAGAGACCTGAAAGTGGCACATGGCAGCAGAGTGTGGCGATGGAGACAGCAGCAATGGGAGGCCGTACAGGGACCCATGAGAGACTCTGGACCTGGCAGCAGCAGGAGGAGGTGGTATATAGGGGCCTATGGCAGATTAGGGGCCTGGCAGCAGCTATAGGAGGCCCGTAATCTGCCAGCACCCTATGTCAAAAAATTCAACACACCAGCAGTGTGAGGAGACCTGAAAGTGGCACATGTTTGAGGCATGATTCATGGCGGATTTAGTCAGTTGTGTCAGGAACTGGTGGTTTGAAATCCAGACTAATCCACGCCTGATTCATTTTCACAAACGTGAGTCTCTCCACACTTTGGGTGGACAGTCGTGTCCTCCGCGGAGTTACAATACCTCCTGCCGCACTAAACACGCGCTCCGATGCCACGCTACTGGCCGGGCATGACAGCCTTTCAAGGGCAAATTCAGCTAGTTGGGGCCAAAGGTCAAGTTTCGTTGCCCAGTAGTCAAGGGGATTGTCTACCTCGGTTGGCAGGGTGCTGTCCAAGTAGGCCCAAGCCTGTTGTTTGAGCTCCTGCTCCAGGTCCACCTGATGCTGCTGCTGCTGCTGCGGCTGGTTAGTAGTTTCCTCACTGCGCTGGTGAAGAAAGCTACTCATCATCGACTGCAGACTGAGGCAGCCGCTGCTGGTGGAGCTGCCACTGCTCCTACCACCCCACCCCTCCCCTGCTGCCATGCCAGCGGAACGCGAGCGCACAGGGCCCACAGTGTCTGAGGATGGACGATGGCGCACAAAGGCAGAGACCAACTGACTACATAGGTGGTTTTTATAGTACGTAATTTTGGCCTCCCTCTCAGCAGGTGTGAAAAAGGCCACCATTTTGGACCGGTAGCGAGGGTCCAACAAGGTGGACAGCCAAAAGTCATCCCTCTGTCTGATGGTTATTATTCGGCTGTCGCTACGCAAGCAACCGAGCATGCTATGGGCCATTTGTGCCAAGGAATGCGAGGGACTCCCTGCCTCCATCTCCACAGCATACTGCCACGGTGCGTCTGGGTCCTCTGTCTCCTCCTCCTCCTCCTCTACCAGATGCTCCTGCTCCTCCACTCCTGTCCGCTGAGTGGAAAAACCACCCATTTCACTCAATAATTCCTGAGCACAAATGTCCTCCTCTACCTCCTCCTCTTCTTCCTGTCCTGCCCCCACAGGGGTCATGTGGCGTTGAGATCTGTGCGCCACGTCTACCGCACCCTGACCAGCCATTGTTAACAGCATTTGTTCCAGGACGTGCAACAGAGGAATGACGTCGTTCATCCCATAGTCCTGCCGACTCACGAATAGCGTGGCCTCCTCAAAGGGCCTGAGCAAGCGGCAGGTGTCACGCATGAGCTGCCAATGGCTGACATCTAAGTTACACAGGGGAGTACCTTTATCCGCTTGTAACATCAGGAAATCGGTGATGGCCTTTCGCTGCTCGTAAAGGCGGTCTAACATGTGTAGGGTTGAATTCCACCTTGTTGCAACGTCGCAGATCAGGCGATGCTGTGGAATTCCGTTCTGCCGCTGCAGCTCAATGAGGGTGTTCTTTGCGGTGTAGGAATGGCTGAAATGCATGCACAGTTTACGTGACATTTTAAGGATGTCTTGCAGTGGGATGGTGGATTTTAGGAACCGCTTGACAACCAGATTGAACACGTGAGCCATGCATGGCGCATGGCACAACCTTCCTTGACGCAGAGCAGACACCATGTTCTTTCCGTTGTCAGTCAACATGGTTCCGATTTTTAGTTTGCGCGGAGACAGCCATCTGTCGATTTCTCTGTTCATTACACTCAGCAGTTCCTCCCCTGTGTGACTACGTTCGCCAAGGCATACCAGGTGCAGCACAGCGTGACACCGTTGCGCCCTGCACATGTGATATGCCGGTCGGGTAATGGGACTTGGCACGGGGGTGGCGGCTGAGGACACGGCGGAAAAAGAGGTGGTAGAGGCGGACATGCTTGCTGGACCAAGGACGTGCAAACGTGGAGGCAAAAGCGTCGTGACCTGTCCAAGTTGCTGGTGCGGCTGTGCCGGCACCACGTTCACCCAGTGGGCCGTAAATGACATGTACTGTCCCTGACCGTAGTTACAGCTCCACACGTCGGCGCTGCCGTGCACTTTGGCAGAGACCGACATGCTCAAAGACTGGCCCACCATCTCTTCTACATGTGAATGCAGGGCTGGCACTGCCTTTTGGGCAAAGAAATGACGGCTTGGCACTCTCCACCGCGGCGCGGCACAAGCCATCATTTCTCGGAAAGGTGCTGAGTCCACCAGTTGGAAAGGGAGGGACTGCAGCACCAGCAACTTGGACAGGAGGACGTTCAGCTTTTGCACCGTCGGGTGCGTGCTCGCAAACTGTTGTCTCTTGGATACGGATTCCAAGAAAGACTGTTGACGGAATCCGAGAAGAGGAGTAGCAGGAGAAGGAGCATCTGAACGAGCGGAAGATGCCAATGAGCGACAACTCCCCTCAGCAGAGGTGTTGGAGCCTTGACTGGCTGATAGAGGGCGATTGACGACGTCGGGTGACGGAGCAAGTAACGGAGCGGGTGATGGAGCGGGGGCTGGGGCAGGCAGAACCGCCGTATGTTTATCACGGTTTTCCCAGGCCACCGAATGGTGACGCTGCATATGCTGACGCAACGCTGTAGTCCCAACATGGGCCCCCTGGCCACGCTTGCATTTCTGGCCACATAGTCGACATACGGCTACGTTTACTTCCTCGGGCGGCTTGAGGAAAAATTGCCACACCACCGAGTAGGAAACTTTGCCCCCGCTACTCTTCACTGGCTGACTGCTACTTCCTCCGTGCGCACCGGCACCACTACTGGCCGTGGTGGTAGGCTGCAGTGGAGCTGGTGCTCTACTCCGTGGACGTTTGGCTCCACTGACACTGATGCGACCCTGCTGCTGTCTCCTGGGCAACCCACCGACTGTTTTGCTCGCTGCCAAGCTGCCACCCTCTTCTCCTGATGATGCGGAAGAAATTGCCTGATGACGACGAGGCTGCCAAGTGCGATCAACCTCCTCATCATCAAGTAGGGTCTCCGCCTCACTACTAGCCCCCTCGGCTGCGTCTGGGTCAGGAGACAGACCTGTCTCTAGACCGGCTACCGAGCCACTCTCCTCGCCAGTACTTGTTCGCTTGGCTGCTGAAAAGGCCGATGTCTCCCCCCGTTCCTGACCGCCCTCTGTTAGCTCTTCCTCACTGTACAGTGGGGCTGAGCCCACAGCATGCGATACTTCGCTTGGTGAGGGAACAGCAAAGGACAGGGGCAGGTAGAGGACACGTGATTTCAGTGGGCTTGGTCCCGGGCCATGCCAACTAACGGTTGTGTCTGACGTACCCACCGACCGTTGGCTGTAGGTGTCAGAGGTGACCTGGGAAGAGGAAGACGACCGAGCCAACCAATCAATGACGGCAGGGTTGTCGGTGGAGACACGACCGCTGGATGACACCGGGAGCACTGGCCTCTGGCTGCGAATACTGCTGCCTCGACCCCTTCCTCTGCTGCCACGTCTGCTCGCTCCTAAAACATTGCCTCCTCTGCCACTCCTCTGCATGTTGTCTGACATACTATTTAATTCAACGATTAGGTGTCCCTGAGTAACAATTCTCTGGCACGCAGTAACAATTCTGTCTGTCCCTGAGTATGAATTCTGTGGCCCTGAGTAACAATTCTGTGTCTGTGCGAGTAACAATTCTGTGTCTGTGCGAGTAACAATTCTGTGTCTGTGCAAGTAACAATTTTGTGTCTGTGCGAGTAACAATTCTCTGGCACTCAGTAACAATTCTGTCTGTCCCTGAGTAACAATTCTCTGGCACTCAGTAACAATTCTGTCTGTCCCTGAGTAACAATTCTCTGGCACTCAGTAACAATTCTGTCTGTCCCTGAGTAACAATTCTCTGGCACTCAGTAACAATTCTGTCTGTCCCTGAGTAACAATTCTCTGGCACTCAGTAACAATTCTGTCTGTCCCTGAGTAACAATTCTCTGGCACTCAGTAACAATTCTGTCTGTCCCTGAGTATGAATTCTGTGGCCCTGAGTAACAATTCTGTGTCTGCGCGAGTAACAATTCTGTGTCTGTGCAAGTAACAATTTTGTGTCTGTGCGAGTAACAATTCTCTGGCACTCAGTAACAATTCTGTCTGTCCCTGAGTATGA
Organism: Staurois parvus; assembly: GCF_062004578.1. Taxonomy (NCBI): domain Eukaryota; kingdom Metazoa; phylum Chordata; class Amphibia; order Anura; family Ranidae; genus Staurois; species Staurois parvus. Next base: position 8,328,136 of record NW_028317883.1, read on the forward strand.
ATTCTGTGGCCCTGAGTAACAATTCTGTCTCTGTGCGAGTAACAATTCTGTGTCTGTGCAAGTAACAATTTTGTGTCTGTGAGAGTAACAATTCTCTGGCACTCAGTAACAATTCTGTCTGTCCCTGAGTAAGAATTCTCTGGCACTCAGTAACAATTCTGTCTGTCCCTGAGTATGAATTCTGTGGCCCTGAGTAACAATTGTGTGTCTGTGCAAGTAACAATTCTGTGTCTGTGCAAGTAACAATTTTGTGTCTGTGAGAGTAACAATTCTCTGGCACTCAGTAACAATTCTGTCTGTCCCTGAGTAACAATTCTCTGGCACTCAGTAACAATTCTGTCTGTCCCTGAGTATGAATTCTGTGGCCCTGAGTAACAATTCTGTCTCTGTGCGAGTAACAATTCTGTGTCTGTGCAAGTAACAATTTTGTGTCTGTGAGAGTAACAATTCTCTGGCACTCAGTAACAATTCTGTCTGTCCCTGAGTAAGAATTCTCTGGCACTCAGTAACAATTCTGTCTGTCCCTGAGTAACAATTCTCTGGCACTCAGTAACAATTCTGTCTGTCCCTGAGTAACAATTCTGTCTGTCCCTGAGTATGAATTCTGTGGCCCTGAGTAAGAATTCTCTGGCACTCAGTAACAATTCTGTCTGTCCCTGAGTATGAATTCTGTGGCCCTGAGTAACAATTGTGTGTCTGTGCAAGTAACAATTCTGTGTCTGTGCAAGTAACAATTTTGTGTCTGTGAGAGTAACAATTCTCTGGCACTCAGTAACAATTCTGTCTGTCCCTGAGTAACAATTCTCTGGCACTCAGTAACAATTCTGTCTGTCCCTGAGTATGAATTCTGTGGCCCTGAGTAACAATTCTGTCTCTGTGCGAGTAACAATTCTGTGTCTGTGCAAGTAACAATTTTGTGTCTGTGAGAGTAACAATTCTCTGGCACTCAGTAACAATTCTGTCTGTCCCTGAGTAAGAATTCTCTGGCACTCAGTAACAATTCTGTCTGTCCCTGAGTAACAATTCTCTGGCACTCAGTAACAATTCTGTCTGTCCCTGAGTAACAATTCTGTCTGTCCCTGAGTATGAATTCTGTGGCCCTGAGTAAGAATTCTCTGGCACTCAGTAACAATTCTGTCTGTCCCTGAGTATGAATTCTGTGGCCCTGAGTAACAATTGTGTGTCTGTGCAAGTAACAATTCTGTGTCTGTGCAAGTAACAATTTTGTGTCTGTGAGAGTAACAATTCTCTGGCACTCAGTAACAATTCTGTCTGTCCCTGAGTAACAATTCTCTGGCACTCAGTAACAATTCTGTCTGTCCCTGAGTATGAATTCTGTGGCCCTGAGTAACAATTCTGTCTCTGTGCGAGTAACAATTCTGTGTCTGTGCAAGTAACAATTTTGTGTCTGTGAGAGTAACAATTCTCTGGCACTCAGTAACAATTCTGTCTGTCCCTGAGTAAGAATTCTCTGGCACTCAGTAACAATTCTGTCTGTCCCTGAGTAACAATTCTCTGGCACTCAGTAACAATTCTGTCTGTCCCTGAGTAACAATTCTGTCTGTCCCTGAGTATGAATTCTGTGGCCCTGAGTAAGAATTCTCTGGCACTCAGTAACAATTCTGTCTGTCCCTGAGTATGAATTCTGTGGCCCTGAGTAACAATTGTGTGTCTGTGCAAGTAACAATTCTGTGTCTGTGCAAGTAACAATTTTGTGTCTGTGAGAGTAACAATTCTCTGGCACTCAGTAACAATTCTGTCTGTCCCTGAGTAACAATTCTCTGGCACTCAGTAACAATTCTGTCTGTCCCTGAGTATGAATTCTGTGGCCCTGAGTAACAATTCTGTCTCTGTGCGAGTAACAATTCTGTGTCTGTGCAAGTAACAATTTTGTGTCTGTGAGAGTAACAATTCTCTGGCACTCAGTAACAATTCTGTCTGTCCCTGAGTAAGAATTCTCTGGCACTCAGTAACAATTCTGTCTGTCCCTGAGTAACAATTCTCTGGCACTCAGTAACAATTCTGTCTGTCCCTGAGTAACAATTCTGTCTGTCCCTGAGTATGAATTCTGTGGCCCTGAGTAAGAATTCTCTGGCACTCAGTAACAATTCTGTCTGTCCCTGAGTATGAATTCTGTGGCCCTGAGTAACAATTGTGTGTCTGTGCAAGTAACAATTCTGTGTCTGTGCAAGTAACAATTTTGTGTCTGTGAGAGTAACAATTCTCTGGCACTCAGTAACAATTCTGTCTGTCCCTGAGTAACAATTCTCTGGCACTCAGTAACAATTCTGTCTGTCCCTGAGTATGAATTCTGTGGCCCTGAGTAACAATTCTGTCTCTGTGCGAGTAACAATTCTGTGTCTGTGCAAGTAACAATTTTGTGTCTGTGAGAGTAACAATTCTCTGGCACTCAGTAACAATTCTGTCTGTCCCTGAGTAAGAATTCTCTGGCACTCAGTAACAATTCTGTCTGTCCCTGAGTAACAATTCTCTGGCACTCAGTAACAATTCTGTCTGTCCCTGAGTATGAATTCTGTGGCCCTGAGTAACAATTCTGTGTCTGTGCGAGTAACAATTCTGTGTCTGTGCAAGTAACAATTTTGTGTCTGTGCGAGTAACAATTCTCTGGCACTCAGTAACAATTCTGTCTGTCCCTGAGTAACAATTCTCTGGCACTCAGTAACAATTCTGTCTGTCCCTGAGTAACAATTCTCTGGCACTCAGTAACAATTCTGTCTGTCCCTGAGTAACAATTCTCTGGCACTCAGTAACAATTCTGTCTGTCCCTGAGTAACAATTCTCTGGCACTCAGTAACAATTCTGTCTGTCCCTGAGTAACAATTCTCTGGCACTCAGTAACAATTCTGTCTGTCCCTGAGTAACAATTCTGTCTGTCCCTGAGAATGAATTCTGTGGCCCTGAGTAAGAATTCTCTGGCACTCAGTAACAATTCTGTCTGTCCCTGAGTAACAATTCTCTGGCACTCAGTAACAATTCTGTCTGTCCCTGAGTAAAAATTCTGTGGCCCTAATAACGTTTCTGTGGCCCTAAGTAACAATTCTCTGGCACTGAGTAACAATTCTGTCTGTCCCTGAGTATGAATTCTGTGGCCCTAACTAGCGTTTCTTTGTCCCTAAATAACGATTCTGTGGCCCTCATTAACAAGTCTGTGTCCCTGAGTAATGGTTCTCTGTCCCTAAGTAACTTCTCTCTGTCCCCAATTCTCGTTTCTGTGGCCCTAACTCTGTCCCTGTCCCTAGTACAGAGCGGTCTGCCTCTGTTCAATGACTGCAGGCAAATGAAGATTTCCAAAATGGCCGCTATATATACCTCGACCATTACACAGTGCTGGCTGGCTGGCTGCTGATTGGCTGATGCGATCACATGTCGTTGAGGAATGCATTATGGGGCAGCGCGCCTTGTCTGCGCGCCTTCCCCGACATCCCCGCTCCGTCGCCGCACATGTCAGCCGCCATTTTCTGAAAAATTTCGATTCGCGCGTCCGAATTAGGCTGTTTTTCGGATTCGGCACGAATCGAAATTTTTCCGATATTCGACTCGAATTCCACTTCGGATACTTCGATTCGCTCATCTCTAATGCAGAGTATCTCCGCCCTGTCTTTGTTATTACTTCACTTGCACAGTGCCAGATTGCTAGGCCTGTGCTACTGTACGTATGTATGTAGTGGTCAATGTAGTGGTCACTTGCAGTATATTAGTAAGTGAACCTGTTTAATGCAATAGAGTTATTTAATTATTCTTGTTATTTTAACTACTACTAGGGAGGGACAAAAGTGAAGAATAGATAGTCTGACTCTGAGTTCCAGTGCCACATCACAGTTCCTGTGGGTGATAAGTTCCATGCCAGGCTGGTCAGACAACAGTTGGACGATACCCTCATGACCGCTCATCTTGTCTTTAGGTCTCCAACACACATACAGATGCCATATTGTCCTAGAGGCCCCTGCAATTGGACTTTATTTATCCAAAGGTATCTCTATTAATAAACTTTAGTAGAGATGTGCCCTACACATTTTTTTTTTCTTTTGGATTTATTTGTTAAAGCGGAACTCCACCGAAAAGGGGATGATCCACTTTAAGCCTTTGTATCCTGCTCCCCGTTAAGAATTGGCACCGTTGGGGAGCGGGTACCCGAATTTGATGTTAGTTTGTAATTTTGGAAGATTATTTATACACTTTAAGTCACCTCTGCTAGTCCAACCCACAAACAGAAATGGAATGAGCAGAATGGATGATATTGACTGGAGTAATAAAAGTAACAAATGGAACAAAATTAATTTTGGAGTCATTCGTTATGTTATGAATCAGAGATTCTGATGAATCCATCTCCAACAAACACAATAAGTTGGGATCATCATCTTTTTTCACTTTTTTAGATGCTTTAAACATTAACAAAGCATTCAAACTATTGCATCATGTCATCCAAATAAAACAATTTAATCCAAATGAATATGAATTAATTTGTTGTGTCATTATAATTTATTTTGAAGCCATTGAAATTTTGTTACTATTGTGATTTGGAAATTTGGATACATTCGAATCTCTGAATAATGAAAAATTTGTCCAACTTTTGATTCGTAACTTAAAACGAATCGCACTTGTCTAAGCTATATATACCCAGGTATATGTGCACAATTCCATCAAGACTCCTATGAGGACCTTTTGCTGATAATACCTGTTTGTATATTGTATGTGCTGTACAGTATGTACTGTTATAAATCTTTTCGTATATAAAGCTAGTATTATTTCTGTATTGGCATATATCTCTGTACAATACCTATGGTTAATGTTATATTCTGATTGCAGTAGTTCTTCTGCTCCCAATGACTTTGATTAGATGACTAATTTCTCAGGAAGGGAATCTCTGCTGTTCTCAAAGGTCCAGTCATGGATGGAAACACTGTCAACTTTATTAGCAATCCCACTCTTCCACCCAGCAATGGTTCTGTTTCTTATATTTACCTACATGTTTGGCACAATTCTACTTGGGAAGGGCCATTTCTCATAACTCCCCTACAAAAGAGGGCTACAAAGGCAATCTCTATAGAGCTGCTAAAATGGTGATTTTATTAAGCCCCAAAACCTGTCAGTAATCAAGGGTTTTCTAGAATGCAGTAGAGGATACAGAGGTCATTCTGGTCCACTAAAGCTGCACTTATATAAGGTTTAGGTGTTATCCATTATGTTGAGAATGTTCCATTGTTACTAGTATGTGTCTTGCATGTCTCACACCTCATTTTTTTTCTGCTTACAATCCCCTCCTGTCTAGGACACTTTGAACCCTCTCTCTGGTATTTAGCTTTTTTGTACCCACGTCTCCCTGACTTAGGCTACTTTTAACACTGATCCATAGCAAAAATGTGGCATAAGCACACACATTTTTACTGCGCTTGCGCTGCATTTTTTACAGGACATGGGACTCAATAAAAGCACCAATAACACAACGTGCATGCATTTTTGCCACGTTTTCAATTGATTTCAATGGGGAGATGTGTTTTTTGGTGCATTTTTTTCTGCAACAAACCTGCCTAAGGCTGCTTTCACATTGATCCATTTTTCCTCTGCTTTTGTGTTAAAAAAAGCAGAAGAAAAATGTATGACCATTTATTCCTATGGAACTCTTCCCACTGCTCTGTTACGGGTCAAATGCTTTTTTAAAATCCTGCCTACTGCATTTTTGGTGCAGGTTTGATGCAGTAAAAAAAAGAAACACAATGGAAAATTATTGAAATCATTGGAAAACATACCAAAAGATGCTTCAAAAACATACCTGGGTGCGGTTTTTGAGTCACATGCCCTGTAAAAACCGCAAAGCTATTGCGGTGAAAGTGCGGCAAAAATGCATATGCATTTTTGCTACAGATCAGTGTAAAGGTAGCCTTAGTGTATTTTGTCCTCTTAAAGTGGTACTAAAGGCAAAATAAATAAATTATGTACATGATGCAGTCTGTCATTGGCATTAACAAAGCAGTCTTCATGTTTTTACATGATCTTTTTGTTATTTTTCCACATCCTTTAACAAACAAAGCTGTGCAACAAACATAACAGTTAAGAGGAATAAAAGGAACTATTTAACACTGACATGAATGCTTACAATGGTCAGATTTTATTCATTAAAACGTTTATTCAGAAAGGAACAAAACATAATTCTGTAACTGCAGAAAAAATTTAGAGTTAGGTTTTGATTTGTTAGTTACTTATGTCCATCTAAATTTACTAGTCCATTTAACACTACCCCATCCCGTTGGAAATTAAGGAAAAAAATAATACAGCCACCACATTTAAGGATAGGTAAGCAGCATTAAATTACATTTTTGTTTTTTTATTTAATATTGCTTTAATGTTCTGGTGTCTGGTTTGTGTGCATAAACATATGCTGTTTATATGATAAAAACCCCCAGTCACCTTCCTTCTTCCCTTCGCATATCCCATGACAGGTATATTTTTGTGATCTTGAGGAAAAAAATTGCTGTGGCTGAAACTGTGCGAAGACTTGTACCTTTTTAGCACATTAACTGATTACCTGACTATATTTACACACAACTCACCCCCCCCAGCCATACCGCCAATTGCGACTTTAGTTATTTCTGAGTCCCACCTATCTAGAATGCCCCTTTTTGTTTAATAATTGGAGTTACCTGTGGGGTCATAAGTGTTTAGCATCTAGTCACCGACACCTATTTTCTGTAGCAAACATTTTGTAAGATTAAAGCATTGTTATGGATATCTGAACTAACTGCAACCATGCTAGATGAATTACACTGAATTGACTACTTCCAATCATGCTTAAGTGAGCGTTTCATATACAATTGATTAATGAGTGTTTAATGCTGATTCCGTCAGTGCTGCACTCGTGATTTATATGCATATGGAGAGTTGGAACTGAATAAATGTAATAAAGGGATAAGTGTAACAATTTATCTTGCTGCTGTGTTAAAAGTTTAAAGCACTATTAACTGGGCTGGTCAATGCACTAGAGGCTGTAGTACAAGAGTAATGCTGTAGGACCAAGTCACATACTCTTAACAATGGGAAATGGGAAAAATTCTGCTTTACAGTACAGGGGCGGACTGACCATTTGGAAATGGGCCCGGGGTCAGTAGGGGGCCCCATGAGATGCCCCTGGTACTTTTTTTTTCATAGGTTTTTTTGAGTTTGGGCAAGGACACAGGGGCCCCATGATCCCCTATTGAGGGCCCGGGGTCAGTAGGGGGCCCCATGAGATGCCCCTGGTACCTTTTTTTCATAGGCTTTTTTGTGTTTGGGCAAGGACACAGGGACCCCATGATCCCCTATTGCCCGGGGGCCTCATGAGTTGTCAGTCCGCTCCTGTTACAGTACCAACAGAATGAAGAAGAGTGCTAATATAATAGATTGTTGTGTTTTGTATATAACCATTTTAAATAGTATCATCAAAATTACCAAAAGAACCTTTGATCACCACTTTTGGAAATTAATGAAGAAATTCTCACAAAACTTTCCTCATAATAAAAAAGGATAACAGTACCTCACAGTAAAAACATGACCATCTTTTCTCCCATTAAATACATTATTTTGAAGGGTCTGAAAATGGACTAGAGCATGTAGCACAAAGACAAATTTGAAAATGCTCTATTGTCAATGGTTAGGGCTGGATCAATGCTTAAGGGCATCGTTCACCTTTGCCAAAAACTGCCTATGCAGATAAGACATCTGTAGATAAGAACAAGCTGTGCAGCTTTGACCAAAGGTGGAATAATGCCCTTGCAATAGGCCATTTAGGTGCCTAATGAAGGTATGTAAATTACCTACACCTAATGCAAGATCATTATTCAAGTTTGGTTAATATGCTCAGTTTGTTTTTATGACACTGCTTATTTGCATACAGTTTTGGTAAAGGGGAACTAACCCTTTAAATCAGAATTATTAAAGAAAAAATCTGATTGTAACCTTCTGCATTTGAATTTGAAACTTTAGATGTTGAAAACGGTTGCACCGACTTGCAGTCCGGGCTGCTTTTAACACTATCACACTTTGAAAGACAATTAGTCATGCAGAATACACAAATTAAAGTTTTACATATATATTTATTTTGAGACAGGGATTTCTTTCGGTGGTACTTAATCACGACTGGAATTTTTTATTTCGTGATATATATAAAAGGAAAGACCGAAAAGTCTGAAAAAATGTATTTCTTTGTTTTTGTTATAAAAGTTTGTAAATAAATAATCTTTCTTCATACACTTAGGCCAAAATGTGCTCTGCTACATTTCTTTGGTCAAAAGGAAAAAAAACAAAGGAAAAAGGTGTTTATTATTTAGTCTGTGTGAAAGTTATAGAGTTTTCAAACTGGTATTTATATTTGAAAATTGATAATCCCTGATTTTCTCATTTCTTTAGGCCCTAAAATGCAAGGTCAGTAAAAATATCCCCAACTCACCCCTTTTTGGAAAGTATACAGTCAGGGATTGATTAGTGAGTGTTTTGAAGGTGTAATTTGTTTGGCCAAAATTCTTTAGAAAAGTCAAAATTTTTTTCACAAAGGCATACTTACAATTATACCTCATAACACATTCTGCTACTCCTCCCCAGTACAGCGATACCACATGTGTGGTACTTTTTTCACAGCCTAGCCACACAGAGAGGCCCAAAATCTATAGATGATCTTCAGGCCATTGTTATAAAATAAATATTTAATTTCCTGATTACCTATCACACTTTTGAATCCCTGAAGCACCAGGATAATTGAAACACCCAGAAAATGACCATATTTTGGAAAGCAAGCACCCCAAGGTATTTTATGAAAAGAGTCTTTTGAAAATTACATTTCTGGAAAATATGAAAAAAAAATGTATTTTTGTTTACACAACATTGTCAATTAATAAGATATTTTTAACACATAGCATAGGCATAATTAGAATTACACCCCAAAACAAATTCTGCTACTGAGTATGGCAATTTTACATGTGTGAGACATTTTCACAGCCTAGCCACACAAGGAGGACCATAATCCAAGATGCACCTTCAGTTTTTCTAGGGGTATAAATTATGCATCTAATTTCCTGCCTACCTATCACACTTTTGGATAAAAGTGATTTAGTTAAATATAAATTAGAGCATATTGTGCAAGCTCCAGCCACTGGTCCTGCATGGATATCCACTAGTCTATAAGGTCCTAACTTTCATTTATAGATCCAGAACTTTTTTGTCCCCTACTAGCTGAACATGCAGAACCTCTGACTCTTCCTTTAGGCCTGACTGATGTTAGGGATTACATAACTTTTTAGCAGTTATGGCAATAGGAGACTTGGTGCCTTGGGGCACTTAACAATGTGGGGATTAGGTAAACTAAACCATATTGCGCAAGTATGAAATGATGTGCTGCAAAAAAATGCAACTTTGTCTGTTTAAGGAATAAGTTTACTTTGCAGACCCCCTCCCCCCATACACACCACACACACCGCACACACAAACTAGCAAAACTTTTTTAAATAATATATATCTCCCTAAAAAAAAATAACCTAAAGCACTAGAACCCTAAGCCACTAAACTCCAAAGCCCAGCCCTAAAACACAGTCCCTTTTTTAAAATCTACTTGAAAGTAAAAAAAGAAATATGAAAACATGAGATAAAACAAAAAAAAACTCAAAAAATGATATATAAAGGTCTACTGGGTCCATGCATTGTGAAAACAGAGGGGGTAAGCTATTAAATGTAGCCAACCACTCTGCAATTCAATGTAATGCTGCACAAAACATTTTTATTTTTTAAGAAATAGGCTGTCATTACAGCAACAGGTAAAATATATAGACCTAAACAAGGCACATCTGTAGTATACATTCCAAAAGGTACAATCATGTAAGGTAAAAAAAACAGAGAAAAGAAATTAAGTACATGAGCAGTATAGGTAGAGAGGTAGGCAGAGCTATATAGCTACCAACAGAATAATTCAATCAATCAAATACGGAGTGGTCCTTAGTCAGATAGTAAATGTTTATGAGTTCTCCAAAGTTCCCAGTTTCTATCAAATAAGTGCATCTTATCCAATAAAGTATAATACATTTTTTCCATGAGCATCACCGCATCAACTCTATGTAGAACTGTGGCCAATGGTACCGTGAGGGATTTCCAGGGTAGAGCGATAGCCCATAGGGTGGATATACAGATGGTATGGATTAGCCTCATAACCTCAGTCTGAACTCCCGAGATATGAGCTCCCAGTAGGCAGGACTGCATAGATAAATGTACCGGGGCACCTGCCACAGCAGAGGCCACTTCAGAGATCTTGTGCCACACCAATGAGAGGCTTGGGCAGGCCCAAAATATATGCACTAAGGTACCAGCAAGGCCACAGCCCCAGAAACAAAGGTGGAACGTCCCTGGAAACATGAGATGTAATCTAGATGGGGTATAATACCATCGGGTTAATACTTTGAGGGCCGTCTCATGAACAGAAAGAGATCTAGAGCTCTTATGTATATTATCCACCATGGTATCCCAATCATCATCAGAAAAAGTGACACCACTATCCGCCTCCCATCTCTGTCTATAAAGAGGGGGTGAGGGAAAGGTAATAACTGAAAATTGGTGATACAAATCTGAAATAAGACCCCTGCCCCTAGGAGAGTCACGGCTAAGCCGTTAAAAAAAATGAGGTGAGAGATGAAGGTGTCAGACCAAAATGTGAGTTGAAAAAATTTATAATCTGTCGATAATGATAATATTCTCGAAGCGGGATATCGAAAAGTATGCGTAGCATCTCAAAAGTGATAAACAATCCTCTTCTTTGAAAGTCAGATAACCTTATAAAGGATCTGTCATACCACCAACCATAATATGCCTGGTAGATAGAATGGACATATAGACTGAGATTCAAATCTGATCCAAGGGACCTGGGAATTAATAGTCGCCCATTGTGATAGCTGTGCGAAGTGGGCCGACAGGTAGTAAAGCCAAAAATTGGGGAGTCCGAGGCATCCTGCCCGTTGCGACTGGTATAAAACTGATGAAGTAAAACAAGGGTATTTGTAACGCCAAATAAAATTGTTAATCATCCATTGCAAGCGGTCTAGGAACATAATCGAGACAGGGATTGGGAGTGATTAAAATAAGTAAAGTAATTTAGGCAAGACATTTATTTTAACTGCCGTGACATCATCTGCATACATACATAATTTAAATTGTGAGACCAATAATGGGTATCCAGAGATGTCTGAGTGTGACCTTTTTGCAATAGCCAAGGGCGAAATAGTAGGGTGAAAGAGGACAGCCCTGATGGATACCCCTGCCCAGTGTAAAAAAAAAACGGATTTGCAGCCTGGGAGTCTAATTCTCGTTTAGGGAGATGCGTACAAAGCATATACACCGTACAGAAATTCGTCGTTGAAGCCCATCTTCTGCAGTAGGGGAAATAAATCGGGCCAGAGGATGCTATCAAAGGCTTTGTTAATGTCCAGGCTTAGTAATAAAACTTCTTTAGAATGTAAATTGGCATCCTGAATAACATTTAGTGTGAGACGAATGTTGTCCGTGAGAAGTTTGTCCGGGATAAACCCCGATTGGTCCGGTGAGACCAAAGAGGAGATAATAGAGGCCAATCTATCTGCCAGAATGCGGCTGAATATTTTCAGATCATTGTTCATTACTGAAATTGGTGTATAGCTTTGAGGTAGAAGATGATCTTTTTAGGGGTTTAGGTAATAGAGACATATTAGCTAGAGATGAGCGAATTATTCAAAAATTCGATTTGGCTGATTCGCCGAATTTGCGGGAGAAATTCGATTCGATGCAAATTTATTCGCTGGAAATTTAACTTATTAAAAGGGTTTCTAGGCTTCAGAGAGCCTTTATATTAGTGCAGAACACTGTACCTTTAATTTAAATGCCCTTGGAGTCTGCTGGGGAAGAGAAATAATACTGTCAGTCAGTATGACATGCAGATGAGTGCCGTCGATCTTAGAATCACCGCACACTTCACTCATTTGGGCAGTCACGGGGCACGACGAAGAAGAAGAAGAAGAAGAATGAAAAGAAGAAGAAGAAGAATGAAAAGAAGAAGAAGAGGAATGAAATGAAGAATGAAAAGAAGAAGAAGAAGAATGAAAAGAAGAAGAAGAAGAATGAAAAGAAGAATGAAAAGAAGAATGAGAAGAATGAAAAGAAGAATGAAAAGAAGAAGAAGAAGAATGAAAAGAAGAAAAAGAAGAATGAAAAGAAGAATGAAAAGAAGAAGAAGAAGAATGAAAAGAAGAATGAAAAGAAGAAGAAGAAGAAGAATGAAAAGAAGAAGAATGAAAAGAAGAATGAAAAGAAGAAGAAGAAGAATGAAAAGAAGAAGAAGAATGAAAAGAAGAAGAAGAAGAATGAAAAGAAGAAGAAGAAGAATGAAAAGAAGAATGAAAAGAAGAATGAAAAGAAGAATGAAAAGAAGAATGAAAAGAAGAAGAAGAAGAATGAAAATAAGAAGAAGAAGAATGAAAAGAAGAATGAAAAGAAGAAGAAGAAGAAGAATGAAAAGAAGAATGAAAAGAAGAAGAAGAAGAAGAATGAAAAGAAGAATGAAAAGAAGAAGAAGAAGAATGAAAATAAGAAGAAGAAGAATGAAAAGAAGAAGAAGAAGAAGAAGAATGAAAAGAAGAATGAAAAGAAGAAGAAGCATGAAAAGAAGAAGAATGAAAAGAAGAAGAAGAATGAAAAGAAGAATGAAAAGAAGAAGAAGAAGAAGAATGAAAAGAAGAAGAAGAAGAATGAAAAGAAGAATGAAAAGAAGAAGAAGAATGAAAAGAAGAAGAAGAAGAATGAAAAGAAGAATGAAAAGAAGAAGAAGAATGAAAAGAAGAAGAAGAAGAATGAAAAGAAGAATGAAAAGAAGAATGAGAAGAATGAAAAGAAGAAGAAGAACAATGAAAAGAAGAATGAAAAGAAGAAGAATGAAAAGAAGAAGAAGAAGAAGAATGAAAAGAAGAATGAGAAGAAGAATGAAAAGAAGAATGAAAAGAAGAAGAAGAAGAATGAAAAGAAGAATGAAAAGAATGAAAAGAAGAATGAAAAGAAGAATGAAAAGAAGAAGAAGAAGAATGAAAAGAAGAAGAAGAAGAATGAAAAGAAGAATGAAAAGAAGAAGAAGAATGAAAAGAAGAAGAAGAAGAAGAAGAAGAAGAATGAAAAGAAGAAGAAGAATGAAAAGAAGAAGAATTCCAGTACAGCAAAAAGTGTATCTGCAGAGAGCTCCGCTATTTCTGACAGTTCTCTGACAGTTCCTTCACATTTACAGCGGTTGAAACATTGTATCTATTTGTTTCCGAATAAAAACATCTGTATCCTAAATGGAAACAAATAGATACAATGTTTCAACCGCTGTAAATGTAAATGAACTGTCAGAGAACTGTCAGAAATAGCGGAGCTCTCTGCAGTGACACTTTTTGCCGGCTGATCGGGGAAAATTCGATTCATGCATCCGAAGTTTGCTAAAATTCGGATTCGGTGCAAATCGAATTTTTCCTAATATTCGAAACGAATTCCACTTCGCCAAGTTCGATTCGCTCATCTCTAATATTAGCCAGCAGCATCTCCTCAGGAAACCTGCCCCCCTGCAAAACATCATTGAATAACGACATCAAATAGGGAGCCAATGTAGGAGCGAAATGTTTATAATAACTAGCTGTGAACCTATCAGGGCCCGGTGCTGTGGAAGTTCTTAGTGCGCTAATCGCGTGGGTAATTTCCTCCAAGGTACATGGGGCATTGAGAGAGGATATCTGAGAGGACGTGAGAGAAGGGAGGGGTATAGACTCAAGCCATAAGCTGTTTAGGGGAGTGGAAGTTGATTGTGGGGGTGCTAAAAGGGTGGAATAACATTTCTCAAAAATACCCAGGACTTCATGAGGTAGAGAGGAGATGCTGACGTTTTTAGTTTGTAATTTATAAATATGTGGGGGCCGTATAATATGGTTTAATTTCTGTGTGAACATAGTAGACGCAGAGTTGTATTTAATAAAAAAGAGGCCTTCGACCAACGTAGGGCTTTTTCAGATTTCTGGGAGAGTAAAATATTCAATTCTAGACGCTTTTGCAATATCATCGTTTTGTTCAGGAGAGATGGATTGCCAATATGAGCTCTATAATGTGTTTCTAATTCTTGGGTAAGTTTCTGAATTTGTTTCCACCTCTCCCTATTTCTAGATGAAGCCATAGAAATAAGGCGGCCTCATAGGACCACCTTATGGGCTACCCACAAAGTAGCCAGGAAAATGTCAGGGGTTGTGTTCAGCTGAAAGTAGCCCCTGTTTGTAAGATCTGTGAAAATATGTCGGGTGGTTAGTGACTGCAAAATGAGTTTCCTGTAATAAAACAATTTTTGCACCTAGACGTTTATACTGGAGGAAGACAGTTGTATGCTTATTTGGAGAGATAAAACCCTGGACATTGTGTGAGATGCAATGGATAACCATGGCAAAAAAAAAATAGTATCAGTCAGCATTATTGTACCAGTCTGACAAGTATCAAAAAAAGTTTGTCTAGTTAGTGAAACATCCGGATCTACATCGTATAAGGTGAAATCTGTCAGAATTTTTTTTTGTAGAGTATCCAAGTCCCAATGTGGCAGCCGGGACATCCACAAAATTGTATATGAACAACATCATGTACCAAAATTGTCAAAAAAACAAAAACATAAAGCAATAGAATTGTGGCCTTAAGAGCCCCTACAATTAAAGAAATCATAATAAGGGCCAACCGGGCACTCCACATTTGGGCAACAACATCTCCAGCCATGCTAGGTAGCAGGGTGGGGTTACGTATCAAAGAGTCCTATAACATTCACATATGGGCGGTAAAGTGAGGGTCCAAAAACCCATGCTAGGCTTTTGCACGTCCAGGTAGTTCCAGATTAAATCAAGAGTAACTGACATATGAATATATATAGAAAGTTTGCAGCATCTCTCAAGGGACTATCAAAACAGTGTCTAATATACAAGTGAGCAAAACTCGTTCATCCTGGATCTTGTCTGATTCTCCTCCTTTCCCTTCATGGAGATGGAGTATGACAAATGGGAGATACTCGGGGAGTGGAAGGAGATTGTTGAGGTAAGGGAGCGTCCGCCAGACCTAATTTATCCAGGATTTCTCAACCTTCAGGGAGAGATGTGGTTATGTATGGGCTTCCATTGTGGGGAACTATGTGGGGAAAGCCCCATTTGTAGCGGATAAATGAAATAAAAAAAAAAAAGCGAGGAGTCCCCCCCAGACCTCCTAGTTCTGGTAGAAAGGTTAGGAGGGACCCCACAGTAAGGCCTGCTAGGACTTTTAAGGGGAACCTAACCTTGAAATAATGGGGGAAAAAGTGAGGGGCCCCCCTAAATTCCTACCGGACCCTTAATCTGAGCACAGGCCTGGCAGGCCAAAAAAGGGGGATGAACAAGCACCCCCCTCCCTGTGCCCTACCAGGCCATATGCCCTCGGCATTAGGACAGTGTCCCCATGAGGACAAGGACCTCTTCCTCACAACACTTGTCCACTGGTTGTGGGAGTCTGCAGGCAGGGGGCTCATTAGCATCCGGGTAACCCCTTTAAATAAGTGGAATCCCTAATGTTGCCCCCCCTTGTGAATGAGTAAAGGATACTTGTACCCCTTCCCATTCACTAAAAAGTTAAAATTGGAAAGTTCTCCAAGTCTGCCCTTGCCCCTAGGTAATCCTGCACCATATGATGCAGATGCTGCCAATGGGTGCTTAAACCTAACTGAGTGCTGAGGACTAAAGAATTGTTTAAAGGCATCGGGCCTTCTAGACCACTCTTCCTTTGACGGAATGAAGCCACAGAAACACGTTGTCCAGGAAATGGTAACCTCCCATTGTCTGGAAAGGTGTTGCACAAATTGTTTTTTCAAGGCATCCTCAAGATGTTTCATCCTCTGCTCCTTCTGCAAAGGAAGGATGAGCTCTGCAACTTTACCCTTGTAACCTGGATCAAGAAGGGTTGTCAACTAGTAATGATCCCTCTCCTTCATGCCATGAATCCTTGGGTCCTTTCACAAGGTTTGCAGAATTAGGGAACCCATGTAGCATAAGTTTGGGGAGGCATGATATTCTGAGTCCTCTGGGTCACCGAGGATGACACTGTCAGGAATTATCTCTACCCAGCCACATACTACTCCTGGCTGGGTTTCTGGGGACTGAAAACCATCCCTTGAAGACTGCCATATGTTATCCTCTACTTCCATGCTGTCACAATCCTCCTTTCTGTTCAGTGGCCCTGAAGGAATGGTATCTGCATAAAGGGGGCCTTGAGAGGAAAGGAAGTCCTCCTCCTCCGGCTGTTCTGTCTCAAGTGCCCTGTCCATGATTACAGCGTGTGCTCCAGCAGGAAGACTACAGGGATAGTGTCATTGATGCATGCATTGTCATAGGTCAGGCTCCCTGTGGTCTACTCAAATGGTGACAGGACAGTGCATGCATCCTTTATCAGCAGCCACTGGCATGGCAAAAAGAAGCCAAGCTCCCCTGAGCCCGTCCTTGTTCCATACTCACACAGGTACTCGTTGATGGCCCTCTGCTGCATGTGCAGCCACTACAGCATTGCTCATGTTCCACCTGGTGGGTGTGTCACAAATGAGTCAGTTGGTGGGTAGGTTGAATTCTCATCAAATGTCAGCAGCTGAACACTGGCATTGTATGACCTCCAGAAATGGCCACAGACTTTTCTGGCCTGCCTCAGAAGATCTTGTAGGCCTGGGAACCTGTTCAAGAAATGCTGCACCACCAAATTCAGGACATGTGCCAATCATGACACATGTGTCAGGTGTCCCTGTCGGAGGGCAGAGAGAAGGTTGGTGCCATTGTCACATACAACCATTCCTGGCTCAAGCTGCCGTGGCATCAACCACCTCTGAGCCTGCCCCTGCAGAGCTGAGCTGATGTAGCTCCGGTCCCCTAGACAAACCAGCCAAAGCACTGCATGGCATCTTTTAGTCTGACTGATTGCATAGCCCCTTGAATGCTTAGGGAGCACTTTTGGTTCAGAGGACAATTCAGCAGAAGAGGTCACAGAGGAAGTGGAGGGGGTATAGCAGACAGATGTGGAAAAATCACCACCAGCTTTTTGGAGGTGTGGTGGCGGAATAAGCTCCAGCACTGAACACTGTCTTGCATCCTTCCCAGCTGCCAGCAGAGTTACCCAGTGCACCACGAAGAAATGTAATGTCCCTGACTATGACCTTGCTGCTGACCGCCCTGTTCAATGGGGCCAAAACATTGCCTTCCACATGATGGTACAGAGTTGGAATAGCCTTACATGAGAAATATCTTTTCAGAACCTGCCATTGTGATACAGCACATTCTGCAAATTCAAGGAAGGGGGCAGAGTCCACCAGATTGAAAGACAGTAGTTGCAACGCTAGCAATTTGGCCAAGCTGGCATTTAGACGCTGAGCATGTGGATAGGTGGGACTGTTGAGAAAACTTAAGGTATTGTAGTAGGGGTAGAGATCCCACGTGAGGAGCAAGAAGAGGTCTGCACTTTTTTATGATGTGGGTCTTTTAGGTAATGTTGCCAATGAGCTGCACCATAGTTCATCATATGTCTTGTCAAGCATGTTGTGCCCAAGCGGCTAGTGTTTTGGCCACGCTTGATCAGCTTCAGACAGAGACTGCAAACAGCAATGCCTACCCTCCTCACCTTTAGGCGCACCCTGAAAACCCTCCTCCTCAGGGAAGTCTACCCCAACCTCACCTAACACCTGACCCCACCTAACAACTAATCTCCTCCACTACTGCCACCACTCCATCCCCCACAGCCATTTCCTCCTGTACCACCTTCCCCTCCCTTCTAGATTGTAAGCTCGAAAGAGCAGGGCCCTCGAACCCTCGTGTATTGTATTGTTACTGTCTTGTCTCATGTTCTGTCCTCCTTGCTACTGTACAGCTCTGAGCAAACCCTTTGGCGCTATATAAATACTGTATAATAATAATAATAATAATAATGCTGTGGTCTACTGCACATGTGTTGAAAAAAGCCCACACCAATGACCTTTTGGAAGTCAGCGTCAAGTCAGCAGTGCCTGTACCTCTGGATCTCTGTGTCGTGTGATGCAATAGGGTGGCTGGCCTTACTCCTGCCCCAGGAGGACATCCTGCCTCGTTGGAGTTGTACCTTCTCACTTTCTTCCTTTGTTCTCTCAAGCACCCAAGTACAGTTAGTGTCCTCATCTTCCCCTCCCTCCTTGTCACTGGAGCCAACTTGGCAGTATGCTGTGGCTGGAGGAACACGACTGCCAATTTTGTGTCTGTCATTGGCACCCCCTTGCTCTAGGCTCATGTCACTCCCTTCCTCAAGATTGTATGACTTCCCACATGATCCACCACCTTCCAATCTATGTTTTCACCTTATTATTTGACCCTTATGCACAATAGGTCAAACTGCACTTTCCCCCTTAAGGGGCACCAAGAACACTTCAGATGGAATTATGTGCCTCCAATTCTCCCCTACTTCCTCTTATTTTTCCAAAATGATTTAAGATGCCTATCTCCAAAATCAAGTGGAAGGTTTATTTATTTTTTAAGGTACTCCCTTGTATTCCCCAATGGATTCTCAGGAAAATAATTGAAACAATCATAGTGTTTTCCCAATAAAACATTTACATTTTTATTAAAATACTAAAAATACACTCACATTTGTTTGTGCTCACCACTGGTGCTCTAAAGATCAAAAGAGTACACACTTGCTTAACTCAACGACCATGCTCTAGACAAAAAACTCTCTCTTTATAGTTCAGACAACCTGACATAACATTCTGAGAGGATGTACCTGTAGAGACACAGCATCATGATCTGTGATCACTGTGTCTCTGTGACACATCAGATCACAGATCGGGGTATACAGCCAATATCATTGGTCCTGTACCATGTGATCGCTGTGGCAAATCACAGCATTCTCAGTATTAAACAAAGACTGCATGAATGCAGTCTTTAAATAGTGTTAGGGAATTAATTGCTTACTGTTGTCATCATGACAGTTGTAAGAAATCACAGTGTTAAAAAAAAAAAAAAAACATCCCCCAGAGCAGTACACTCACTAAGGTGACCTTGTACTGATGTGGCAGTGTCATGTACAATGACTGACAGCTTTGATATCACTGTAATGTCAGTGTCTCCAGCCATTGTCTCCAATTACTGCCAATTTCCCTAATCAATGTTGCACCAATCAAAATTTTGCTGATCAATTTCACAAGTCATATTGTCCCTGATCACCACCACACTAGTCATAGTGTCACCATAAGAACTTTTTCATGTGTGATGCTCTCTCAAGAGAGATCTATTTTCAGATTACTCTTCAGAGAGCATTTTACAAGCAGTGAGGAGGCATTGTATCACCCCTTCTCCACCTGCTTTAACCCCTTAGATCCCAAACAAGCCCTACCATTCACTTGAATGGGTCGCAAGTGGTGGGTGTATATGGGATATAAGTCCTGAAACAGCTGCTAAACAAAGTTTGCAGCCATGGTATGTGTACACCCCTAACTGCTGCCTCAGCGGCTAAAGGGGCTAGAGGTTGAAAGGCAGTAAAACTGGCTGAACTGCAAGGTTTTCTGCCCCCTGGCATTACATTTGAACAAACTCTAATAGCGAAGCCAGTCAGGGTCTCTAATCACCACCACACTCGTTATAGTGTCACCAGACCACTGTAGCTAGAATCAGAGTTCCTGATTTCCACCACCCCAGACCAGTGCAGCCAGCAGCAGTTTTCCTGATAACCACTACACCAGTCACAGTGTCACCACACCAGTGCAAGCCAGCAACACTGTCACCAGTGTAAGTCAGCAGCAGTGTTCTCGATTGCTGCTTCTCTTGTACTGGCACTTATGGGACTCAAGAATGAAATCCATAGGTGCTCCTTGGATTTTGGACTCCTCTATGCATCTAGACTGTGAAAGTCTCACACATCCCCTTATACTTGAGAGGCATAGCAGAATGAGGTTTGGGGTGTAATTATAAGTAAGTATGCCTATGCTGTGTGTGAAAAATTGCTAAAATGACAAATTTGTAAAAAGAAAAAAAAAAAAAACAACATTATTTAATTCCTTAATTTTTCAAAGAATTCTGACCAAAATTACAACTGTCTCTTACTAAATACCTTTGGTTTTCTACTTTCTAAAAAAAAAGGGTAATTTGGAGGTTATTTGCATTGTTCTGGCATTTTAGGGCCTCTTGAAATGAGATGGGCCATCAGTACATCAGGACTGATTATTTTTCAAATACATATACCATAGTTATTCTATAAATTTCACACAGACAAAATAATATACACTGATTTGGGTTATTTTTGCCAAAGAAATGTAGCAGAACATATTTGGCTTACATTTATGAAGAAAGATTATTTATTTGCAAAATGTTGTAACACAAACTAAGAAAAATCTTTTTTTTTTCTCAATGTTAATGGGGTTTTTTTACTATTATATAGCAATTTTTTTTAACTGAGCAGTTATTAAAAACCACCAAAATAAAGCTCTACTTGTGTGAAAAAATTATAAAAGTGTAATTTGGGTACAGTGTTGCTTGACAAAGTAATTGTCATTCAAAGTGTGACAGCACTGAAAATGGCCTGGGCAGGAAGGGGGTGAAACAGTCTGGTCTTGAAGTGGTTAAAGATAATTTTGGATATGTGGGACGATAACGGCACCAATGTCCACACTGAAACAATTTTTATTTTGTATAAAAAAGACAAACCTTTACGGTATGTACAGTAAATAAAATCATATACAATCAATGGCTGTTCTTACAATGAAGAATCATGGACTCTCATCAGCACATACAGTATAATATGATATAGTGAAGTACAAACACTTTAATGTCCATATGATGACAAAAATGGATAACACAGTTTCCCATATGATGTGATGACACAAGAAAATTATATGCCCAATGTGTTTCAAATAAATCAGGGGCAAAGATTGAACTTTATATCCATACAACAATATACAAAATAAAGTCACGAGCAACACAAAACAAGATTCAACCATTTTTTACATAACCTTAGGGTGGTCAAAAGTATCAAGATTTACATAGTCAGTGAGAGCTTTATACCTATGTGCCATAAATGGTTAAAAACAGCCTGTGGAAACAGTAGGCTCACAGACAGATCACATGAAAATAGAGGTGCACACAAGGACCCAGTAGCAGAAAATAAACACTGCTAAAGAAAGCAAGGCTGCACTTTTGGATAAGGATCGAATATGAATTTTGAGGGCCCACGCCATCTTTTATTCTTTTGTTTTGCCTTCTTAAGACTGTGCACAATTTTTAAACAAGTACTCTCCTTTTAGGAAGAAAAAAATAACAGAATGGGGGTCCCTTGAAAATCCATACAAGACCTTTATTCAAACATGCAGCCTGGGTGACCAGGAAAGTGGGGGGGTTGTGAGTGTGCTGCCCCTCCTGAAGCATACCAGGCCACATGTCCTCAACATTGGGAGAATATGCTATCTCACCTATGTGAATTCTTCATCAATCACATTGTCTAGAGATGTAAATTCAGCATCAATCATTTGCGATCTGCTGCCATAATTAGAGATGAGCGAATCGAACCTGGCGAAGTGGAATTCGTTTCGAATTTCAGGAGAAATTTGATTCGCATCGAATCCGAATTTTAGCAAACTTCGGGTGCACGAATCGAATTTTTCCCGATCAGCCGGCAAAAGTGTCACTGCAGAGAGCTCCGCTATTTCTGACAGTTCTGACAGTTCATTTACAGCGGTTGAAACATTGTATCTATTTGTTTCCATTTAGGATACAGATGTTTTTATTTGGAAATAAATAGATACAATGTTTCAACCGCTGTAAATGTGAAGGAACTGTCAGAGAACTGTCAGAAATAGCGGAGCTCTCTGCAGATACACTTTTTGCTGTACTGGAATACGTCTTCTTTTCATTCTTCTTCTTCTTTTCATTCTTCTTCTTCTTCTTCTTTTCATTCTTCTTTTCATTCTTCTTCTTCTTCTTTTCATTCTTCTTCTTCTTCTTTTCATTCTTCTTTTCATTCTTCTTCTTCTTTTCATTCTTCTTTTCATTCTTCTTCTTCTTTTCATTCTTCTTCTTCTTCTTTTCATTCTTCTTCTTCTTTTCATTCTTCTTCTTCTTCTTTTCATTCTTCTTTTCATTCTTCTTCTTCTTCTTTTCATTCTTCTTTTCATTCTTCTTCTTCTTTTCATTCTTCCTCTTCTTTTCATTCTTCTTCTTCTTTTCATTCTTCTTCTTCTTTTCATTCTTCTTCTTCTTCTTTTCATTCTTCTTCTTCTTCTTCTTTTCATTCTTCTTCTTCTTCTTTTCATTCTTCTTTTCATTCTTCTTCTTTTCATTCTTCTTCTTTTCATTCTTCTTCTTCTTCTTTTCATTCTTCTTCTTCTTTTCATTCTTCTTTTCATTCTTCTTCTTCTTCTTCTTTTCATTCTTCTTCTTGTCATTCTTCTTCTTCTTCTTGTCATTCTTCTTTTCATTCTTCTTCTTCTTCTTTTCATTCTTCTTCTTCTTCTTTTCATTCTTCTTTTCATTCTTCTCATTCTTCTTTTCATTCTTCTTCTCATTCTTCTTTTCATTCTTCTTCTTCTTTTCATTCTTCTTCTTCTTCTTTTCATTCTTCTTTTCATTCTTCTCATTCTTCTTTTAATTCTTCTTTTCATTCTTCTTTTCATTCTTCTTTTCATTCTTCTTCTTCTTCTTTTCATTCTTCTTCTTGTCATTCTTCTTCTTGTCATTCTTCTTTTCATTCTTCTTCTTCTTCTTCTTTTCATTCTTCTTTTCATTCTTCTCATTCTTCTTTTCATTCTTCTCATTCTTCTTTTCATTCTTCTTTTCATTCTTCTTCGCATTCTTCTTTTCATTCTTCTTCTTCTTCTTTTCATTCTTCTTCTTCTTTTCATTCTTCTTCTTCTTCTTTTCATTCTTCTTTTCATTCTTCTCATTCTTCTTTTAATTCTTCTTTTCATTCTTCTTTTAATTCTTCTTTTCATTCTTCTTCTCATTCTTCTTTTCATTCTTCTTCTTCTTCTTTTCATTCTTCTTCTTCTTCTTTTCATTCTTCTTCTTTTCATTCTTCTTTTCATTCTTCTTCTTCTTCTTTTCATTCTTCTTCTTCTTTTCATTCTTCTTCTTCTTCTTTTCATTCTTCTTTTCATTCTTCTCATTCTTCTTTTAATTCTTCTTTTCATTCTTCTTTTAATTCTTCTTTTCATTCTTCTTCTCATTCTTCTTTTCATTCTTCTTCTTCTTCTTTTCATTCTTCTTCTTCTTCTTCTTTTCATTCTTCTTCTTCTTCTTCTTTTCATTCTTCTTTTCATTCTTCTTCTTCTTCTTTTCATTCTTCTTCTTCTTTTCATTCTTCTTTTCATTCTTCTTCTTCTTCTTTTCATTCTTCTTCTTCTTTTCATTCTTCTTTTTATTCTTCTCATTCTTCTTTTCATTCTTCTTCTCATTATTCTTCTTCTTCTTCTTCTTCTTCTTCTTCTTCTTTTCATTCTTCTTCTTCTTCTTTTCATTCTTCTTTTCATTCTTCTTCTTCTTCTTCTTCTTCTTTTCATTCTTCTTCTTCTTTTCATTCTTCTTCTTTTCATTCTTCTTTTCATTCTTCTCATTCTTCTTTTCATTCTTCTTTTCATTCTTCTTTTAATTCTTCTTTTCATTCTTCTTCTCATTCTTCTTTTCATTCTTCTTCTTCTTCTTTTCATTCTTATTCTTCTTCTTTTCATTCTTCTTCTTTTCATTCTTCTTTTCATTCTTCTTCTTCTTCTTTTCATTCTTCTTCTTCTTCTTTTCATTCTTCTTTTCATTCTTCTTCTTCTTTTCATTCTTCTTCTTCTTTTCATTCTTCTTTTCATTCTTCTTCTTTTTCTTTTCATTCTTCTTCTTCTTTTCATTCTTCTTTTCATTCTTCTCATTCTTCTTTTCATTCTTCTTCTCATTCTTCTTTTCATTCTTCTTCTTCTTCTTTTCATTCTTCTTCTTCTTCTTTTCATTCTTCTTTTCATTCTTCTTCTTCGTCGTGCCCCGTGACTGCCCAAATGAGTGAAGTGTGCGGTGATTCTAAGATCGACGGCACTCATCTGCATGTCATACTGACTGACAGTATTATTTCTCTTCCCCAGCAGACTCCAAGGGCATTTAAATTAAAGGTACAGTGTTCTGCACTAATATAAAGGCTCTCTGAAGCCTAGAAACTCTTTAAATAAGTTAAATTCGCAGCGAATAAATTCACATCGAATCGAATTTCTCCCGCAAATTCGGCGAATCAGCCGAATCGAATTTTTGAATAATTCGCTCATCTCTAGCCATAATGATCATATCTCATGCTCCACTGCACTTCCATCACCATTTGACAGATAAGTGGCCACTGCACTAATGAATTAATGTTAACAACACAGCCGAGGATCCTGAGTGATCTGATTGACCAACTATGGTCACTCACCATTCTTGGTCACATAGGATCATTAGCCACGTTGTGTACAAACAGAAGCAGATTGGGGATCTGTTGTTTGGAGGTAGTATTTTTTGTGTGTCACTTATAAAGGTGTAAATTGTAATGGTGCACAACTTCACGTGCAGGTTTAAGGCATCCCCAGAACATGTTATTTGAAGGATTTTTGTATTTGTAAGTCACACTAAAAAATCCCCTCCCCTCTGTATGATATTTTTTTTTTAACTACACTGTCACTTATATCCACACTGGTCATCATTCTGTTGGTTACTATCAGCCAGATCACATGATTCCCAGGAATAAATATTGGTGCCATTCTTGCCATCACGCAATAGGCTAGTCCCAAACCAGGTGCTTAAGACCAACCTAGAGATAGGAGGTCCACGGCTAACAGTGAGTGCACATCTATGTGGGGCACCGATTGAGAACAGAGGAGCACCTGTCAATTGTTGCACAAAGTTCACCAATTAGCATTCAACACTTGGGCACTTTATTTTTCCGTATTGGGACTGAATGTTACAATTATTCACTTTGTATATGTGAAGCATTATTACTTATGTATTGTAAATTTAATGCACTTAATTTATGTGCGGTCTTTATGGTATTTAATTTTTTTTTATTGTTTTGCATTGGCATGTGTCCTCCATGGCAGTCCCCAGCTCCCAATGTCCTTTTTAACGAAAACTTGCAAAGTGGCCTTTAAAAAGAATATTTCATCTACCATACACCTAATGGGGTTCAGCACTATGCCTAAGTTCAGCTGATATTTATGAATTATCTGAAACTCCTGCAAACAGAACTTTGCATGATTCACTCATCAATATTCCTTTAACCTTCTAGCCTTCAAGTATCTGTATAATTTTTTAAATACCGTAATTTTTGATTAATATTTTTAGAATACTGAAGTTTAATGACATCCCAAAATGCAGCTCCTATGTTTAGCAGTTAAGCCTACTATGTCTCCTTTCCACCTCCAACCTCTTTATTAGCTATTGAATCAGCATCTTTTAAAAGAACAATAAAGCGTCTTACAAAAAATAAATAAATAAAAATAAATAATCATGACCTCAGCTGGGGTTGGTTTACTAAAGGCAAATACAATGTTCGCATAACAAGGGAAGTGCACTTTGCAAGTGGATGTTCCCCAAAGCCTAGTAAATAAGTGGAAGCTCTACTGACTTTCATCATTCAATAATGTGCAAACAAAAAATGCTGTTTTTTTTTATTTTTAGGGTGTTCTTTGCAAAGTTAAATTTCACCACATTCACTAAGCTGTAGGGAAAATCCCCTTGCAAAGTGATCTTCCCTTTAGCAAATCAACCCCACTTCAGGAATGCATATAGCTCTTTATATATATTAAAAAAAAATACTGAGCTGGCCAGAACTATATGTTGAGGGAGTCTACTCCACATTTTCACAGCTCTTACTGTGAAGAAGCCTTTTCATATGATCACTTATGAGTTTCTACATGTTGAGCATATTCTCCCATAACTGCCTCTCCTCAGGAGAGAATACATTCAGTTCAGCTAATCTCTGCTCATAGATGAGCTCCTCCATGCCTTTTATCAGCTTGGTTGCCCTTCTCTGTACTTTATCCAGCTCTCCATCACCCTTTTTTGTGAATCGGTGCTCAAAACTGAATTGCATATTCCAGATTAGGTATTACTAATAAATTGTACCTGGGAAAATATATGTCTCTCCCTCTAGAGTCTATACCTGTTACATTAAGAAAGGATTTTGCTAGCTATACCCTATAACCCTGTATAGCTAAACCCTATACATCTACCATTTGATTATTTGTATAAATGCATCAGTTTTTAGAGCTAGTCAATATCTTACTGTATGTTTTTTCAACTTTATTGTCAGTGACAGCCTATACTTTGGCCAGTTACTGTTGGAGAAGATCTAAAGAAAACTTTTCAATAATCTACCTTTGTAGGTGCACATTTCTCTTAAAGGATCCCATTTCCAAAAAAAAAAGACTAACGATTCATTTTTTTACTATACACAGGCAATAAAGTGAACACAAAGTAAAATAAGAAATGATAGTAGGTGTTTGACATAATGTTAGTGAAATGCTAAATAAATAAATAAATGTCAGGAGACAATATCTACAAATCTGGAGATGACCAAAAGCAGTTATGACAAATAAGCACACAGCATCTTATTTAGATGTAAGAATACATAGAGAACAATGTTCATGCAAACCACATGCCACCTTTGGATTCATTACTAGCTTCAGATTTAGTGGAAGACTCCTTTAATGTTTATGTAAAGCTTTTTGATGATTTAATAGCCTGCCTCATGCAACAATCTTTTTATTTTTTTCTCGCGTAGTTAAGTAGCTCATTATATTTCACACACTCAGCAGCAACCAGGTCTGTTTTATTGTTCTGCATGCCTGATCTATTTTTGCCCTTACAAGTCTTGAATGCTTTTTTTTTTCTTTAATCTTCACTTGTGATTATTGATATTTTTCATTAGCAACAAAACTAGGAAAATTTAGCAATTTTCTTTTTTTTTCTTTATAAAGATGCTGCCGAATGTGAATGATAAACAAAGCTAAAATGCAATCATCTCTCAGACAAGGCTTTATGTGTCTCCTATCAAAGCGATGCAATGTACTATTGATTAACGTTCTTTCGGTAATTCAGCCCTTTAACACCTCATCTGCTTTCAGCTGCCAGTTGTGTTAAAATGAACAGAATTATAAGTTAATGGCTTATAACGAACATTGCTTTTCAGCTTTTGTCTGCTTTGCCTGGCTGTGCAGCTCCCATTATCCCTAGCTTTTACAAAGATCAGGGCACACAAATCCACCAGAATCTTAAAAAAATGTGAATGGGAAACTCAATAGAAAAGATATCTACAAAAAGTTGCATAGTAGTTCTAGTTGTAAAGATGCTTGGGCATACAAGATGCATCGTATGGCACTGTATATTTACGATACAAAATTGGATAACATATATGCAGGGCTCACATAATAAAAGGCAATGCACTTTAAACTGTATTTTTCATCCCAAAACCAAGAGTTTGAATATATTGCAGCTAGTTTGAATATATTGCAGCTTATTAGTTCTTAGATGTGGTGGCTGCGTGTGCTTCCTTTTTTTTCACCTAGTCATTATACAAATAATACACTCAATGTCAAAGACCACAGTCACCCTCCTATATCAAGACATCAAAAACAAGATAGGACTACAGATACCCAACCCTCTAATATTGTTCATAGGATAAAATAAACATGTTCTGTAGCCCTCAAAGATACTGTAGCTAAGAACAATGTTATTGATAATAGTCAGCACAGGCAGAGAATACAGTGAGTTTTCAGTTTACAATATTTATGGCAAGATCAACAGATATTTTTGCTCTTTTTGAATGGATATAACACAATTCTTTTAATTACATATTTAACAAAAAAAAAAGAACTAGATAAGAGAAGTTAATTGTTAGAGTGTACATCATATACCAGTCCTCGAAATTTCCACTTGCCTGCTTGCATTGGGCGAGTGGAAATAAGGGGGGGCGAGCAGCACCAAAACTAGGGGTGTGTGGGAGGGGCGACAGTGGGGGCAGTGACAAGCAGTGATCTCCTGTATGACTTTCAATGCAGCAGCTGAAAGCCGTGGGAGGGAGTGGAGGAGAAGCAACTTCCAGCTGCTTTATTGAAAGACATACAGGAGATCGGTCATTGTAACTGCCCCCACCACTGCACCGGTCATCCCTGATCATTCTTTTGTTTCTTTCTGGGCCCCCCGCTGTATGCTCCTCAGTGCCTAGCCCCTCCCCCATCCTCCACACCAATAGGAAAAGAGGGAAGAGAGGCTGGATCTGCTCTGCCTCCCCCTGTGCCCACCCACACTCACTACGTGCAGCTTCACAGGATGTGTGGGTGGGAAATTGAACACAGAGCAGCCGACAGCTCTGATGCATCTGACTGAGCATGTGAGTCCAACCTCTCTTCCTTCCACCCCTCCCTTCCTTCATTCCTTCCTTCCACCCACCTCTCCCTTCCTTCCTTCCTTCCACCCCTCCCTCCCTTCCTTTCCTCCACCCACCTCTCCCTTCCTTCCACCCCTCCATGCCTTCCTTCCTTCCACCTCTCTTTCCACACCTCGCTCCCTTCCTTACCACCCCTTCCTTCTTTCCACCTCTCCTTCCCACCCCTTTCTTCCTTCCACCTGTCTCTTCTTTCCTTCCACACCTTCCTCCTTTCCACCCCTCGCTCCCTTCCACCCCTCGCTCCCTTCCACCCCTCCCTCCCTTCCTTCCTCCCTCCCTTCCTTCCACCTCTTCCTTCCTTTGCACCCCTCCCATCCACCCCTCTTTTCCTTTTTTTAATTTAATATTGAATTTTCAAAGAAATAGATTGTACAAAACATACTCCTTTAAAAACACTGACACATTTTCAGTACATTTATCATATCCCCTTTTCTTCCCACCCTACCCCCTCTGCTCTGCATTTTCCTATTCCTTTCTAGAAATCCATGTCCTCAGAAGCGAAAAGTATAACCGTGTCACTTTATATTATTTCCCCATAAACTCTATATTTGACTTTAACTTTTTAAATTCCTCCCATTTGTTCCATCTTATATGATAGCTCTCCATCTTATCTTCTTTCATATGGTAAAGTTCCTCCATCCTACATATTTGATCCACTCTGTCTACCCAATCCTCTATTTTCGGTACCTCCTGTCTCCGCCAGAACTTGGGTATCAAGCCCTTTGCTGCATTCAAATAATACAATACACCAGATTTTTTATATTTTTTGACTGAAAGCTTGGTACTATGGAAAAGGCAAGTCTCTGGGTCTAATATATTGTCAACCTCTGTAATTTTCTGAATCAAGTTCACTATTTTCTACCGATACTC
Organism: Staurois parvus; assembly: GCF_062004578.1. Taxonomy (NCBI): domain Eukaryota; kingdom Metazoa; phylum Chordata; class Amphibia; order Anura; family Ranidae; genus Staurois; species Staurois parvus. The sequence goes on from NW_028317883.1 coordinate 8,357,467, forward strand.
CTGTATTTTAGGACACTCCCACCATATGTGATACACAGTGCCTCTACCTCCACATCACCACCAACTCAAAGGTGAATTATCTCCACTCAATCTGTGCCACACTCGATGTAATATACCATCTTGTCAAACATTTATAGTTAATTTCTACCTCCCGCATGTTTATATTTTCATAGATTAATCTATACATTTTCCTCTGTTTTTCCACATCTATTATTACACCTATATCCCTTTCCCATTTTTCAATATATGGTGGCCTTATATCTATGTTTATTTCAGTGAGAATCTCATATATTTTAGAAATTCCGTGTTTCCCATCCCCCCGTGTGTATAATAACCGCTCAAAGGGGTTCCAATCCTTTCTTGTTCTTAAAGGTTTTGGAAGCTCCCCCGTAAAGTGTTTTAATTGAAAATAATGCCACTCATCCATTCTCATGAAAACGTCTCCCTTTTTTTTTTTCCAAATCCTTGAGTGTGCCCATTTCCTCCCCCACCATTATATCCCTCAATTGTGCATCTTCCTTCTTAATCCACTTCCCTGTGATATCTTCTTTACCCGGAAGGAAAAAACCCTGTAGACCCTAAGGGCATTAGCAGTAAATTAAATTCCCATCCCATCTGTCTGTGCAAAACATCCCAAACTCTTAAAACATTTAATGTGAACCAACTTGTGCTATCTGCTAATCCTCAGTATTGTGTGGGCAACCAAACAATCCTACTTAGATTAGTATTGCGTAGTGTATTTTCAATTTTAACCCAACTTTTCCCTTTTGCATTATGTGTCCAGTCATAAATGCTCACCATTATTACCAAGTTATAGTATCTTTTCAAGTCTGGAACTCCCAGTCCGCCTTTCTCTTTATTTCTGCATAAAATTTCATATCCTATTGTTGCTTTTTATTCCTCCAATTATATCTTGTTATTTTTTTAATTGTTCTGAAATATATTTCTGGTAGTTTAATTGGTATCATTTGAAATTTATATTAAGAATTTTGGAACAATCACCATTTTTATCAGATTTATACGACCTATCCATGATGGGGTTCCCCCTCTTAATTTCCTTAGTTCATCTTTAATCTCATTTAACAATGGGATATAGTTTAATTTATATAAGTTCTTGGAGGAAACAGTTAATTTTATTCCTAGATATTTTAATTCTTTTTCTCTCCAGACGAAGGGGAATTCCTCCTGTAACCTATTTCTCTCTCTATTTGGAAGGTTTATATTTAAGATCTCTGTTTTTGTTGGATTAATTTTTAAGTTTGATATATTCCCGTACTCTTTCAGTGCTTTCATTAAATGTTCTCCTAGGGTTCCCCACATAAAACAACATATCATCCGCATAAGCTGCCACCTTATGCTCTGTGTCTCCTATCTGTATTCCCTTTATATCCACATTATTCCTTATTATAGACAATAGCGATTCTAATGACAAAACATATAATAGTGGAGACAGAGGGCATCCCTGTCTTGTTCCATTTAGCATCTCAAAATACTCTGATAAATCCCCATTAACCATTATTGCGGCAGAGGGTAAGCTATATAACTTCCTTATCCATTCTCTCATTCTATCTCCCATCCCCAATACTTCCAGTGTATCCATCATATATCAGGGGTTTTCTCTTTTCTGCTTTCTTGGACGAGGAACAAATATCTCAATCCGTTATCTCTACCCTCTCTCCCTGGAACAAAGCCCACTTGATCTATATGTATCCAGTCAGTCATTAGGTCTTTCAACCTGTTTGCCAGAACTTTTGCATATACTTTGGTATCTGTGTTCAGTAAAGAAATCGGTCTGTGGCTTGAACATTGAGTAACATCCTTACCTTCTTTATGAATGAGAACTACATGTGCTTGTAGGGATTCCCGCCTCATTTCCATTTCTCCCCCCAATGCATTCATATATATCCTTAATTTAGGTACTAATAGTTCTTTATATTTTTTATAATACCTCACCGTATATCCATCTGGCCCTCGGCTTTTCTCAGCCATGGTACTTTTTAATGCTAATTGTGTTTCTTCCCTTTCTGATTCTAGGGATATTAATTGTACCTCACTTATTTTCGGTAATCCTGCATTTTGTAAATATGTCCGTCTTTTTTCCATTTTTCCTATCCCATCATTATTTATAGAACTATGGGGAGTAATATTATATAAATTGCTATAATATTCTTTAACCATTAGCCGCCCGGCCAATGGCCGTTTGGCGGCTTCAGATGTGCTCCTCCATTCCGGGTGCACGCCATTTGGCGTGCTCCCGCACATGCGCCGTTTGCGCTAGTGCAGAGCGGCGCAGCAGTGCGATCTGTCGGCGGCCGTGCACCTCGGACACGGCCGATGAAAGATCCGAGTACCGGCTCCCGTTGCTGGTACCATGTGACCTGCTGTGACCAATCACAGCAGGTCACATGACAGTTGTATACATGGATGGCTTCATTCATGATGCCATCCATTGTATACTAGTGCCTAGCTGTGAATGGTCACAGCTAATCACATGCACATGTCATGTGATTAGCTGTGACCAAATCACAGCTAAGCACAAAAAAAAAAAAAAAAAGCTGAATGAATCGATTTCATTCAGGTAAATGCTTGCTTATAGCAAAGTAATTCTTTGCTATAAGCAAATTGTGTAAAAAAAAAAAAAAAAAAAAAACTGATCACTTCCCCAAAGTAGTACAATGTTACTATGGTAACATTGTACTCTTTTGGTCATAGTAAAATATGAAAAAAAATCTTAAAAAAAATAAAAAAAATGTAATAAAAAATTAAATATAATTAAAAAATAAAAAAAAATAAAAAAAAATATATATATTTTTTTTTTTCATACTGTCACCAGTCAGTGTCCCTGTTCACCGCCATGCCAGTTATATGATGACGCTGTACTGCACTGGTGACAGTATGTAAAAAAAAAATAGTGAAAATAATTTTTTTCATTTTTTCATTTTCCGAAAAATTATGACAAAAAAATACAGCTTCAAAAAACTCGCCATGCCTCTTATGAAGTACGTCGGACTGTCTACTCTGCAAAAAGGGGTCATTTGGGGATATCTGTACTATTCTGACATTCTTGGACCTCAAGAAATTAGATTGGCCGTCAGTACTTCAGGATTGATCAATATTCAGATCTATACCATAGTTTGTGAACTCTATAACTTTCCTACATACTAAAAAATACATCCTAATTTGGGTTATTTTCACCAAAGACATGTAGCAGAATACATCTCGGCCTAAATTTATGAAGAACAATTATTTATTTGTAAACTTTTATAACAGAAACAAAGAAAAATGTGTTTTTTTTTCAAAATTTTTGGTCTTTTTTTGTTAATTTAGCAAAAAATAAAAACCCCAGCGGTGATTAAATACCACCAAAAGAAAGCTCTAGTTGTGTGAAGAAAATGATAAAATTTTAGTTTGGGTACAGTGTTGTATGACCGCGCAATTGTCATTCAAAGTGTGAGAGCGCTGAAACCTGAAAAATGGCCTGGGCAGGAAGGTGTAAAATTGCACGGTATTGAAATGGTTAAACACCCTATCGATGTCTTTAGTTGAGTACACTAATTCTCCTTTGGGGTCTCTTATTTTTTCTATATAGTTCCTAGATTTTTTTTCCTCTGAGCCCTCATTAAATACTTTCCTGGCCTGTCTCCCCATCTATATCTCTCACTTATCATTTTATTAAATACTCTTCTCTTATCTTCTTCCAGAAAATTATTTAGTTCTTCTCTTTTATTTATTGCCCTCTGCATAATCTCTTGGCTCTGATCGCAATAAGGATTCCTCTAATATAAGCATTATGAGCCTCCCACACTATTGCTACAGACACATCTCCTGTATCATTTTCTTCAAAAAATTGCTCTATTTCTTTTTTAATTTTTTGATTTGTCTCTTGATCCAGAAGTGTCTCATTTAACCTCCATACTTTTCCCCACTTCAACCCCTTTCCCCATAGTAATTTCATTGTAACAGGAGCGTGGTCCAATATTGACATTTCTTCTATTTTTACTTTGACCAGAGACTCAATAAGTCGATGTTCCAGTAATATATAGTCCAATCTTGAATACATCTCGTGTGCATGAGAGTAAAACGTATATCTCTGTCCTTCGTATGCTTAATTCTCCATATATCTACAAGTTGACATTGAAATATCATTTTCTTCAAGGCTCTCAGAAACCTACCCTCCACCCTCTGCACAGGAGACGTCATATCTATCTGACGGTCCATGCAAAGATTGAAATCTCCCGCCACTATTAAACCACCTTTTTTGAAATCCATTAATTTTTTCAGAGTATTTTTTAAGCATATTTCCGGTTTCTTATTTGGACAATAAATATTTGCTAATGTACAATCTATTTCTTGTAATCTTCTCTTTAAAAACAGAAATCTCCCTTCAGGATCTACCAATCTTTCCTCAAACTCAAACCTTATATTTTCCACGAATCCTATTGCCACTCCCTTAGCTCTTCTAATTGGGGAGTCTGCATAGAACCACAATGGATAGTATCTAGAATTTAATTTCACGTTTGTTTCTCTCCCCAAATGTATCTCCTGTAAGAAAACCACTGAAGACAAACTATGTTGAATCTCCTTAAATATACTGAATCTCTTCCCAGGGCTGTTAATCCATTAACATTGTAAGTTACAAACTGTATCTCTTCCATTCTTTCCTTACTCTCCTCTCCTTCATCCCCTCTCTCCTCCTTTCTTTTCCATATCTTCTCCAGACTAATGTATCTCCTACTATATTGCAAAGTCTTAACCTACCTACTCCCCCAGTTGTATCGAACGTTCTGTTTTCTCATTTGTTCAAGTAATGGTTTCAGTGATCTCCTTCTTGTTAATGTATCCACTGTTGGGTCAGAAAAGATCTGCAAATTTATTTCCCCATATTTTATTACTGCCCTTCCTTTTATCTTCTTCCAAAGCTCCTCTTTATCTCGATAATAATGGAATTGTAGTAGCGGGGGGGGGGGGGGAAGAGAAGGGAGAGAGATCCGTCGCTTCCCCTACTCCTCTGTGCCGGCCTGCGTCACTCTCCTCCCAGGACTCCTTTGCGGCGTGTCACATGACCGCTCAGGGTCCACGCCGCTCCTTCCACTGTCAGGGACCTCCTTTCTCTCCTCCCTTTGGCAGCCACCTGGACCGTCTCCACAGGGGCCTCGCTCTCAACCTCCAGAGACCATACCCACACTTAGGTAGGTCCCGGCGGCAGCTCCCTCGGGGTTTCCTCTTCACTCTGAGCGGGACATCGGAGACGCCTGGTGCCGGGAGATCTCACATTGATTTCCTGCTTGGCACCATGGCCAGGCTCTGTCAAGGTCCTACCTTTTCCCTGAGGTTATGTTACTCCATGTGCTGGCGTCCATCTTGGATTCTGCTGTGCATGATGGGAGTCCTTTTTATGCCTTCAGGTCTCTGAGGTCCACCCCCCAGAGGGGCGTGGCTGATGACATATAAGCCTGTGGCCCGCACATGCTCTTTGCACTTGTGTCTTGTGTCTTTGTGTTACTATTACTCTGTTCTGACTCTCGTGACTCTCCTGGTATTCTGATTCGGCTTGTGACTTGACTATTCTTTGTATTCTCCTTTGATCTGACCCTCTGTTGCTGAACCCGGCTTGTGACCTGTGATTGTCGTCTGCTGTCCTGTACTGTTTTGTCCTGTTGTTGTTGACCCCGGCTTGTCTGACTACTCTTTTGTTTCTTCCACCAGCTACACGCCATTGGCGGCGGCCATTACCGCAGCTGAGGTGTCTCGGGGGCCGCGACCTGGTTCCTGGCTGCGTCAAGTCCATCCCCACCATCAGGGGCCCTGGTGAAGGGCAGCCTGGGACTTAGACTCCGCGCCCTGAGGGACTTCGGTCTGTGCGTGGTGGTTGTCGTCAGTCAGTGCGTTACATTGTTAGGCCTGCCTGTCCGTTCCTCGGCTCCTGTCCTGACAGGCTCCTCCTCCCCACCCCTCTTTTTCTTTCCACCCCTCCCTCTATTCCTTCCACCTATCCCACCTTATCTTCCCTTCCTTCCTTCCTTCCACCCCTCCCTCCCTTTCTCCCTTCCTTCCTTCCATTTCTTTCCTTCCTTCCTTCCTTCCTTAATTCCTTCCTTCCTTCCCTTTCTTCACTATGCATAAAACATTTAACAGTGCCATTTCATGAGATAATCTACGAGTGCGTTTTTAGTGGCAGAATTAAGGGCGGGGCAGGGTAGGGGTTGGGCGGGGCAACTGGTGCAGAGTAACTCTTAAAATACTCTGAAATACATTGGTATTAGCAATCCTAATTTGTAAAAGAAAAAAAAATCCTGATCACTTGCCCAGAGTAGTTCAATGTTACTATGGTAACATTGTATTGCTTTGGTCACAGTGTGTTCAAAAAAATAGTAAATAGTAAAAAAAAAGAAAAATTAATGTAATAATATATTTTTTTAAATTATTATTATTTTTTTTGTTTACATACTGTCACCAGTCAGTGTCCTTGATTACCACCACACAACTTATATAATAATGCTGTATTGGACTGGTGACAATATGTAAAAACAAAAAATTGTGATTTTTTTTTTTAATTTTAATTTCTATATATTCTATAAAATTGTAACAACAAATTACAACTTCCAAAAAACTCACCATACCTCTTACTAAATACCTTGGACTATTTTCCAAAAATCCTGGTGTTTTTGGCCTCAAGAAATTAGATGGGTTGTCAGTACATCAGGATTGATCGATTGTCAGATACATATTCCATCGTTTGAGGACTTTCCTGCAGACTAAATAATATGGACTAATTTGCAGAATACATTTTGACCTACATTTATGAAGACATTTTTTTTATTTGCAACATATAACAGAAACAAACACATTATTTTTTCAAAAGTTTTTTTCTTTTTGTTTTGTTTATTTAGCAAAAAAAAAAAATGGTGGTGATTAAATACCACCAAAGTAAAGCTCTATTTTTGTGAAAAAATGCTACAAATTTTTTTATTGGTACAGTGTTGCATGACTGCACAATTGTCATTCAAAATGCATCAACGCTGAATGCTGAAAATTGACCTGGGCACAGAGGGGGTAAAAGTTCCCTGTAATGAAGTGGTTAATAAAGGACTTGTCAAAGATTGTCTACTGTAATTTTTTGCACTACACTTTTTTTGTGTGAACGAGTAGGTGTACCATGTACGCCATACTCATAAACAATGGGGGGATGCTGGGATCTGGGGACCCCCTTGTTAATGGGGGGCTTCCAGATTCTGATAAGCCCCCCACCTGCAGATCTCCTCAACCACCGGCCACAGTTGTGGGGAATAGGCCCTTGTCCCATCAACATGAGGACAAGGTGTTTTGGGGGGAAGCCCTCCCTGCCCCAAAGCACCCCCATGTTAAGGGCATGTAGTCTGGTATGGTTCAGGAGGGGGGGCAGCACACTCGTCCCCCCTTCCCTGACCTGCTGGGCTGTATGATCGGATAAGGGTCAGGTATGGATTTTGGGGAGGACTCACCATTTTTTTTGCAAAATTTTTAATTGCTGGAATTCTTTTTACATTCAGGTGTCAGCGGGGAATCCCGTTGACAGCTGATACATTAAAACATGTTTTCACTATTAAAATACTACATAACTTAATAAAATAACTCTTGCAGTATTTTAGTAGGTTTTTTTTGTTAAAAATGCTGCATGGTATCTTACCACATACTTGGATGCAGTAAGATACCACTTAGTGAATTGCCCCTGTTTGAAGTTCACGGTTGAACATTCGTTAAGTTTGAATGTTCGACCGTGAACTGCACAGGGGGGTGTTTGGCCCATCACTATACAACTACCATCAGCCACCGCAGTTGACTGCTTTTAGTTCTGAATGAACTGTAAAAGTGCTGATAAGCGCCCTTGTAGGTCATTCACAAACCCTGTAGCTTTGTAACTGACAGCCCATATGCAGGTATGGGCTGAAAGATGCAGAGATTGTCTGCAGAAGCCTGACATTGTATTCTTGATCCACTGATCATGGGTGCATTGTTTTTCAGGTTTCTGCAGGAAAAAGTAATACTTTTTTTTCCTGCAAAAAATATGCGCATTTATTGTTTTTTCTTAAAAGGTGAACTTATCCTTTAAGAGTGCTCATCAGAAGCAATTCAAGCAATCTATAAATCTATACATTACATTGTATTCTACTCAGGAGCAGAAAAAATACATAGAAAACATGAGAAAACAACGTGTTGTCCATTTTTTAGCTGATACATTAAAATTCAACCAAAGAATTAGTGGCCATTGCAATATTTACCCTTCCCAAAAAAGAACAATTTCTGCACCTGTATAAGAAGCTTTGTAAAAATTAGGTTTCAAGTATTAAAGTCTTATTAAACTCAGGACCCTGCATTCACTATATCTGGTCTCCCACTGTACACAGAACATGGAAATGCAATTATTTTAGTAAACATAAACTGCTAAATACCTTTTATCATCAGCAGTTATAGCTGTCTTGTGAATTCTATCAGTGTTCAGCAGAGCATTGGTTAAAGCTTGTAGGATGAGTTTTCCTTCTGCTCTAGGAGGATGCAGAACCCCTGACTCTGTTTGGACAGTGCTGATTGGCCCTGTACTAATCACATGCACTCTCTCAAGAGAAAAAAATACACACCAAACTGAGCATGTGCAGAGTGTCTCCACACAATATGTCTTATCATGTGATAAGAGGGGGACACTGGAAGAAGGGGAGTATCAGAGAAGTAAGGATCAACAGCCTTTTTACACAATACAGAAGATTAACCCCTTAGGCTCCACTGTTAGTATAGCAAGCATGCTTTATTGCATATACAGACTGATTTCACTGTTGTGGGTTTAGTAACATTTAATAGAGACAAACCATCATAACCCAGCATAATAATACTTGCAGAACAACAGATCCACCATGACCAAATATTGTATAGTTTGTGCTACCATTTGACAGCAGAAAAAAATTGGGTTTTGGTTGTTGAGCATGCCCAAACACTGTAACCTCATATAACCATTTCTCCAAAGCATAGGATGGACCCTGAAAAAATAAATAAATGGTGAGTGCAAAGAAAAAATAAATAAAGGAAGGAAGCAGCTGGCACAATGTGGCAAACCCACCGCCTCCACTGACACAAATAATTATAAATAGGTGCAGCACTTTAAAAGATAAATAAAATGAAAAACAGTGCCACCACACAAAATGGATGTCAAATATGCAAAATGACAAATGTACAAGTGATGCACAGTAATTATGGTAGTCCCAAAGTAGGGAAAACAATAATCCCAAAATTGTGATGTGATCAACCGAAGAAAAAAGAAATAGTGACTTCCGCGTTATTCCTCCACCATCATGCACTCACCAGAAGCAAGTAGCAAACCAGCATAGAATGGTCTGACACTTAGGGGCAACTCTGTTCAATTCCCATCTCCAGTCAGCGGTCTATCCAGGGGTGGGATCTCTCCAGAAGCAGGCAGCAAACCAGAATAGACCTATGATTTATCCAGGGGTAGGATTCCTCCTAGAGTGCAAGCTCATAAACCGAGCCCGGAGACAGCATAATATAGTGTAGTATGTTTATTTAAAAGCAACCACATGGAGCTATCTCACAAAACAATAAGGTAAAATCACTCACAAAGATAGACGGCGGACCATCACGTGGTTGCGGCGGAGTGACGTCAGCGCATTGGCTCCACTGACGCGTTTCATGCACACACACATGTTCTCAAAGGGATCTGCCTAGTTAGACTAGGACTAGGCACTTGGCAGAGGAATTCTCCTGCCAAGGAGGAATGAACACTCAGTGCTCTCCCCACCGCTGACACACTACCAAAATGTCTACAAGGCTTGCTGCTATTTGCCGGTTTGTCCCAATACACACTACAGCAATGCAGCAATCTGTCTACTATAATGAACCATCAGATTTCATATAGGTGGGGCTATCCGGCTAAAATTATAATTACTACAGAAGGTAAGGATCACACCATTACCAGCCTGGAAGAGGGGATCCACCTCCTGAAAAAATGGAAAATCCTTGAACCATAGACAGGGCTTCCTATCACATCATCTTCCCCCAAATGGGTCAACTCTGATTGACAAGGTGTGGATATGGTTAATTCAAATTGCCTTCAGGCAATGCTTCAACTAATGAGGAGCCCATCGGAGTTGAAGCTCCGATGGGCTCCGGAGGAAAAATTATACACCACACATTTTTTCCTTCATACCCCAAAGAAACTTGCAGTTGCTGGCCGCTCAATGTTCTGCATCTAACTGCAGTATTCTACTTTAATCTTTAAAAATTGTTCAGTTGAACTTGTTGCTCTGTCTCTTTTTCTGCTATGTTATGTTTTTGATTATTTCATTCTTCTTGGGTACTCCACTGTTCAGGGATAACGAATGCTATGGCTCACTGTTAAAGATCCTTTTGATGACTACGGCATCTAGGTTATATCATCCTCACCTCTTCAGCAAGATACAACTTATGAAGTCAGCCTCAAGTAATCCAGACCATTTCTTACACCTACTGTTTGACCTCCTTACTACTAAAACAAAGCTTTTTTTTGGAAGCATTATACCAGCAACACATATGCAGTTTAGGATCTCCTCTATAAATGTAAAAGGGCTGAACAGCCCTGCCAAACACTACATGGTCTGGAGGGAAGCCAAAGCTCTTCAATGTGAGAGACACACTTTCACGGCCAAAAACCTCCTCATTTCTCTAACAGGCATTTTTTCCATATATGTACATCAAATGGCAGTGAAAAGAAGAGAGGTGTTCTACTTGCTGTGAAGGACTCTAGCATTTTCTTTGATATCATCAGTGGCAGATAATTCAGGCAGGTTCCTTTTCCTGATCTGCAAAATCGATAATATTAAGTATACACTGATAAATGTTTATCTGCCCATCAGATTTTTTATTTAACCTCCCTAGCGTTCTGATTATGTCCATATTTCTGTGCTCAAAGCAGTACATTTTTTTGCATGGAAATATGTATTTTTTTTATCGTAGGCCTGTAATTTTTAGGAATAACTCACTGAAATCTGTCCGAGCAAGAGTCTAGTAAACATCCCGGGTATGTTAAAATTTGAAACACGAAATCATAAATTATAATTTAATAAATAATCATAAAAAATAATAATATAATAATAAATTTAACTCAATAATATAATCAAACCAAAAACACTGAAATTTGAAATATAGCGCCAAGTTCACACATCACTGAGCAAAGTCGCAAAATCGTTTTCAGTGTCTGATGACGAATTTCCCCACGAATCATTATCACTCAATTCTGCAAGTAGTTCTAATTTACTATCGCTGTTCTCTAGCTGGTCTAAAACTGATTTTTACCTAAAGGGATGCTTTTTGGATGCCGTGGACGTTTCTCAGTTTCCAGGCAGAAAGAACAGTAAAAATGCAGGCAGGGCACAGGACAAAGCACTCGGGACAAAATGTATGTGAAATGGTTTGATACAGTAATGTTATACTATGTGATTTTAGTGAATTTAGTGAATGTCACTTTTTGTAATTTTCAAATTTCCCGCCACTTCCGTCCCCCGTATGTCCCGACGCTCGCAGGGGATGGAACCTAGATGACAGATGCCGGCATCCGCCGGATTACATTGCCGAGGACACTGCGGGAGCGCAGGACAAGGTAAGTGAAGAACAGATGCAGGAGCAGCGCTGCATGGTAAGCCCGAGTGTAGCTCGGGGTTACCGCTTGTGGTATTGAAACTTTACCCCGAGCTACACTCGGGAATACCATCAGGGAGGTTAAGAAACATCTGGAAAAAAGTCACCAAAGTATGTCAATGTTTTGTGCTAATATGCGGAGACTTTAATATACCTAACATACCTAACAAATCCATGGACATTTCTACTGGGGCACCTGCAACTCTGTATAGAGTTACACTACAGCAGTTCTTGACCTCCTCCAAGCTGTATGACGTCTGGAGGTGCCAGCATGTGACAGAAAAGGACTTTAGCTTCTTTTCTCACTCTAGATGAACATATTGTAGAATAGATTTAATGTTGATGGACATGATGTTATTACAACGTGTGTTCAGATCAGATATTCATTCTATATCCTAGTCTGATCAATGATAGTAGGAGGGTCTGCCACAGTGGATCCATTTTGTATGTGGCACAACAACACTGATATAGTGTCACAACCTAATGTAAGACGGAAGGCCCGACAGCAGTGATTATTTTTTTGGGGACTGTTATCGACTCGCTTGCCATGGAATGCCACCTGCCTGACTTCAAGCTGCTCGCCCACAAGGCTGAGATTCACGTAGTGGTCGGTAAGCACACGATTCAACTGCGGCACCTACAGTCCCTCCTGGGTAGCCTCAACTTTGTGTGCTGCATTTTGCCTATGGGCAGGATTTTTAGCTGTCGCTTGTCAGCTGTCACTGCGGGATTCTCTTCTTCTCTGCATTTCCTCACATTAAGCAGTGAATATAGAGCAGACTTATGGGTGTGGCATATGTTTTTGAACACCTTCAATGGCCATTCCCTTTGGCTTCAGGGCCCTGTTAGTAACTTTGACTTGAAGCTCATTACGGATGCTGTGGGTTCAACAGGCTACGGGGCTTTTCTTGGTGGCCGACAGAGTGCGGAACACTGGCCCAGGAAGTGGCGTGATGCTGGCTTCTTAAGGATCAAACTTTTGGAACTATTTGATATCCAGCCTAATGAGTAGCAGTTGGGTTTTTCTAGGTCAGAGGCCTTGGTTAGGTGGATAGGTGTTCCATGTTTGCTGTGGTGCAGGTTCCTGCCGGGACTGCATCATTTTGCTTGGCTGGACAGGGCTCCAGACATAGTGGTATTGCATGTGGGTGGTAACAACCTGGCGATTAGATCCATGTAGCATCTCATCCAGGATATTAAGTATGATTTTCTTTGGCTGCGCACTGCCTTCCCGGACATGGTGGTAATTTGGTCCGAGATTGTTGGTCGCACTTCGTGGCATTTTGCCTGGTCTGTTGAGTGGTTGCACGGACCAAGGTCAATAAAGAAGTTGGCCATTTTGTGGTGCGCAATGGGGGTTTTGTTGTTCAGCATCAGGATCTTGAAGTGGATACCTGGCAGTATCTATGGAGCGATGGGTTAAACTGGAATGTAGTGGGAATGGATCTGTGGTTTTTGGGCCTACAGGATGGGGTTCAGCGGGCACTGCGTTGGTGGTGGGGCTCTCAGGTGTAAGGTGTCACAGCTGCGAGCGGCGGTGGTTGGGGTCTTTGGAGGCATCAATATTTTTGGAACAGTTCATAGCAGTGATCCATCTAAAGTAGAAGGACTTGGAGACATATGAGTTACCCTAGTCAAGATAAGCCCAAAGCAAAAAAAAAATAGGCGAAGGGCTACTTGATAAGGGGGGCAGGGGATACAAGGCAGAACAGGGTTAAGCTATAGTTGGTTAGAAAGGTGGTCACCTACTGGATTGGGAGTTGCAGAGAGTAGATGGAGCTGCTGTGGGGTACATGAGGAGGAGACCCAAAGAGCGGCAAAATCCTTGAGATCAGCGGGCATGAAGGAATCTTCCTTCCCTGTTGTTTGTTTTTTTTGGGCTCTAGGGCTTTTGGAGGTTTGGGTCTTTGAAAGCGTTAACATTTTCGGAACCGTTCATAGCAGTGACCCATCCAAGGTATGGCGTTCTCAGTTGGATCACAGTTAATGAGGTATTATCTGGGAAGTGGTAACAAGTTGGTATCCAAAGAAAAGTGGGTATGACCCCGAGCCGGTGTTTTGCGGCTGGAGATCGTGAAGCAGTAACGCAGATACACAACCTGATGTTGGTTCTCAAGTGCCTCCCAAGACCGGCAACCTGTATGTTATGGCAATTGGTCTACTGTATGTATATGTTTTCTCTTTTAAGGAATGTTATTTTGGTTTACAGTATTTGTTAATAAATGGCTAAGCTGGCCAGTTTTCTCCAAATCAAGTCTTTGGTCATTTCTTAATTAGTATAAGTTGGGAAGGGTATCTATGGTGAAATATAGAAGGACTTGGAGACATATGGGTTACCCTAGTCAAGCCTTCACTTTATGGAATGTGCACAAAGCGTATATTAGGGGACACCTTATCAGACTGAGTGTTATATCTAGAAAGCAAAGGTCACAGCAGGTAGATACACTTCTTGCAACCATAGACTCTTTAGAGTCGGCAAATAAACAAGCACCTTCTCCTAATATTAGCTCCAAATTACTCCAGGCTAGACACAAACTCCTTACCTTACTGCTTACTTATCATACCCACCACCTTAGCACCCTAAAAGCCAATTCTTACCCACATGGTAACTAGGCAGGCAAACCCCTAGCGGCTCAAACTAAAGAAAAAACATACAAACAAAGAATGCCATATATCTTACACCCCTTTACAAAAGGAAAAACTACACAATCCCCAAGACATAGCAAATGCTTTTAGTGTATATTACAGAGCTCTTTAAAATTTAAAGGAGAACGATTCTGTTCCTCAACCTACCCCTTCAGCAATTGAAACTTTTCTAAACTCTGTGTCCCTGCATAAACTAGACCAGGTGCAACTGAACGTACTTAATGAACCAATTATAACATTTGAAATTGAAACCATTATAAAAAACATACCAGCTAACAAATCCTCAGGTCTGAATGGACTTTCATCGGAATAATATTGCCTATTTTCTGCTCTGCTTAGTCCCAACATGGAAAAGATGTACAACATTGCCACAACCTCTGCTTATTTCCCGCAAGAAATGCGCTACCATAGTGACTTTACCCAAACCTGGAAAAGAACCTATGCAGCCTCAAAACTTCCATCGGATTTCTTTATTGAGATTTAAAAATCTACACCAAATTAATAGCAAATTGTATAGTAAAATACTTACCACTACTAATTGAGCCTGATCAGGTAGGTTTTGTTGCAGGCAGACAAGCTCCAGATGCCACAAGGCGCAATATTAACATACTCCACTAAGCAACTCAGAAGAATGTACCATCTTTACTGTTAACTTTAGATACTGAAAAAGCCTTCGACTGCATTCACTGGGAGTAGCTTTCACAAACTGTATTCATGTTTGGCCTTTCAGGAACTACTGTATACACTCAACGGTAATGGCTTTATACACAACTCCCTCCGCTAGGGTATACACAGAAGGCATGATATCACAAAGCTTTCCTATAACTAATGGCACACACCAGGGTTGTCCTTTGTCACCTTTAATATTCACATTATTAATGGAACCACTGGTAGAATCAATAAGATCCCACGCTGATATTATTGGCATAAAAATTGGAGATCAATTCAACACTATATCATTCACAGACAATGTTATTTTAACACTCGCTAAACCAAGCATTTCCTTACCCACCACCCACTTCATTCTGCAGTCTTTTAATGCAGTGTCCTATTACAAAATAAATGAACCTAAATCTAACATTATGAATGTCGGACTAGATCCGGCCTTGGTTCTCAGCTTACAAACTAGTTTGCCTTATATAGGGTCATCTGAACCATTGACCTGCCTTGGCACTCACTAATCCCACCACTGACCTTTTCCAAGCTAACTACCCACCACTCATTATGTCGGTTACTAGAGAACTATGTAGGCTTAGGAATTATTAAATTTATTAGTATTAAATAGTTTTTAACAGTATTACGCTATTTTGGTATTTTTTCTTTTGCATTTTTTCATCCATCCATCCATGAGAATATATTCGGGGTAAATTAAGGAAGAACCATGAGCGGAGGCTTGAGTGTAACTAGCTGGTCATAAGGTACCCCTATCCATCCATCTGTCCATCCAGGAGTGAGAGCTTGGAGGAAGATAAGGGTGGATTACCATCTGTGATGTGGGAGATCAAATTACCCTATGGAGATTGGGGCTTAATTACTTTATGTGAATATAAGGAAGGTGTTTTTTTGCATTTTTTATAAAATATATTTTTTATTGGTATATAGCAATATAACATTGGCATCTTTTTCTTTTATGTTTATAGCTATATGAGGAAATATCTGAGAAAGAGAGTCAGTGTGAAAACGCATAAAGAGTTATATCATCTCTGAGGACACCACACCCCACCTGCAGGCTTGCCTTTTTTGCATCTTAAAGCCATACCGGTTTCGGAGTCCACAGCATTTGGTGAGTGTGGATCTACAAAATGCTTTTCACAGAAGATGTGAGCAAGCTGGAAAATGTATAATGTTTGAGTAAATGATAATTTTTCACATTTTTTGGGACATTGAACTAAAGTCCAATGTCCCAAAAAATTTGAAAAATTATTATTTCACATTTTTATTAAAATTAAAATTTGGGACTTTTTCTTTGGACTTTCACATATAAGTTTTCACAGTTTTGATTATTTGTATTGTTTGCGCTGTATTGTTTTTATTATTATTGTTTGTTGTTTAGGAAATATTACTTATCCTGGTCAGGTAGACTTGCTGCCTTTAAAATGGTGATTCTCCCTAAAGTCCTATATTATTTTAGAGCTCTTTCAATCCAATTGCCTAGCCCCTTTCTTCGCATTCTACAATGCCTGCTCTCCAAGTTTATATGGCAGATAAAAAAAAAGGCAGATGCTCCCATGCATTACTTATAAAACTCAAACAAGCAGGGGGAATGGGACTCTCAGACTTAAAAGACTATTATATCGCTTCAGTGCTGGATCAGGCAAAATTTTGGTTCTGCCCTTACCCTTCTAACAAATGGTGCATTATTGAACAATTTTTTGTCCCTACTGGTTCCTTGAAGACCCTGGTATTAGCCCACTCCATACTGTGTTTTACCTACACTTCAACTCACCTTACCATTTTGCCTACACTTTAAGCTTGGATATGCTTTTTGAAAAACCCTAGCCATTAGGGAACAGATATTAAGAGACCAATACCTCTAACTATTTTTAATCACTTAACGCCTCATATCTCCTTTGTTTCCTGGCCTGAGGCCCGAAGCCTCACCCTCTAGGATGCATTTCCTCATGAGACCATAAAGACCTATTACTCATTTCCACTCTTCCCTCTCTCTACTAAATTAAGATTTTCTGATTTACGCAGCTTTAAGATCCTTTAATTCAAAATACCCAATCCCGCAACTGAAAGTTTCTCTGAGGGCTTGGATGTTCTGAACTGGGGCCAGGGAGAAAAATAAAGATATTTCCATTTTTTTGAAATGGGGTTGATTTACTAAAACTGGAGAGTGCAAAATCTGGTGCAGTTCTGCATAAAAACCAATAAGCTTCTAGGTTTCATTGTCAAAGCTTAATTGAACAAGCTGAAGTTAGAAGCTGATTGGCTACCATGCACAGCTGCACCAGATGTAGCCCTCTGCAATCTCAGTAAATCCACCCCAGTGTGTTACAAGCCAAATCAGTGTTTATTAAATCTCCTCCACTTTGCAAGTGGAAATTGATTTTACAAAAATCTTTTGTGCAACTACAGACACTTTAGATACTCTACATATTGGGAGATGTCCCAAAAAATACACTTAAGGTGGTATTTAGCCCCCCATGTAATGGCAAAATTTGCATCCTCCCGTGAATTAGATGTTGGGAAGGCTGCGGCCTCCAAGGGTCCTTAATACACATGCTGTGGTCCTGTCCATATTTAAGTTGTTTCTGTAAAAAAAAATCTTTAGACTTATAACATCTATTACACAATTAAGAATACCACCCATCCTTGAACTGGCTCTTCTTAGTGTAGGCACAGAGAAAATACCTTCTAAGTATACACCTATTATTATGCATGTGTTATTTCCTTTAAGACTTTCTATTACTAAACAGAGGAAATCTAATGGATCCCCAAATATATTAGTGCTTAAAAGACAAATAGCCTTGGCTGATGAATATGAGAAACATATAGCTTACTCCGCATTTCAGATTAACAAATTCCATGCCACATGGGCTCCTTGGGAAAAGCTGATGCATCATTCCTAATGGCCTAGGTTACCAACGTGTAGATATGATGTCTCGAACTGCGGTACCCAATACTGTTTTCCTACTATTTTCTTCAGTTTTCTTATCCCACCTTTATACTTACTTTCTTCTTCTGTATTATGATGTTTTATCTGATATAGTATCCATATTGTCTAGTTCATCCATGCTTTGTTATAGAATGCTGATTGTTGTTAGTGATGGCATAAATCCCACATTGCTGGCCTAAAAGTAAGTGATATACATATTGTATTGTTTGCTAAGGGACAGCAGTGTACTATACTCTTTATCTCATCTATAGTATAATAATGTTTTTGTCCTTCTTTTGTAAGATTTTTTTAAACTCAATAAAAACCATTGAAATTTAAACTCACTGATAAACAGTTGAAGTAAAAAAATAAATCACATACATTATATACAAACGCATGCAAACATGCATGCCATGTAAACACGTGGATTCTACAAAACGTTTAAAGATTTGAGCCTACATGATCTACGTGAGTATTTTGGCATGATGCTTTCTATTCTTCCCAATAAATAATGCATTTTACTTAAACACATACAGCCAAGCATACCATGTAAACGCATGTAATCCTACAAAATGTTTACATTAAAAATTACTGATAAACATTTATTTTGACTGTCAACTGGTGGGAGTGAAGCATTCACAGCACTCACATCATTTAAGCTGGTGGAGTGTAGAGGCAATAAAGCTAAGATTTAAAGTGATACACTTGAAATGACATAGACCGATGGGTAATTTTTTGCAGAAATTATATACATTTGGTGAACTAAAATTGTTGGTGTAATTTATGGTATATTTGTCGTATAAGCACTATATCATTTTGTTTATTATATATGGTTGAGTAGATGTGGGCAGGTTCGGTCCTCCTGACCACATCCCAATGTACACCTTGTGTAATGTTGAAAGAAAGTCATTTTTAAACATCTTATGAAATCCATATGAGCACCTGTTAGGGTCTGGGGCTTTGTTGTTAGCTAGTCCTATTTAATTACCTGAGTTATTTCCTTTTGCATTATGGGTGCGTTTAAAATTGTTAACTGGAAGGAAGTGATAGTAGGAAGGGTTAGTGAATCCAAAAAGGTGGAGGCTGAATTCTGATCTATGGGTCCTGCACGTATAAAGTAGAATAAATGTTTTTAAGAACTTTGTTAATTCTTGTTGGGGTGGAAGTGGGAGTTCCTGAGTGACTTTGTTTTTTAACCTGGAAATGTGTGTGGGGATATGTGGTCCTTTACTTAGTCTGGATAATAATTTCCCAGCTTTGTTGTCAAATTTGTGGAGCTGTAAATTAATGTTGGAGTGTTTAACATGTGATCTGCCCACATATCAAAACATTATAACTGCATCTCGATGTTTCCTATGTTCTGATGTACTTTATTGAATAAATGCCCTCAGTGCTGTTCTGAGGTGTTCACTCACCTCTTTGTACAGTACCAGTAAATTCTTCTTGTAGGAGATAATCTAGGAAATGATTTTACCCCAAGAAAGGCTTTGCTCACCAGAAAAGATGAGGGTTTTATTTTGTGCTGCACTGGATACTCATACTGAGATAAATCATAAACCAAACGATAAAACTGTAAAGACTTATAGGGGAGAGTCAAGAAAACAACTTATCCAGTGCTCAAAAGGAAAAGTCACTAGTTTGGAGTATGTTGCAAGGTGAGTGTTTCCTCCAGGAAAGTGCCTTAATAGTGCAGCACTCAGACAGGGGGATCCAACCATAAACTGAAAAAAGAACACACGGGGACTCAAACGTCTAGCGCATTACCCAAGATTTATTGAAGCAAATGAGCAAAGCCAATTTAATACTCAAAAAAGACAGAAGTAATATGCAGGCATAAACAACGGATGGTCAACCTAGGTTGGTTGAAAATTAGTTGTTTATCATGCATATTACTTCTGTCTTTTGTGAGTATTAAATTGGCTTTGTTCATTTGCTTCAATAAATCTTGTGTAATGTGCTAGGCATTTGCGCCTCCTATTTATAAGTGAGAACTCAAATATATTATGCTCACTCCCCAAATAAAGGGCAATCCTCCTATTTGTATGTACACAGCATATTAATTAATGGGACAGACCATTAATCAGAAGAAAAGGTATTAGTGAGGTACTGAGGAGTATCTACTCACTTCTAAAACATTATATATCCTCTATTATGAATTTATTTTAAAATCACACATTTGTAGTAACCATGCACTGTAAGTCAGTTATCTCATATGTTCAAGCTGCTAGCAGCTTGCATAGTTGTGAGACAGCAATTTATTTAATTGGCTCCATGGATGGATAAGCTTTTATACATTGCCTTCTTGCTTGATTTACATATACTCAGCAATAATTTTTGCACACTTCTGATTATTTTGGTTGATTCTCAAGCATATATGAGAGCTATATATTACCATTGATGATATGTGATAACTGACTTACAGTACAGTGCATGGTTAATTATATTTTCATGGATTTGATACATCTTGCAAATATTTAACCCATTGGTGCTGGCGCCTCCCAGCCCTTTAAGGGTTTTCAGAAGCCGGGAGGTGGGGAGGGGTTTTATGGTCATGCGATTCGCCGTCACAGTGGTCACGTGATTGGGAAAGATCCTGATCGAAAGAGGAGATGGGGACCTTTCCGTCAGTACCGACAGATGTGCTGGGAGCGTGCAGGGAGCACGCTCTCAGCACATATGTTTTTCTTAATTGCACGCAAATATGCGGCCGCTCGGCATCAAGGCCCAGATGCCGGGAGGCCGCACTTTTGCGCATGGCCGGCGCCAAGAGGTTAATATACCTTGCACTGTGGTGAAATATCATATACTGTGGAAACGTAGAAAAATTAGCATAATCAGTTTCGTATGTTGTGGCTGCGTGTGGCTTGAATGTTCAGTATATGGGTTGACAACGTTGTCACTTTTTATATATGGGGAAGGGTGAAGGTGGTTTGTACAAAATTATGATTTTAAAATTCATTTCATAATAAAAGATATATAATACATTGCCCAAAAAAATTAAAGGAACACTTTTTAATCAGAACATAGCATCAAGTTAATTAAACTCCTGCGATATTGATCTGGTCAGTTAAGTAGCAGAGGGGGTTGTTAATCAGTTTCAGCTGCTTTAGTGTTAATTAAATTAACAACAGGTGCACTAGAGACAATGAGACGACTCCCAAAACAGGGCTTTGCAGGTGGAGGCCACTGACATTTTTTCCCCCTACTCATCTTTTCTGACTGTTTTTCACTAGTTTTGCATTTGGCTAGAGTCAGTGTCACTACTGGTAGCATGAGGCGATACCTGGACCCTACAGAGGTTTCACAGGCAGTCCAACTCCTCCAGGATGACACATCAATATGTGCCATTGCCAGAAGGTTTACTGTGTCTCCCAGCACAGTCTCAAGAGCATGAAGGAGATTCCTGAAGACTGGCAGTTACTCTAGGAGAACTGAACAGGGCAGTCAGCAGGACCAATATTTGCTCCTTTGTGCAAGGAGGAACAGGATGAGCACTACAAAATGACTTCCAGCAGGCCACTGGTGTGCATGTCTCTGACCAATCAATCAGAAAAAGACTTCATAAGGGTGGCCTGAGGGTCCGACATCCTCTAGTGGGCCCTGTGCTCACTGCCTGGCACCATAGAGCTCGATTGTCATTTGCCACTGAACACCAGAATTGGCAGGTCCACCACTGGAGCCCTGTGCTCTTCACAAATGAGAGCAGGTTCACCCTGAGCACATGTGACAGATGCGAAAGAGAAAGTTATGCTGCCTGAAACATCATTCAGCATGATCGTTTTGGTGGTGGGTCAGTGATGGTCTGGGGAGGCATTTCCATAGAGGGATGCACAGAACTCTACAGGCTAGACAATAGCATCCTGACTGTCATTAGGTATCAAGATGAAATCCTTGGACCCATTGTCAAACCCTATGCTAGTGCAGTGGGTCCTGGGTTCCTCCTGGTGCACGCCAATGCCCGTCCTGTTGCAAGAGTATGTAGGCAGTGTTAGGAATGGACTGGCCAGCAATGGTGGGACTCACCTGCCTTTTGATCTGCAGTACCAGGGCTGGCCAGCGGGTGCTCCCAGCAATCAGAGACTCAACCTTTCAGCCAGCTAACACCTGGAACTGATGATACTGGGGTATTTAAGGGATGGCCAGACTTGCAGACTCTGCCTTGGTGTTGTGTTTGTCCTGGGCCCTGTATCTGTCCTGCATCCTGTTTCTGTTCCTTTGCTGACCCTGATCTGAACTGCTGCTGACTTCTCCTGCTCTGATCCTGGCTTGTGACCCTGACCACCCCTCTGTCTGACCCTCTGTACCTCGCTGCTTGCTACCTGCTGAACCTGGCCTGTGACCCCGACCATTCTCTGCTTGCTCCCCCCGTACCTACCTGCCCAATTGATATTGACCCGGCCTGCCTGACGACGCTTGCTTGTATGTACTGTTATCTGTGGGTGGTTGGTTTGGTTTGTTTGCACTGTATTATGTTTAGTATTGCCCTGCATTTATGTTTGTATGGTTAGTGTTAATAAATTATATTGTTTATCACATTTCTGAAGTCTGCGTTTCCCTGCATCAGTCACACATCTCTGGTCATACCTGGGAGCCCTGACATTACACCAAGGCCAATCCTGACCAGAAGTGGCTGCACAGGGAAGCCATCTTGGCTTGTTGATGGGAAGGATGGATCTTGATGAGGTTGAGTATTTATATCTGCTAGTGTTTGATGACAGGGAGTATGCTTATCAAACTCTGAAGGAGTATACCCGGGATGAATTGCTAGAATGTATACGGCTCGCTCATGTCCTAGTAGATCAGGGCATAGTGTTCTCTGAGGTGCAGCCATTGATTGAGGTTTGTGCAGAGTTGGTTTCATCTGGTTCCCCCGAATGCTGGGATGAATTTTTGCCACCATTTAGTGCAGACCAGGTAGAGTCCCTGGTGTGGTTATTAGAGGATGATGTGGGTTACCTTTTGGAGCGTTACTCCACATGTTCACCACAGACACTAAGAGATTGTATCAACGCAGTGCAGTCATTGACCAGACAGGCTTTGTGTAAGCTCTGCTTTGTTCAACCCCTACTGCAGACATGGACAGATTTGTTGCACCCAGCCTCAGTCAGCTTACAAAGACCCAGTCCTGCTTCTAACTCTACTCCTGTATTCCCACCAGCTCCTCCTGCCCTGCTATCTACCGCATGTCAGTACCCTGTTCCCACTCGCTGCACCTATCCTGCCTTTAACCCTGTAAAAGAGCCCTCTGTAGCAACTGCTCCCTCTCCTGTTCCATCCTCCAGTTTTTCTCTGTCTCCAGCTGCTCCATTCATTTGCAGACCTGCGTTTACTTGCAGTGCTCCAGTAGTTAAAACCAGAAAAAAGCGAAAATTCTTTCCAACCAATACCATCCTGCCAGTATCCAAACCGGTGAGCCTGCCTTCCGTGACTCGGCCTGAAGCCTCTACTCAGCCTGAAGCCTCTACTCGGCCTGATGCCTCTCTTCAGCCGGATGCCTCTCTTCAGCCGGATGCCTCTCTTCAGCCGGATGCCTCTCTTCAGCCGGATGCCTCTCTTCAGCCTGAAGCCTCTCCTCAGCCTGATGCCTGCATTCAGCCTGATGCCGCTACTCAGCATGATGAACTGATCCAGCCCGACGATCCTATTAGGCCAGTTGACTCGATGCCTGCTGTTGATCCAGATGATCCGGTACCTGACCCAGTGCCCGCTGTCGTGCCAATTGACTCAGAGCCCGCTGTCATATCTGGTGACCCGGTGCCCACTGCCTTGCCAGATGACGCGGTGCCCGCTGGCAAGCCAAATGACCTGATGCCTGGTGACCCAGTGCCCGCTGTCATACCTGGTGACCCGATGCCCGCTGTCGAGCCAGATGATCCAATGCCTGGTGACCCGGTGCCCACTGCCTTGCCAGATGACGCGGTGCCCGCTGACAAGCCAAATGACCTGATGCCTGGTGACCCAGTGCCCGCTGTCATACCTGGTGACCCGATGCCCGCTGTCGAGCCAGATGATCCAATGCCTGGTGACCCGGTGCCCACTGCCTTGCCAGATGACGCGGTGCCCGCTGACAAGCCAAATGACCTGATGCCTGGTGACCCAGTGCCCGCTGTCATACCTGGTGACCTGATGCCCGCTGTCGAGCCAGACAATCCGGTACCTGATGCCCCGGTGCTCACTGTCGTGCCTGTTGACTCGGAGCCCACTGCCTTGCCAGATGACGCGGTGCCCGCTGTCGAGCCAAATGACCTGATGCCTGGTGACCCAGTGCCCGCTGTCCAGTCAGACGATCCAATGTCTGACCCAGTGCCCGCGGTCATACCAGTTGACTCGGAGCCCACTGCCTTGCCGGATGACGCGGTGCCCGCTGTCGAGCCAAATGACCTGATGCCTGGTGACCCGATGCCCGCTGTCCGGTCAGACGATCCAATGTCTGACCCAGTGCCCGCGGTCATACCAGTTGACTCGGAGCCCACTGCCTTGCCAGATGACGCGGTGCCCGCTGTCGAGCCAAATGACCTGATGCCTGGTGACCCAGTGCCCGCTGTCCAGTCAGACGATCCAATGTCTGACCCAGTGCCCGCGGTCATACCAGTTGACTTGGAGCCCACTGCCTTGCCAGATGACGCGGTGCCCGCTGTCGAGCCAAATGACCTGATGCCTGGTGACCCGATGCCCGCTGTCCGGTCAGACGATCCAATGTCTGACCCAGTGCCCGCGGTCATACCAGTTGACTCGGAGCCCACTGCCTTGCCAGATGACGCGGTGCCCGCTGTCGAGCCAAATGACCTGATGCCTGGTGACCCGATGCCCGCTGTCCAGCCAGACCATACAATGTCTGACCCAGTGCCTGCGGTCATACCAGTTGACTCGGAGCCCACTGTCGTGCCTGGTGACTCGGTGCCCGCCGCTCCGCCTGGGGGCCCGAGACCTGTTGCTCCGCTTGGGGGTCCAGCGCCCGCCGCTCCGCCTGGGGATCCGGCGCCCGCCGCCCCGCCTGGGGGCCTGAGACCTGTCGCTCCGCCTGAGGGCCCGAGACCTGTCGCTCCATCTGGGGGTCCGGCGCCCGCCGCTCCGCCTGAGGGCCCGAGACCTGTCGCTCCACCTGGGGGTCCGGCGCCCGCCGCTCCGCCTGAGGGCCCGAGACCTGTCGCTCCATCTGGGGGTCCGGCGCCCGCCGCTCTGCCTGAGGGCCCGAGACCTGTTGCTCCTCCTGGGGGTCCGGCGCCCGCCGCTCCGCCTATGGGCCCGAGACCTGTCGCTCCACCTGGGGGTCCGGCGCCCGCCGCTCCGCCTGAGGGCCCGAGACCTGTCGCTCCTCCTGGGGGTCCGGCGCCCGCCGCTCCGCCTGAGGGCCCGAGACCTGTCGCTCCACCTGGGGGTCCGGCGCCCGCCGCTCCGCCTGAGGGCCCGAGACCTGTCGCTCCACCTGGGGGTCCGGCGCCCGCCGCTCCGCCTGAGGGCCCGAGACCTGTCGCTCCTCCTGGGGGTCCGGCGCCCGCCGCTCCGCCTATGGGCCCGAGACCTGTCGCTCCGCCTGGGGGTCCGGCGCCCGCCGCTCCGCCTGAGGGCCCGAGACCTGTCGCTCCACCTGGGGGTCCGGCGCCCGCCGCTCCGCCTGAGGGCCCGAGACCTGTCGCTCCTCCTGGGGGTCCGGCGCCCGCCGCTCCGCCTGAGGGCCCGAGACCTGTCGCTCCGCCTGGGGGTCCGGCGCCCGCCGCTCCGCCTGAGGGCCCGAGACCTGTCGCTCCGCCTGGGGGTCCGGCGCCCCCCGGCTCCGCCTGGGGGCACGATGCCTGTCGCCCCGCCTGGGGGCACGATGCCTGTCGCCCCGCCTGGGGGCACGATGCCTGTCGCCCCGCCCGGGGGCCCGGTGCCTGCCGCTCCGCCCGGGGGCCCGGTGCCTGCCGCTCCGCCCGGGGGCCCGGTGCCTGCCGCTCCGCCCGGGGGCCCGGTGCCTGCCGCTCCGCCCGGGGGCACGATGCCTGTCGCCCCGCCTGGGGGCACGATGCCTGTCGCCCCGCCTGGGGGCACGATGCCTGTCGCCCCGCCTGGGGGCACGATGCCTGTCGCCCCGCCTGGGGGCCCGGCGCCTGCCGCTCCGCCCGGGGGCCCGGCGCCTGCCGCTCCGCCCGGGGGCCCGGTGCATGCCGCTCCGCCCGGGGGCCCGGTGCCTGCCGCTCCGCCCGGGGGCCCGGTGCCTGCCGCCCCGCCCGGGGGCCCGGTGCCTGCCGCCCCGCCCGGGGGCCCGGTGCCTGCCGCCCCGCCCGGGGGCCCGGTGCCTGCCGCCCCGCCCGGGGGCCCGGTGCCTGTCGCCCCGCCCGGGGGCCTGCTGCCTGCTGCTTCGCCTGGTAATCCGATGTGCCTCTGCCCGGAGTCCTGCCCGATGTGCCTCTGCCCGGAGTCCTGCCCGATGTGCCTCTGCCCGGAGTCCTGCCCGATGTGCCTCTGCCCGGTGTGCCTCTGCCCGGAGTCCTGCCCGATGTGCCTCTGCCCGATGTGCCTCTGCCCGGAGTCCTGCCCGGTGTGCCTCTGCCCGGTGTGCCTCTGCCCGGAGTGCCTCTGCTCGATGTGCCGCTGCCCGGAGTCCAGCCCGGTGTGCCGCTGCCCGGAGTCCTGCCCGGTGTGCCAGTCTTTGCTATCCCGCCAGTTGCCAGACCCGGGCGGTGGAACATTTTGCCCAGCTAGGACTGTTTGGAGCGTCCTGAGGCCGCTCCTTGAGGGGGGGGTACTGTTAGGAATGGACTGGCCAGCAATGGTGGGACTCACCTGCCTTTTGATCTGCAGTACCAGGGCTGGCCAGCGGGTGCTCCCAGCAATCAGAGACTCAACCTTTCAGCCAGCTAACACCTGGAACTGATGATACTGGGGTATTTAAGGGATGGCCAGACTTGCAGACTCTGCCTTGGTGTTGTGTTTGTCCTGGGCCCTGTATCTGTCCTGCATCCTGTTTCTGTTCCTTTGCTGACCCTGATCTGAACTGCTGCTGACTTCTCCTGCTCTGATCCTGGCTTGTGACCCTGACCACCCCTCTGTCTGACCCTCTGTACCTCGCTGCTTGCTACCTGCTGAACCTGGCCTGTGACCCCGACCATTCTCTGCTTGCTCCCCCCGTACCTACCTGCCCAATTGATATTGACCCGGCCTGCCTGACGACGCTTGCTTGTATGTACTGTTATCTGTGGGTGGTTGGTTTGGTTTGTTTGCACTGTATTATGTTTAGTATTGCCCTGCGTTTATGTTTGTATGGTTAGTGTTAATAAATTATATTGTTTATCACATTTCTGAAGTCTGCGTTTCCCTGCATCAGTCACACATCTCTGGTCATACCTGGGAGCCCTGACAGGCAGTTCCTGGAGGATGAAGGAATTGATACCACTGTATGACCCACATTCTCGCCTGACCTAAATCCAATAGAACACTTCTGGAATATCATGTTTCAGTCCATCTGATGCCAGCAGGTTGCACCTCAGACTGTCCAGGAGCTCAGTGATGCTCTGGTACAGATCTGGGAGGAAATACCCCAGGACACCATCTGTAATCTCATTAGGAGCATGCCTCTACGTTGACAGGCATGCATACAAGCATGTTGGGGCCATACAAACTACTGAGCACCATGTTGAGCTGCTGCAATGAAATATCAGCAAAATGGACTAGCCTGCTGCATAATTTTTTCACTTTAATTTTCGGGGTGCCTTTGAATTCAGTCCTGTGTAGGTTGATAATTTTCATTTTCATCAAATCATGGGGCATCCTTATGTTACTAACACATTACCCACTCCATATCAGTATAGGCATCTAGCATGATATTTTTCTGCATTGAGATCTGATGTGTTTTCAAAGTGTTCCTTTAATTTTTGTGAGCAGTGTATTTTAGAAGTGAGTAGACACTCCTCAATACCTCATTAATTTTCTTCAGATTATTGGTCTGTCCCATTAACTTATATACAATCTTGTACTTAGACCATGCACTGTAGATGGTGCTCTTAAAGTCCTCATTATTAACTTAATAAGAATGACATTTCCAAAGGCACAGATTGCCCTAGGACATTAAAATTTCCAATAAGACTGACACAGGGCTGTCAGATATGATTATGTCATGTAGGTCTGATTGTGGATCAAGAGTGAGGTGGTGCAGAAATATAATAGTCCAGTATAGCAAATGTATCATACTGGAGTTTACACCATATGTCGACCAGGTTAAGAGCTGCAATTGTTCGGGAGAGCAAAGAAGGAAGGATACGTTGAGTAGGAGGGGCTTTAGCAGAGAGGGTAGGCCTATCTTCATTGCTCTGCAGAACTGTGTTAAAGTCTCCTCCCACTAAATGTGGTAGGAGGGGAGCCCACATTAGCCAGCTACCTAAACAGCTAAAACAATTCTTGTTAGTTGAATTTGGAGTGCATACATTTGCAATTTTAAAGTCTTGGAATGCAACATTTATTTCTACAGTAACTAAACACCCTCTAAATCTCTCAAGGGAGATTTTTGTGTACTAAAACAGCCAATTTCCTTGGAGTCCACTACTTTGCCCACCCAAAGTTTTTTCATGTGATGAAAATTGGCAACAGATAGATGAGTCACCTGTAATAAAGCAATACCAGTTTTGAGGCGTTTTAAGTTTCTAAGGACTTTTAACCATTTTATTGGGAATCTCTCCCCTAACATTCCAGGAGATGATTTTCGTAAAGAGGGAAGATAAGAGATAAGTGCATATGAATAATGATGGGATGCAATAAGTAGAAGATGGATAGTAGACTTGTACAATTAGTTTCTTTACAAGTTGATATTCAAACAAAATTTTGGTTATTCAGAGATTTGGATGCATCAGAATTTCCGAATCACAATAGTAATGAATTTCATTGAATCAAAAATAAATTATAACAAATGAGTTATCCAAATTTGAATTAGAAAATTATTTCAAATTTTGCACTATATGCAACTCTTGTATCACATTTTCCTATCATCTCACACTGACAGAGTCACTCTCTGTCACAGAATATATACAAAAGCGAATCCAAATAAACAAAACAAATTCTGAAAATGAATCATTATAACAGAATGAATATGACAAAACAAAATTCTTAAAATAATAGACTAAATGGAAACTAAACAAAATGTTCTGCTCTGTGCATCTCTAAGAGATAGTGCCCTGGCCACAATGCAGCAACAGCAGGGTAATAGTCCTATGTATATATAGATACGATTCCGATGGTGAGAAAGGGTTAACCTATAAAGCATAAGTAATAACCAAGCGTTAACTTTAAAAAAGCAGACAATGAAGAGCCATGGCTTCACTTTTTTACACATGAACTGTCCAACACGTTTAGTTGCCCAGTGAGGAGGGGATTTCCTGATTTAGTTCCCCAGTAGGAGGGATATAGGCATCGGACAACCTGGGGTGAAGAGGAATTTCCCAACAAGGGGGCAGTATTTGAAATTAGGGGACCCCCACCATACAATCAATGTGATGAACTGTTTATGCCTAAAATGGAAAACCACATAAAGGTGCAATACAAATGCATAAATATCATGAACAAAGAAACTACATCTGTCAGAAGGTATCATGACATTGCCAAGATAGGTAAATAAAAACAAGCAAGAATGTACTTATCACAACGGGCAAAGGTTCTGACTCCAGCAGTGTGTATGAAACAACTTTGAGGCGATGACCAGTAGAGGTTGGGGTGACCTCCATTAGTGGAGAGTCTAGGCTATTTAAGAGGGTCCTTCCTCAGGCAGCATTGATCCTCAAGGTGCAAAACCCCCATGTCATGAGAGGAAATATTATCCAGAGTGTTGGAGTTAAGAGCTTGTAGAAAGCTCTCCACCTCAGAAGGGGATATAAAGTTGTTCTTCATCTGTCAAGTGGATGCGTAAGACTGCAGGGTAAGTAAGAGTAAATCAAATCTCTTTCTGAGACAACGTGGAGCAAACCTGTTGAAAGCACCTGGAGCAAACCTGTTCAGTGCACTGTTTAATTGGGCAACTATGTGGCAAATTAGGTTTAATGTTGATAAATGTAACGTTATGCACTTGGGGGCTAAGAATATGCATGCATCATACATACTAGGGGGAGTACAACTGGGGGAATCAATGGTGGAGAAGGATCTGGGGGTTCTGGTAGATCACAAGCTTAATAATGACATGCAATGCCAAGCTGCGGTTTCTAAAGCGAGCAAAATCCTCTCTTGTATTAAAAGAGGTATAGACTCCAGAGAGAGAGATATCATTTTACCCCTGTACAAATCATTCATAATACCTCATCTGGAATATGCAGTTCAGTTTTGGGCACCAATTCACAAAAAAGAATATTGGGGAACTGGAAAAAGTGCAGAGAAGGGCAACTAAACTGATAAGAGGCATGGAGGAGCTCAGCTATGAGTAAAGATTAAAGGAAATTAATTTATTCTCTCTTGAGAAGAGGAGATATGATCAACATGTATACATACATCAGTGGTTCATATAGTGACCTTGGGGTAGAGTTATTCACCCTGAGGTCATCACAAAAGACAAGGAATCACTCTTTACGTCTGGAAGAAAAGAGATTTAATCTCTAAATACAAAAAGGTTTCTTTACAGTAAGAGCTGTGAAAATGTGGAATAGACTCCCTCAAGAGTTGTTTCTGGCCAGCTCAGGTAGATCGCTTTAAAAAAGGCCTGAATTCTTTCCTAGATACACATAATATAACTGGATACTAACATTTATAGGTAAAGTTAATCCAGGGAATATCCGATAGCCTCTCAGGGGATCAGGAAGGAATGTTTTCCCCTGCAGGAGCAAATTAAGTCACGCTTTGCTGGAATTTTTTGCCTTCCTCTAGATCAACTGTGTGTATAGGATTATAACTTTTTTTTTTTATGACTGAACTAGATGGACTTTTGTCTTTTTTTCAGCTAGACTAACTATGTAATTATGTAACTATAAAAGGCTTTGAGTTTGCTAGATACCTCCATAGAGTAATCTGCAAAGAACAGAATTTTATGCCCATCAAAGGTCAGTGAGTGGTGTGACGGAAAGCGGCGCCCAACCCCTGCCCTTCTCACCAACTCATGACAAAGGGCCAGCCAATCTCGCACTGTGCTGTCACGGCAACAATGCCACTCTCAGCTGCACCCTACACAAAGATTTTCCAAAGATTTTCCAGCTCTCGGGACTACAATCTATGTGCCAGCAGCCTGAGAGCGATTGTTACTGGGTTAGGTTAATTACGCAATTAATCCTTCGCAGGAGGAAACTCACAAATCCTAGCAATAACACTATGATATGAGCATAAGCTTCTGCAACACACAATGTCACCATAGACAGGTGTATTCAAAGGATTATTACGTACAGTAGAACTCTTCAAGAGACAGAGATACTCTAGTTTGCATTAAAAGCTTTAGAGACAGTTTCAACATTTTTCAAAATAGGGTTTATTACTAAAAAGGTCAAAATTGTGCAATTAAAATATTTACAAAAAAAGATGTTACAAAGACATAAAGAGAACAATAAATCAACAGAGAAATAAAAGAAAGGAGTTAAGAAGGCAGAATACTTGCAAAGTCCTGGTTTAGCAGAGTCCAATTGTCCGAGCAAAAATGTTTCCTTGGCTCTCAAGTCTCTTAAGATATTTCTTGATTGATGTTAAATAAGAGCTCCCTTCTCCAGGCCTGTCAGTCCTTTTCTATGATATTAAAGGGGTGTCACCTGAGAACAACTGACCAATCACCCGGTTTAGGGGATGAGTTCTAGGAGGTCACCAAGTTTATGACCAAGTCCCAACTACAGTTTCATATTAATATTAATAACTTCTGATATGTGCAGGTGGTATTATAGCAACTGGCAGATTAATATTCAGAATTATATTTCAAATCCAGGGATACCAAACACAGCATACCTTTGTCACCCAGGAGGGAAGAGACTGCTTTCTTCTCTTTCCTGTGTACTAACAGTCATGAAGGACCTCGTTTTGCTCTGCGTGAAATTATCCAAATATATACCTAATATTAATGAGCCCAGTTCATGTTGGATGTTATGAACTGTATGTGAAATGGTTACATGTGAAATAGACATTTTATGGTATGCTCTGCATTCCTAAGCTCTAATGGCATAACAGGTCATGTGTGATGGCTGCCTGAGTTATTGTTTTATGGTAGGGCAGAGGAAAGTGTCTTTGAAAAATAGACACCCTGCCAAGACTAATTAGTGGTTTACAGCTCTAGAACTGGCCTCTATTTGTGTTTTATTTAAGATAAGAGGCTCTTTTGAAGTCTGTTACAACTTATAGCGACAAATTTCATTTCAAGAGCAGGGGACAAAGATGATTGTTCATGAAAAACAAAATGGATGAGACCTTAACAAGATGGCTGTCGCGTACAGCTTCCACGGCTCTATTGCACATAATATTTACAAGCGGGTGTTTCGAAAGCATTGTAAGATAACTTGCTTGTCAGCTTAGTTGAGAAATCTCATGATTACTGGATGAGGCACTGTCCTTTTATCTGATTGAATACCTCTGTTGTGTACCCTTTCTACCACATGGGGGGTGTTGATCCAGAATGCTTTGGATATATGGGCTGTGCATATGTCAAGGAGGGAACCTGCCTTATAGGACTAAGAGAGGCCAATTACCTGCAGACTGTTGTGCCTTGAGTGGTTTTCCAGGTCATCCACTTTTTCCAGGTCCTCCACTTCTTCCATCAAGATTTGTTGGGACTTGGAATGTTGCTGAATAGTAATGTGAGCTCATTGGGGCTCATCATGTAACAACGAGACCCTGTTTTCTGCTTCAGTGAGCCCCTGTGAATGGTACCCAATTTCCTTTCTAAGCTGCACAATGTCCTCTGTAACCTCTTTGTCCATTGCTTCTGTTATGGTGGGTGCCAGGAGGGAGGTAACAGTCTAAGCAATTTTTTCATAAGAGCTGTCCTCAACAGTGGCTGGAGGGGAGGGAGAAGCAGAGCTGGAGCAGTTGTGTTCCATTTCAGCAATGTTGATTGTGTTAGGAGGAAAAGCGACCTCAGTGTGTTTGTGGTGGTGGAATGCCTAGTGTTAGGGGGTGCTCTTGTTAAGTACCACTCCATGAATGGAGTTCCTTGAATGGAGGGGGTGGTTGGCAGCTGTTCCCAGGTTTTATTTAAGCTGTACTTGTAGGAGCTCTGTGGGATCTGTGGGGGACCCCTGCTACATCATGCAGCACCAGAATGTAATTGTGGTGTCTGTGGTTATGTCCTGTAGATGAGAATTTTAATAAAAGTCTTTTTAATGGATATACATAATAAATGGAAATTTTAATACATTTTTGGATTTGTTTATATAAAGTCTTAAAATCTGCATTTTAATTTTTTTTTCCTTTGAATAAAAGCACTTAGGTGTGTCTCCTTCCCACTGTCAAAGTTACTCCTTTCATGTCAAAATATGTCAATAAACAAATTAAAAAAGTGAAATACAAGATCTTACTGTATGACTATACCTATGCATTTTGAAGCCCAACAGTTAAAGTACAAAAACCTTTGTGCCTGTGTGTCCAGTACCCCTAGGTTCAATTGTTGCCCATTTTTAATGATGATGCACTATAATCCAATGCAATCTTTAATGGTCAATGCAGTAATTAGCCAAAAAATATTAAAACATTTTTATCATTGGGAAAACATCTGCAAAACCATTAGACAACACAAATATTCTTGCAGAGAACAAGATGTTACCTGCCAAAAAATTTGATTCTTTGCAACTGTGAAACAGCTGTGGAAAAGTTTGGTTTGGGGTGTTAGTGGTACAAAAACACAGAAATCTTACAGAAATATTCAAGCACAGCACAGGTTGCTGCTTGCCAAAAAAATCTAACTCTTTGCAACTGTGAAACAACTGAGAAAAATTGAGCTTGTAATGCTAGTGGTGCAAAAACATTGTTACTCTACAGATTTATTTATTGTTTATTATGGGATTTTTTTCAGGCCTGTTGCAATGAAAAGAAAGGCTTAGGATTTATAGAAGAAAATACTTTGGGTGGCAAAATCCCCCAAAAATGTAATCTGTAGCATTTTGCAGTAGTGGTTTGGTAGTTGTCACTCTTCCAGGACTAGTTCACTAAAAAGTTAGAGCTTGCCAACTGTGCCCAGGGAGAAGGACTCTTTTGATTATGAAAAAAGCCCACCACTTCACTAAATTCAGAGAGGGTGCTGGCTACAGGGTATCCCAAGAGACTGAATGCATAATGGGCAAGCTTGGTATCAACATCCCCCTTGACCCATTGTATATTTCCACCATATGATGCAGGCATTGCCGATAGCTGTTGGCAGCAGACAGCCCTGGATGCTGAGTAGAGAAACATGTTTTGAACACTTTGCTTACGTAGCTACCCTATTGACTGCTTCTTCTTCCAATGACAGCATACTCCTAGCCACATTGTCTGTTAGACAGTATACTGCAATTATCTGGAATGTTGGTTAATGTTTCTCCAATGTGGATCCAGAATGGTCTTTCTTCTTGATGCCACAAATCCTAGGGTTCTTATGCAGGCTTTGGAGCATGATTGAACACAAGTTACAAGTGACAGAATTTGAATCCTCTGAATCACTGAGGACAAAATTGTCCTCAGCTACCTCCTCTTGGCCACGTACAAATCCCTGGGTTTGAGAAGGGTGAACCCCACTCTTGAAAGCCTGATGCATGTCCTTCTCCTGATTTCTGCCACTGCACCCATTCCTTCTCCTCCTGATGTTCTTCCTGCACCTACTAAGTCCTCACAGGGTAGGTGTCTGGATGTAGCATGCCTGTCTATAATGCCACACAGTGTAAGCTCCAACACGATGAGCACGGGAATAGTGAATATCAAGAAACAGGGGGTGCACCAGCCTTGCGCATTACCTTTCTGATAGTTTTATTGTATTGATAAAATAAATATATACTCACAAATGTGCAAGGCTAGTGTGCCTCTCTGTTCCTTGTTTTCAAGTATTTCTTCTGGGTTCCCCAGCCCTGGGGGGTGTTGGGGGGGGGGGGGCAGCAAGGCCTATGCCAGTATTGGAACAGCCATGGACCTGTGATCCATTTCTTGCCAATGTACTGCTCTTTAGCATAGGAGATTGTTCTCCTTTGTCCACTGGAATTGTGATGCTGATGCCAGCATTGTCACAGCTCACCTTTCCGGTTGCCTCCTCAAACAGTGACAATGTGCTGCATGCCATCAGTTTGAGGAGCCACTGATGGTGGAAGGAGAACCAAAGCTTATCCTTGTTCCATATATCATATAATATTATACTGTATATTCAGGGATTTTTTTCTCAGAGAATAGGTGCAGGTACTCCACCCCCCTTTCTGAGTCATTCCTCGACGCAATCCCCTATCCACCACTGAGCACTGTCCCTTGGTCCCACCCCTACCCACCTACCAGTACTGCCCCTTATAGAGAATTCAGAACCAAGTATAATTTTTTGGTGCAAAGTGATTTGTATGGAATTTATTCATGATAAAAAACAGTAAAATAGATCCCCTACAGCTAGCAACAATAGATCCTTTAAGCAACAATAGACCCCCCAGCAGGAATAGACCTGCCCAGCAACAATTTATACACCTCAGCAACAATAAACCCCCAAGAAAAAAATAGGCCCTCCCAGCAACAATAGATAATAGATCTCCCTGCAACAAAATACCACCCCAGCCACCAGCAACAATAGATCTTCCAGCAGCCAGCATCAATAGAAACTTTATCAGCCAGCAACCAAAGATCCCTCCCTTAACAGTAGATCCCTCCCAGAAACATAAGAACCCCCAGCAACAAGAGATCCCCTAGCAACTAGCATAAATAGACCCTTAAGCACACCCCAGCTCCTATTCTCATTACATACATTCAGTGCTGGAAGTGCTGCTTTCCCCCACATTCCCACTGAAAAAAAAGCCATGTGTGTGTATATATGTGTGTGTGTATATAGATATATATATCTATATACACATATATACACTGCTCAAAAAATTAAAGCAACACTTTCATCTCAATGGGGAAAAATATCATGCTGGATATCTATACTGATATGGACCGGGTAATGTGTTAGGAACTTAAGGATGCCCCATCGTTTGATGGAAATGAAAATTATCAGCCTACAGAGGACTGAACTCAAAGATACCCCAAAAATAAAAGTGAAAGAATAATGCAGTAGGCTAGTCCATTTTGCTGACATTTCATTGCAGCAACTCAAAATGGTACTCAGTAGTTTGTATTGTCCCCTGTGCATGTATGCATGTCTGACAACGTCGGGGCATGCTCCTAATGAGACAACGGATCGTGTCCTGGGGTATTTCCTCCCAGATCTACACCAGGGCATCACTGAGCTCATTGACCATCTTGGATTTAGGTCAGGCCAGCGTGGGGGCCATTCAATGGAATAAATTCCTTCATCCTCCAGGAACTGTTTGCATACTCTTTCCACATGAGGCCGGTCATTATCGTTCACCAGGAGGAACCCAGGACCCACTACACCAGCGTAAAAAAATCTGGCAATAGGTCCAAGGATTTCATCCCGATCCCTAATAGCAGTCAGGGTGCCATTGTCTAGCCAGTAGAGGTCTGTGCATCCCTCCATGGATATGTCTCCCCAGACCATCACTGACCCACCACCAAAACGGACTAAATGCAATTTCTCCTGCGCTCCGGGACCCAGGCCGGTGGTGAGTAGATCAAATCCCAACAAAACAACCATCGGGGCATACAAGGTCATGCAGCTCCAAACCAAGGCTGGGGAAGCCCGAACAGAACTGTGAAGTAAAACAAGAAGAAGCGCACTAACCTTGCGCATTACCTCAGTAACCAAATTCATTTAGTAAAAGAATGGTACTCACAAACAGCGAATAAAAACAGGCATGTAAGTCCTCCCAGGGACTTCAAAGGCAAGAGGCCAGCGCGAGTCCCATCATGGGGGTGGGCACTCAGTACCCTGACGCGTTTCGAAGGTCATGCCTAAAGTGTTCCTTTAATTTTTTTGAGCAGTGTGTATATCTATCTATCTATCTATCTATTTTTTTTTAATGTAAGGAACTTCTATTTGGTGCTATTTTGCAACTCCATTTTATATGAATATATGAATACCAAGAAGAACATGTTGTATTCATACTTCATGAAAGGAGAATGTAAATTGTTTGTTAATTGGTGATATCAATTGTGGAGAGCGTGTGCAAGCCATGGTGGGATCACATATTACCATGATGTGATGAACATTCTTTGACCATTTATTATATGTTGGTCCATCTATTCTGGTAAGATGCACTTTTCACAGAGTCAGAGTCACAGTGTGATTGAAATTCTCTTGCTGCTAGTGATTTACACTGCACAGAATTAATGAATGGTGATTCCAACTTTCACTTTGCGGATTGGATTTTGGATGGAGGATTGATTCTCCAGGGAAGATACTGCTATTTTTTCTTTTATGGACACAATCTGTATGGACAATTTAATTTAATGTTACATACCATCTTTGCATGTACGTATATGGAAACTTGGATTTGGTGTTATATATGATTTTGCTAACTATATTTTTCTCACATCCATCCACATCGAAGTCGGAACAGCACTGATTTGACCTCTCTAATTGCGGACAATAGAGTGCAACTTGGCATATGATTTGTAAGTCGCATGGCATGCCATGTGAATCACATGCCAACTTGCACCTGATGTGACCAGGGTGTAACTGGTATCACAGTTTATAGCGGCTGCTTGAATTTTTTTTGATGACTTAGCACGGATTTATTTTATTTTATATATATCCATACTCATGAAGAAACTAATTTAAAGCCTACTGATGCATGCAAAGCTGCTACAGCATGGTTGAGATAAAGTTCCACCTGATGGGCATGTCTCTTATGTATCAGAAGGTGTGTAAGCAAATGGAGTTCCAGCTGAGTTACACTGTTCTGGAATTTCTCCCTGGCTGGGTATGGCCATCTAAAATGGCTACAGACATTGAAAGTTTTAAATTCAGATGATGAATTTCCAACAATATGTACAGAATATATGATTTGATATCTAACACCAGTCTCTCTTCTATTAAACTTTCACATAACCTACCATACCAAGAAACCTCTAGACATATCCAAATTAAAAAGTTTGTGACTCAAACAATAGGCTTGTTCTCAGATCTCTGAACCTTGACTCTTTTTGAACACTTATGTAAACGCGACCCTTAAATTAAAGGTCTTATTTTGATACTATATACATCTCTTCTTAAAAAAATGGACTCCTCTCCTGCATCCATACATGACTAAATGGGAAAGTGATCTTGATGAATCTATAGGAGAAAAAGAATGGCGTCAAATTTGGCATACAATGGCTCCACATTGTTCCAATAATAGCAGTGTAATTAAATCCAACTACAAATTATTAATGAGATGGTATATGACTCCCCAACATTTAGCCAAAATTAAATCTACAGTTTCTGATAAATGTCTTTGAGGCTGCCAAAATACTGGTGCTCTCTTACATATTTGGTGGAATGTCCTAAGATCAAACAATTTTGGACTGATATATATCGAAAAAGATTGCATGAAAAAACAATTCTGTCTATTAACATTCTTCTTCATTGCAGCCAAATAAACTCTGACAAAGGCTTGGTGGTCTTCCCTACCAAATTCTACCTTAGCTAAAAAATAAAATGATGTTGTTAATGTCCAATTAAAAAGTTGCTGTCATTCTTTATGACAATAATCACAAATATGAGAAAATACAGTCCCCTTGGATTACATAATTTCTTCGCTCAGACTTTAATAGATCCCTACTACACTCATAACTTACTCTTACATACAGTACTTACAAGTATCCACATTTGTGGTCTTCATCTTCATGTTTCTCTCCAGTTCCCCCTCCAGTCAGTATTATATTATATTTTATCTTAAATACATTCGTTATACCTTCTTAAAGTCTTTTTCTTATTGATTATTAAACTACCATTTACAGTATGTAAAAAGTATAAACTTTTTTCTGCTACTTAACATCTTTGTAAATGATACTACATATCCATATTTTGTTTTCTTCCTTACTAACATGTAAACAAAATAGTATTTTTTTTTCTCTACTTTATCGTAAATCTAGAAAAAGTTTATTGAAAAAAATAAAATGGCTTCAAACTTTTGTGGCCTACCTCAGAAGATCCTGTAAGCCAGGGTATCTATCCAGGATTTGCTTCACTACCAGGTTGAGGATGTGTGCCAAGCAAGACATGCGTGTGAACTTTCCCTGCTGAAGTGCAGGCAGCAGATTGGTACCATTGTCACACAGGATCACCAGAGGTCAGGTACAAAGTTGTATATATGTATTACTTTGTTGTTTTAAGTAATGATAAAATTAATGTTGCATTAAATCCCTCTTTTGATACATCTGATAACCAAATTCAAAAAGCAAAAAAAAACTGGAATAGACTTCCACCTTATAGTCTGTTGGCATCTATTTCATCCCCAAGAAAATGACTTCACTTGCTTTTCAACCACACAATAAATATTTCAGAATTTACTTTTTTTATTTCACAGGATAATATCCCAACCTTATGGATGCAACTATTTTCCCACAAACCTGCTCAGACTATGTCTCTATCTCTTTCACATTTTCTATGGGCATATCAGCTGCAACTCACTTCATTTGGTACCCTAACTTGTCTCTCCCGACTGATCAGTTTAACAAAAATCCAACTGAATCTTCTTTATCATTCTATTTTGCTGAAAATATCTCAGCAGATGTTCATTCTTTTACATGATGGGAGACACATAAAAGCATCCTGGGAGGTGAATTAATTTCAGAAATAAAATGAAGATAATTCATGCTAAACAAGTGAATGACTTGTTCAAATGATATTCCCTCGTAGAACAGTTACATAAAATATCTTTAGCTGAGATGAACACCATGGAGCTAGCTCAAGCCTTTACAGATTTACTTAAAGTGCTATTAAACCCACAACAGTAAAATCAGTCTGTATGTGCACTAAAGCATGATTGACTTACTCACTGTGGAACCTAAGAAGTTAATCCTCTGCATTGTGTAAAAATGTTGTTTGATCCTGACTTATCTGATCCTCCCCTTCTTCCAGTACCCCTCTCTTATCTCCTGATAAGACATATATGTTGAGACACTCTGCACATACTCAGTTTGGTGTGTATTGCTAGAGAGTGTTTTTTTTTTCTGGGGAGAGTGCATGTAATCAGCACAGGGCCAATCAGCACTGTCCAGATATAGGTCAGGGGTCCTGCATCCTCCTACAGCTGAATGAAAACTCCTCCTACAAGCTTTAACCAGTGCTCTGCTGAACACTGATAGAAGTCACAAGGTTGCTCTAACTGCTGATGAAAAGGTATGCAGCAGTTTATATTTACTAAAATAATTGCATTTCCATGTTCTGTGTACTGTGGGAGACCAGATATAGTGAATGCAGGGTCCTGGGTTTAGTAACACTTTAAATTTCTAGACGCAAAGTTAGGCAAGATATGTTTCTTCTCTCTGAAATATATTACAAACATGGTAACAAATGCAGTCAGTGTATAGCCAGGGTTTTATACAAGCAACAAATAGCAGATCCTATGACTGAAATTCATGCAATTAAAGGCAAAGAATATATCACTTAACCAGACATAGCCAAGCAATGCAGTTGACTTTATCCCAAGCTTTATACTTTGTTGCCCCAACAAACCAGTTTCTCTCCAAGGAGTTTCCAAATATAAATGGACTATTGTAGGACATCACAAAATGTGTAGAGAAATTAAATGTACATTGTATTTTGTTAAGAATGGGCTTTTTACATGCCTCAAGAATACACAAACAATGCTTTATTATTATTATTATTATTATTATTATTTTTACAAATTTAGTTAAAAACAGAAACCTAAAAGCAGCTTACAAAATATAATTTAAAACCCCACCTGTCTTAACACATTACAAGGAAATGTACCTCCATACTAGCATAGTGCCCTCCCCCACCTCCGGTATAATTTCCAATGTATTACCACCACATTTGCATAAGTAAAGGTAAATAAAAATAACAAAAGTGCAGTATACACAATAAACAAATAAAGATTTTTCTTTACAATAAAGAAAAATATGAATTACCGTGAGCAGCTGTTCATGTTAGCTAAATGTGTCCCCACACTGATAGAAAGAAATAGTATAAAAGAACATGGTGCTTGCTTTTATTTTCAATAGTGAGTAAAGCATGGTTAATAAATCAAGTAAATCAATTCATTACATTAAAGTAAAACTAAAGGCAAAACTTTTTTTTTTAAGTTTTGGATAGAGTGCAGAGGGATTACAACACCTGTCAGTTTTTATTGCTGCCTGTGGCGCCATTAAGGAAATTCACCCTCTCTATTTGTCCTGTTTACTATTATCATTGAAAGTGAAAGTAAAAGAAAATCCCAAATTTTGGGTTGTCCCCAGAAAAGTAAAATAGGAGAAATATTCCAATGGGGACACTAGTTCGGGTGACATGGGGGTCCCCAAGGAATTTTCTTTATTTGCTGGGATTTCCTCTCACCTCCTGTTTGGCTATGGGACAGGAAGTGAAGGCAAATCTCCACAATGGGACACAGAAGGTGAAAAAAGATCTGACAGGGGTTATAACCATCCCTTGTACTATCCAAAATAGAAAAAAAGTTTTGCCTATAGTTTTACTTTAACCACTTAAGTGCCTCAAGTAAACAATAATTATAAATTAAATTATATCAGTATACAGTATGTGTTAAGAGTGCTCCATAGTGGATGGATTAACTCATACCTAATAATGCCAAAAGTTATACAGCTAGTAAATAATCAAAAGCAAAGTGCAACAATTAAGGCAAAAATGTGTCTATAATGAACACAATCACAATGTGAATAGTCCCATAAAGTGCATATAATTATTGTCCATGCATCCACAATATATTAATCAGCGTCCAGATGACCAAGTTTTCAAATCTCTGGATGCAAGACAATAAATACCCCTAGACAGCTAGACTTCCCTGTGCTCAAGTTCACATGCTTCACCTGTGTTAAAAGTGGCTGTTCACTTTAGGTAAAGACCCATACTCTCATAAGGGTCTAACTGCACTTGTTAAAAGATGCATAAAAATGAAAAAAAATGTCCCCTAGCGGAAATGAAAAAGAATAAGGAGCTGTTCATTAAAGCAGATGAGTGTCGGCATTTACAAATGAAACATTTTGTAGAAAAACTCCCTAGGCCTTTAAGGAGGAAAGAAAAGTGGAATCCATTTGAACTTTTGTTTAGTACACGGGGTAATGGGAAGCATGGAACTTCGAAAATATATAACATTTTTACTAAGTTAACAACAAACACAGTCCCCGCATATATGGAGAGATGGGAAAGAGAATTAGGATTAAGGATAGAGGAAGAGAAACAAAAAAAGATTTATAAGTTAACACACGGTAATATAAGTATGAAGGATGTAGAGATGAATTATAAATGTTTAGTGAGGTGGTATATGACACCAAATATAGTACACAAACAAAATCAGGATAAATCACAGTTATGTTGGAGGGGATGTGGGGAACAGGGCACAGTGGGTCCCATTTGGTGGGATATTAGGAAGAAATAATCCACCAGATACAGGAAATAACTGGGATAAAAATACCAAAGGAACCAGAGATATGTCTTTTACATGGAACAGAGCTAACGGTTGAAAAATACAAAAATTCTGGGTTATTGCAATATAATAATGCAGCAAAAAGTTTGATTCCTAAATTTTGGAGGGAACAAGAAGTACCAAAAACAACATATTGGATAAGAAAGGTAGATCAGATATATAGAATGGAGGACCTATACCATATATATGAGGATAAAATGGAGTGGTTTCATGAAAAATGGAAAAAATGGGAGGAATTTAAGAAGGTTAAATTAATTGAAAGCATATAGGAAACAGAAATGGAAGAAAACCCTAGGACTACAAAAGATGTTGTTTTTATTGATGGAATAGATGAAATGTAAAACTTAATAAAATATTAATGGAAAAAAAAAGGCATATGAGACTCTCCAATTCTGCTGCACACTTCCCTTCTCTTCACAATATACCCCAATCATATGGTCACAAAAAAGTAAAGAAATTTTTCCATAGTGTTAACCAATTTTAAACTAGTTTTAATTAAAATCAGTATTACACTCACATTTATTAAATCCCACATATGGGTATTAGAAAATCTAGTTCTCTGTGTACAGTGCTATTCACGACCACACTTTTTTTTATTTGCCTTTTTGGCATACTACACTTTTATTATTTTTATCTACCTTTACTTACATAATTGCATAGGTAGCTCATAGGTTTTATTGCTCTTATATTTCACAATATACCCCTAACCCCCATACTAGAGTCTAACTGCGCTTGTAAAAAATACATATGAGACTATCAAATTCTGCCACAGGCTTCCCTTCTCTCCACAATATACTCCAATTATATGGTCACAAAAATAAAGAGAAGCTTTCCATAGTTTAAATCAATTTAAAACTAATTTAAATTATAATAATTATTATGCTCATATTTTTTAAAAGCCACATATGGGTATACAACAATAATTTTTTTTTTTGTTTACAAACGATTTTATTGTACATGAGTAGACAGTAGAACAACAGCACACTTTAAAAGTGATATTGTCAGCAAAAACAAGGCACTTTTGAAAAGTACAATACATAAAGGTATATTAACAAAGAAGATAAGAAAAAAAGAGGAAGTTACAAGTGCATGAAGTACGTAAACGACAAAGTAGGTTAGGTGATACACCTGTCAATAGTACATGCCAGCCAACTTTTACTGGGGATGTTATTAAGCATGCAATAAGTGTCTGCAATCTCTCCAAGACTCCCATATTTTATCGTATAAGTGCATCTTATCCAGTAGGGTATAATGAATGCGTTCCATAAGCATTACAGTGTCAATTCTGTATAAAACGGAGTCCAAGGGTACAACATTGGACCTCCAATGTAGGGCAATAGACCATAAAGTGGCAATACATAATGTGTGTATCAATCTCAGATTGGCATCAGAGACCCCTGGGATATGGGCCCCCAATAAACAGGTCTGCATGGACAATCGTATCGGGGCACCCGACAATAAGGCAGCGACCTCAGAAATCCTACGCCAGATCAAAGATATGGTCGGGCAATCCCAAAATATATGAACCAAAGTACCCGTGCAGTCACAGCCCCGAAAACATAGAGGGGACGTTTGTGGAAACAGTACATGTAGTCTTGACGGGGTATAATACCATCTGGTTAGAACTTTAAGGGCCGTCTCACGAACCGAAAGAGATCTAGAGCTCTTGCA
Source organism: Staurois parvus (assembly GCF_062004578.1). Lineage (NCBI taxonomy): Eukaryota > Metazoa > Chordata > Amphibia > Anura > Ranidae > Staurois > Staurois parvus. The sequence continues at coordinate 8,401,627 of NW_028317883.1, forward strand.
TATATTATCCACCATGGAATCCCAATCCTCATCCGAAAAAGTGACGCCACAATCCTCCTCCCATTTTCGTCTGTACAAAGGGGGAGCATGAAAAAGACAGATCAAAAATTGGTGATAAAGATTTGAGATAAGACCCCTACCCCTGGGAGAGTCACGGCTGATACGTTCAAAAAAGGAAATCGGAGAGGATGGGGTAAGGCCAAAGTGCGCCTTAAAAAAGTGCCTAATCTGTCTATAACGAAGGTACTCACGAAGAGGAACATCAAACAACACGCGCAGCATATCAAAGGTAATATAAGATCCTCCTCTTTGGAAATCAGATAATCTGATAAAAGATCGATCATACCACCAACGAAACATATGAGGGGAAGAAAAGGCTACAACAAAAGTAGGATCCCCAAAAAATGACACACCTGGGGGAATAGGAGAGACTAAACCCAATTTAGATTTGTGTTTGGACCAAAGCGTCAGTGAGTGAGTCACTATGGAGTTATGAAAAACAGTCGATCGGGGGGAGATGTTAGACCATAAAATTCCCGGTAAATAAAAAGGACGTATCGACTGAGACTCAAACTTGATCCACGGGATTTGAGAGTTAATAGTAGCCCATTGTGACAATTGCGCAAAACGAGCCGAGAGATAATATAGCCAAAAGTTAGGAAGACCGAGACCTCCCGACCGTTGTGAGCGATACAAAATGGATGAGGCAAAACGTGGATGCTTATTTCCCCAAATAAAATTATTAATAGTCCGCTGAAAATGATCCAAAAAGGTTTTTGAGACCGGAACTGGAAGTGCTCTAAAAAGATAAAGCAATTTGGGCAAAATATTCATTTTAACCGCCGTGACTCTACCCAGAAAGGAGATATGATAACCGTGCCAGATCTTCAGTAGAGTAGAGAGACGCAATACACATGGTGGATAATTAGCCGCAAATATATCCGAGTATCTGGGAGTGAGGTTAATCCCCAGATAGGATATCCTGTCCTTGACCCAGCGAAATGGGAAAGAACTACGGAAAGATGCACTTAGGGAGTCAGGAACATTAACAGGCATGACCACAGATTTGGTAAAATTAACGGTGAGACCTGACACTTTGGCAAAATCGTTCAATACAGCACACAAGTTAGGTAAAGAAGTCAACGGGTTAGTAATAAAAAGCATAACATCATCAGCATACATGCTCAGTTTAAAATGTGAAACTAATAATGAATAGCCAGAAATATCCGAATGTGATTTAATCGCCAATGCCAAAGGTTCCAACACCAGCGCAAATAAAAGGGGTGAAAGAGGACAGCCCTGGCGGGTACCTCTACCCAATGTAAAGAAGTCAGAGTTACAGCCAGGAAGCCTAATTCTCGTTTTAGGAGAGTCATACAGAGCATGTATGCCTGCCAAAAACCCCTCGCTGAAGCCCATTTTCTGTAGCAAGGAGAACAAGTAGGGCCAAAGAACACTATCAAAGGCCTTGTTTATATCCAAACTCATCAACAGAACCTCTTTGGAATGTAAATTGGCGTCTTGAATAACATTTAGAGTGAGACGAATGTTATCAGTAATAAATCTGTCGGGAATAAAACCCGACTGGTCTGGAGAAACCAAAGAGGAGATGATAGGGGCCAACCGGTCCGCCAAAATACGGCTAAATATCTTTAGATCATTATTCATGACTGAGATTGGTCTATAGTTTTGTGGCAAACAGTGGTCCTTCTGTGGCTTGGGTATTAGAGACATGTTAGCCAATAACATCTCCTCAGGGAACTTACCCCCCTGCAAAACATCATTAAATAAAGTTATCAAGTATGGAGCCAATGTAGAGGCAAAATGTTTATAATAGCTAGCGGTAAATCCGTCAGGACCCGGCGCAGTAGAGCGCTTGAGCGCGCCTATCGCACATGTTATTTCCTCTAAAGTACAGGGGGCATTAAGAGTGACAATCTGAGAGGGTGTAAGGGCAGGGAGGGGTATAGAGTCCAGCCAAGAGTCCGACAGAGGGACAGAATCCGACTGCGGAGGAGCTAGTAGTTTAGAATAAAAATGTTCGAAAATACCCAAGACTTCCTGAGGTAGAGATGAGATAGCACCCGAATTTGTGCGTAATTTATACACGTGTGGGGGGCGCAGAGAATGGTTCAACTTCCTTGCGAACATGGTAGATGCCGAGTTACTATGTAATAGGAATGAGGCCTTCGACCAGCGAAGGGCCTTTTCAGTTTTTTGGGAAAGCAGGGCATTCAGTTCCAAGCGCTTTTGGGACAGTAGCTGTTTATTAAGTAGAGATGGATTAGCGACATGGCTTCTATAGTGTGCTTCTAATTCTCGGGTTAGAAGTAGTATTTGCTGCCAACGTTTTCTATTTCTGGATGAGGCCATGGAGATAAGTCGGCCTCGTAGGACCGCCTTGTGGGCTACCCAGAGTGTGGCTGGGGAAATATCAGGGGTTAAATTAGATTGAAAATATTCCTGAATAGATGTAACCACTTCCTGGCGAGAGTCAATATCGGTTAGCATAGAGTCATTAAGTCTCCAAGAGAAGGGAGTAGGTGCCAATCCCACAAATGTGATAGATAAGGCCACAATACTGTGATCCGACCAGGGGCTCAAATGAATGCAAGCTACCTTAGAATTAGCTAGTAAAATTGGGGTACAATATATATAGTCTAATCTAGCATAAGAGTCATGTGGGTGGGAATAAAATGTGTAATCCCTGGCTCCGGTGTTGTGCGCTCTCCAGGCATCCACCAACTGGAGGGTATCTAATTTCTTAGTAAGGGATTTTGGGAAAGCCTGGGAAGAATGCGAGGGGGAACTACGGTCCAAAAGAGGATTTGCCACCAGATTAAAATCCCCACCCACCAAGAGATGAGGAGACAAAAACCTATCCAGAGTACCAAAAAATTTTGAAAAAAAGGTAGCTTGTGCTGAATTCGGTGCATATACATTAGCAATAGTAAGTTCTCGACCTGAAAGGGTGCCTTTAAGAATGATAAACCTACTGTCCGGATCACGATACACATGTTGAACCTCAAAGGGGAATGAGTTATGTAGAAAGATGGCTACGCCCCTACTCTTGGAGGAATGCAGGGTATAATACCCCTGCCTATAAGATCTATGAAAATATGTCGGGTGTTTTGCAGCTGCAAAATGTGTTTCCTGTAATAAGATAATCTTGGCTCCCAGTCGTTTATATTGAAGAAAGGCCGTTTTGCGCTTGTTTGGCGAATTGAAACCCTGGACATTATGCGAAATACATTGAATTACCATAGTAAACAGAGCTTATTACTATCATCATAAAAGTACACATTACACGGATATCCCCTAAAATTAATTGGCTAGACATAGAAATCCGCAGGTCTACAGCAGACAGACGTACAGGTGGCAGAACCAGCCCAGGGGACCCCCCGGCCCCAAGATGGGGGCCATGATGTCCACAGACCGACACAACACCATCCTCATGCACTAAAGTGTTGAAAAAAAAGAAGACAAAAAACAATAGAGAGGAGATTTGAAGAGCTCCTACAAATAAGGTAACTGAAGAACATGGATCAGGCTGAAAATTTGTCATACCTGATAAAACAAAAAGTTCAAATATTAGGGGCCAAATGGGCCCAAACCCTGTCTCCCTAAAACATGGAAAACGGAACTGCCACCCCTCAATCGGGCGGCGACACTTCCGGCCATGTCAGGAGGCAGGGTGGGGTAACGTGTCAAAGAGTTGTGGAACCATAAACCAATGGGCGCAATTAAGAGGGACCAAAGACCCTTGTTATACCTTAACTCGTCCAGCTATCAATGCAAGACACACACATTACTCAGGATTATAAAATTAACATAGCAGTAACCATAGAAATACACATCCTGACAGCGTAAGATGTAAGAAACAAAATCCCTGTGTCTCAATTCTCGGTAAAGTCATAAAAGACAATAGGCAAGACCAAGGACTGTCAAACAATAGGTAATAGGCAAGTGAGAATGGACCTGTCAACCTGGATCCTGTCTGACTCTCCTTCTGTCTCTCCGTGGAGATGGGGTATGCCAAATGGGAGAGACACGAGGGGTGGAGGGTGGACGTTGAGGTGATGGGGCATCCGCTAGGCCCAGTTTGGCCAAGATTGCTCTACCTTCAGAAGAAGATGTAGCTATATATGTGCTCCCATTATGTGGAACAATCAACGTAAAGGGAAAGCCCCATTTGTAGCGGATACGAGCTGAGAACAGGACCGTTGTGACTTCTTTCATTTTTCTACGCTTCTCCAACGTGGCCGGGGAAACATCCGGAAAGATTTGTAAGACCGAGCCTTCAAAGGAGATCGTAGGGGTATTGCGAGCAGCTCTGAGTATTTCCTCTTTGGTCAAAAAGTCCCTCATGCACAGGACAATATCCCTAGGTGGCTTGTCAGTAGGAGGTTTAGGGCGCAGGGCTCTATGGATGCGGTCACAGGCAAAAGACCCAGGGTCACGATCCGGGAGGAGTGATTGAAATAATTTGGTCACGATTAAGGAGAGGTCAGACATAGACTCCGGGATTCCCCTGATTCACAGATTATTCCTGCGATTGCGATTATCAAGGTCCTCCACCTGCGCCTGTAGTTGAAAAAAGGCCGTTTGTAAATGATCATGCTCTCTGGAAAGTTCACCATAGGCCAGGCTAAGTTCATCGTGTTTGGTTTCTAAGTGGTCTGTCCTGGAGCCCAGCGTGGCTATTTCCTGAGAGAGAACATTAGTGCTTTTATGCAATTCTGATTGAAATTTGGCGGCTAGTTTGGCGTACATAGATTCCAAGCAGGACTCCAAGTCTCCTTTTGTAAGTTGCTGTGTATTTTCACTGACCAAGGCCGATAAGGGAGCGGTGGTATCCTGTGTGGGATCGGACAGGGATGCTCGCTCTGTATTGACTGGAGACATGTTACAAAGCTCGTGTGCCTTAAGTAGGTATGTCGTGAGGGACTTCTGGGCTTGTCCCTTTTTTTTCTTTGTGGACGGCATACAGGGAGTCTCCTGGGGGTGATCAACTGAAAATAGGATAATGAATGGAGATTATAACCCCAGGGGACCTATAACGTCCAAAATAGGTTTAGGGTTGTAGTTACATGAATGCGGTTAGATTCATCTGCGAGAACATTATATTGTAAAGATAATTAGCAATAATAATTAGTGACCAGAAGTTACTTCAGCCAACTCAGCCTGACAAGTTGCATCACTGGCCACGGGACTTCATTAGGGATGGAGTAAGGAGCTCAATACTGGAAAATTATAGCGTTTACTGATGACATGTTTCCATAGCTACCATGTATCTCATTTCTGATAATACAGTATGTAAGACATGAAACTCATCCCAGATTAGGTTCTATTCAACAGCATTATTTCAGAGCATGCATAACGCTATGATGTATGCTAAATATGAGATATTGAAAAACAGCAATAAGATAACATTACAACCTAAGAGTGATATGTATATGACAACATAGCAATAAAACATTAAAGAAAATGTGTGTATTAGGAAATCCAACTGCTAAAGATCACTTGCTTACTCCTCCTTAATCGTTCCTCAGTATCAAAGAGAAATTGAAGGCATAGTGCTTTATCCCTAAAACAACTTTCCTTTATTCCCAAAACCTCATACAATGCACTCACATTTAAAATATCATAAAACCGCTTTGTATCATTTAAGCCTGTGTCAGCCGCCAAGGCATGTACTTGCTGTCTGCCGTCTGCTCTCTCTGGTGCTGAGTGACATCGTAGCAGCTGAAGGAGGGAATAATCCCTGTAGGGATATCCAGCACAAGGGGAAAGCATTGTCATTCGTAGGAAGTACCCTACGTCCATTCTATACTGCAACCATTTTGGCAGGTTCCAGGATATGTGAACCACAAGTGTTTATAGCCTATTTTATAGGCATAGAAGGAGGTGAGCGCACATCCTAATTGGTTGAAGGATTCACGGAAAGTCACTATTTGATGATTTCTGATCACTATATCACTATTATTGGACTATTAATTGATTGATGGGACTATTATTCTGATTACTATTCTGCCTTGAATCAAATATACAGTTTTTGATTTCAAATCACTGTCACTTCATTTGGCACATTTACCTTTGAATTAATATTTTGTTTTCACAGTTAAAATTATATATATATATTTGTTATTGTGGTAGTAGAGAGCGCAACATTTATAGATATATAATTAGTTTGCACAGTTTGAGTTATGTGTTAAATGTTGCGTTCCATAGAGGTACACTGTTTGTTTTGGCTCGCAAGTTATACATACACAAAAAAAAATGTTTTCAATATGTGTCCCAGCTTTGTTAATGTTTGTAGCTCAGATATCCACCTGGACTCACTGTGGCTAAATTAGATAATTTTATTGCTGCCTCACCAGTGGGGCTTATAGATTTCTATTCCCCAAAACAGTAGGGGGGACTGATCTTTATTGTGATATTTTGCATTGTGTTTGGAAATACTGTGATTTGAATATCTATTTTTTATGTTTTGTATATGTTCTCTTAATCTTCTCCAAAGTAGTCTCCTTGTCCTCCCTACATACTGTAAACAGCAAGGACATTCCAAAACGTACGTTACTCCTTCAATTTTGCATGATATAAAATCTTTACTCTGATATTTTCTTCCTGTGGCGATGCATAAATACTTCCCTCTTTCTTACTGTTCAATGTATTAATAGAGGCATAGCATTTTTTGTATGGATAAAAGCCATCAAGTTTAAAGAAGGACCAATTATTTTGGGGGGGATCCACTACATTTTTTACAATCTTGTCTCTCAACATGGGAGCTCTTCTATATATAGTTTTAGGAATCTCCGGTATTACTTGCTCTGATTGTTTGTCAGCTCTCAAAATACCCCAATATTTAAACAAAAATCTTTCAACCTGTATATGTTGGATAACATAGTTTAAAATTATGGAAACATCTTGATTATGGTTATTTACAGTAATTTTATCTTCCACAGGCATTTCCTATTAATTGCTCCTACTCCCCTGATTTTATCTTCAATGTATAACATATATTCTTTCTGGATAAATCTATTCCCAATAAATCAGGCTTGTTCTTCATACTAAATCTGTTCAGTGCAGTTTATTCTTAATTTTACTAGCTGCCCTTTAGAGATATTTGATAGCCATAATGTATGATGGCAGCTATCAGTTGGTAAATAGCTATTTCTATCTACTAGTTTGAAAAATGTTGCTGTATTCAGTTACTCTCCTTCTCTGCATATTACCAAGTCTAAAAATGAATTCTCTCCTCATCAATTTCTCAGAAAAGACTGATGTTTTTCTAATTGTTAATGAGGAGTTGGCCAAATTCAGGCTTTCTCTGTCTCTGGCCCATTCATCATCTATGAACCTCTTAAACATCACCAGTTGTCAAGGTCTATTTGAGTAGATCACTTCTTCTTTCCAAAGTTCCAATGTACCATATATAGGTTTGCCACACTGGGTGCAATCTTTATGCCCATGGCTATTCCTTTTGTCTGCTTATAATAGGTTTGATCATGCCAAAAAAAATTGAGTTCAAGACTATACTGTAAACACTGGGCTATGAATCTTCTTTGAGTACATTTAAGTTTACTAAATTCCTTAAGAGCCCATTTTGTTGATTCCATCGCCTCTTGGTGGTTAATAACCATGTACAATAAGGCTACATCAGCTGTAGCAAGTAATAAAAGTTCTGTTCCAACATAAATTTCATCTAGTAGTTAGATTAAATGCTTGGTATCCCATAAGTAGGATTTGGTCTTCTGTACAGTTGGCTGTAGGAACTAATCTATGTATTGTTCTATTCTTGCTGCAGTCAAGTTTATTCCATTTACTATAGGTCTTCCTGGTGGGTTCATTTTATCTTTATGTATCTTTGGAACTATATATATATATATTTCCAAAGATATATAAAATGGGGACTCTGCATGTGTACGGTACAAGATATCTCCCTTCTTTTTCATTTAGGATGCCTTTATTCAAGCCCTTCTTAACCAGTTGATCCAGTTCATTTTATGTTTGATAGTAGGATTACTTAGTAACTTTTGTATTAGTATCATGTAACTGCCTATACATTTTTGTTTGGTACGCTTACTTAGCACTACTATTGCTCCACACTTATCCATTGGCCTAATCACAATATCTTTCCTCTGTTCTTATCTCTTTATACCATTGCATATGTCTAGAGGATCGTTTACTTTTCTAATTTGGAGTAAACATTTTTTAAAACACTTTGATATGTCCATTGTCATTCACCTGAGGATTAAATAAGGGTTTATTTTTAGAGTACTATGTATACATTTTACGTTTTCCATATTTCATCTTACAGTAGCTTCCACTGGTTTTGATAACATGTATTTTTTAATATTTCATTTCCTAGTATATTTGTAAGTCTACATATTTTTCAAATTTATTTAAATATCTCTTTGGGGCAAATTTGAGGCCCTTACCTAGAACTTTAAGCTTCTCATTTGTTAATTTCAATTTGTTTTTTTATTCCACCTCAGCGGCCTCTTCTTGATCTGGGCTTCCTCTTGCTTCTAGTTTGGGACTTTTCCTTCCCCAATCTCCTCTGTCTGATCTCATTGGGCATCCCTTGTGTCTCCAATCTAATAAATGTCTTGGGGATCTCACATATTCTTCTGCTCCTCTCAGGGGCTCATACCTATTATAGAGGGGTTCCTTCTTTCATAAGAATGATGATTAGATCTTGATTCATCAAATGGTCTATTTCTAGTTAGCTGAGGTGAAGTGCTATTCTTACAATTACCATACTGGTAGTTATTTTTTTTATATTGAGGTCTTCTAGTGTTCCAGTTGTTTCTCCATTGTGGTTTTCTATTAAAATCATGACGACCATGAGTTTGGGGTGTTGGTTGTATCATATTAGAGGTTTACTTGCATGCATTCCCACTTCTTATAATTTCACTTCTTTTTCTGGTGTTGTGTATGTCGACGTTATCCCTCCTTCGTTGAGATTATTCTGCCATTTGAATACTTGGTCCTGCTCATAGTCTTTTATATCTTTCTTGTATTTCTTTTTCTTCCTATGGTTTGTATCTTTGGCTTTTTGTTCAAGATCTCTACTCAGTTGATTTGTAAGATTGGTGAATTATGGTTTAAAAGGTTTCTTTAGAGTCTGCAAATTGTTGTTCTGGTTTCTTAATTTTTCGCTGTTTTCTTTTAATTAGGACTTCCAATATTTCTAGCACTTTATCATTGAAGAAGTTAAACCATTCTTCAAGGGAATCTTTATTCATGAGGCCATCAATAACTACTTCAAGTTCGAACACTGTCGCCCCCTTCCAGTCCAGGCCAAATTTTAGCTTTCAGCACTATCACACTTTGAATGACAATTACTCAGTAAGGTAACACTGTACCCATATGAATTTCTTATCATTTTTTTTCAGATAGAGCTTTCTTTTGCTGGTGTTTTATCACCACTGTGTTTTTTATTTTTTGCTATATAAATGGAAAAAGAAATATTTTTTGTTTAGTTCTTGTTATAAAATTTTGCAAATAAATAATTTTTCTTCATAAATTTAAGCCAAAATGTATTCTGCTATATTTTCTTGGTAAAAATAACCCAAAACAGTGTATATTATTTAGTTTGTGTGCAAGCTATAGAGTCTACAAACTATGGGATATATATTTGAAAATTGAGCAGCTGAGACTCTAAAATGCCAGACACTATTATGACGTATGGCAATAATGACACTTGTATGGGGTATGGCAGTGATAAGGACATTAGCATGAGGTATGGCGGTGATCAGGATGCTGGTATGGTGGTGATCAGGATTCTGATATATCATACGGAGTGATCAGGATGCTGGTATAGGGTATAATGGTGATCAAGATGCTGGTAAGGGGCATGGCGGTGATCAGAAAGCTGGTATGGAGTATGGAAGTTATCAGGCAGCTGGTATGCCATATGGCGTGCTCAGGATGATGGTATGGAGTATGGCAGTGATCAAGCTGCGGGTATGGGGTATGGTGGTAATCAAGGGGCTGGTATGGTGTATGGTGGTGATCAGGGTACTGGTATGGCATATGGCTGTGATCACGGCATTGGTAAGAGGTAAGGCTGTGATCAGGATGCTGGTATGGTGGTGATCAGGACATTGGTATGATGTATGGTGGTGTTATTGTGAGTGCTGGGACAAGTGACATTGGGACAGGGGCTGGCTGCATTATTTATTGGGACTACAATTGGCAGTGATCAGGGACACTGTGGCAGTGATCAGGGACACTGGTGTGACTGGCACAGTAGTCTGTGAGGGTACATGCAGTCTGATAGGCTTCTGTACACTCACAGGCTGCCACATTGGTTCTCTTTGCTCTCACCATGTCAGCGCCCGGACACAGCGATACTGTGATCAGACTGACTTACAGGTACCTTAGCCCATATCTGCACAGCTTCCATTCTGCCTTCTACAGAATATTGGCTGATGCAAAGTGGTTAATAGGCACATCCCACTGAAGTTGTCTTAGAACTATTTTATCTTTAATATACTTTTCATGTGTAACTAAGTCTCACCATAGATTCATTTTCTTTTCCACGAGATGTCCCAACTTTCTGAATGAGCTTTCTAAATCATAAGTTTGTTTGGAATTGTGGTTTTCAAATATTTCCTCCAAATGTACTGGTCTATTCTCTAAAAATCCCAAAACGTCCATGGTTGCTACACAGGGTTAGGGGTATGGTACTAAATATAAGAACAATAAAACCTATGAGCTACCTCTATAGCTGTGTAATTAAAGGTAGATAAAAATAATAAAAGTGTAGTATGCCAAAAAAGCAAATAAAAAAAGTGTGGTTCCACTGTACAAACAGTGCTGGATTTTCTTATACCCATATGTGGGATTTAGTAAATGTGAGTGTAATACTGATTTTAGTTAAAACTAGTTTTAAATTGATTTACACTATGGAAAATGTCCTTTATTTTTTTGTGACCATATGATTGGAGTATATTGTGCAGAGAAGGGAAGTCTGCAGAAGAATTGGAGAATCTCATATGCATTTTTTAACATGCGCAGTTGAACCCTTATGAGAGTATGGGTCTTTACCTAGGGTGAGCAGCCACTTTTAACACAGGTGACGAATGTGAGCTTGAGCACAGGGAAGTGGAGCTGTCTAGGGATATTTATTGTCTTGGATCCAGAGATTTGAAAACTTGGTCATCTGGACGCTGATTAATATATTGTGGATGCATGAACAATAATTATGTGCACTACACAAAAGAATATTCACATTGTGATTGTGTTCATTATAGACACATTTTTGCCTTTATTGTTTCACTTTGCTTTTGATTATTTACTAGCTGTATCACTTTTATTATTATTGGGCATGAGTTAATTCACCATCAAGGAGCACTCTTTACACATATACTGATATAATTTAATTTATGATTATTGTTTACTTGATGCATTTACTGTAAGTGTTGGTTAATGTAATGAATTGATGTATTTAATTTATTAATCAGCATTTTACTCACCATTGTAAATGACAGCAAGCACCACATCCTTAGGTACTCTTTCCATTTCCATTTGTAGTATTTAATATTTTTAGTGTGTATACGTGATGATATTGAACAATTATACATTGAGCGCTTGTCAACATAAATATATATCTTTATTGGGATATTCAAATATTCAAGGGAACTGTATTCCTCAATGCATTTCATGGGCTGCAACCTGCAGCATCAGGAGGATGGGAGAGAACAGTAAATCTGCTATTGTATAATTAAAAAAAAATGATAAAGGACATACAGTAACTAATTATCAAGTTATAACACAGTAATACATGGACATAATAGTTTATACTACACTTGCATTTGAAATTCAGAGCACATTGTAACTGTACCCATGAAACCCTGGTAGCAGGAGTAGGGACGCCTCAAAGGCAGAATTAGAAAGGGAAGAGGGAAGGGAATTCAGGACTGGAGTGGAAGGAAAAAAGGAAAAGTAGGACATAGCATTAGGTAAAAGAGTTGTATATACAGTTTATGAAGCAACTTAGCCACTTAGTGAAAAAGAATGTAAGTAAATACCACCCATCTACTTGACATGAGGAGACCACCTAGCCTGTGCAGTGGTATATAAAATTAAACCAGAGCTCATTGGTGTGCTGAATAGCTGCTACTATGTGAAGGGGGAATTCCTAAAGGATACCGGGAATTATACCAGAAAGTATATTCTCAAATTCCACATGAATGCAATTATATTAAACTACATTATAAATCCAAAACCAAAACTTTGAGAACTAGCCAGCATATGATATCCAGAAGAGGTAGAAAGTATCCCTGATTACAATAATGTAGACAAATGGTTATCCACATTTGTCTTCAATTACCCTTGCACTCTATATATACAGATTATGTGGGGAAAATCATGTATACACAATTACCATATAAGATAGAAGCAGGTTAAAATTAATCCAAAGAGATAGGCTCACAAACCTCAAAACTTACTATCCCCACTCTCTATAGAGGAATTTCAAATGGCTTTAAACAACTAGCGATCTATATCAAAACTAATTCATAAGTACAAACTCTCTCAATTACAATAAAATCATAATAAAAATGCAAATAAAAATGCAAATACTTACTGATGACATGATAAATGAAGACCTTAAGGGTCCTGTGTGATAAATAAAATGACAGGGAATCAATAAATGAGGATAATACACTGTGGTTAAATAGTACATTAAAAATACTCTTATCAATATTAACTCATCTTTATTTATCATGTCATCAGTAAGTATTTTAATTTTTATTTGCATTATTATTATTTTATTGTAATTTTGAGAGTTGTTTCTAACCTTGATCTGTACTTGTTAATGTCCCAGGGAGCCTTTTTGTTTATTGGCATTTGACAGTGTCACTAAGGCAACAGTTAGAATGGGAGGTGTCATCTCCCCTTCACTGTTTGCCTATAAAAGCCTATTCAAAGATAGCCCCTTGCTGTGGCCTGAAGAGGGAGCACCCATGCTCCAAATGCGTGCCACTCCCCTTTACCCATGTGACCGGATGTGACATCAGTACTTCTTCCTGGTGTACCCGGAGCTCGTAGTAAGTGCTGGGAGCCACCAGCAACGCCGCCTGACACTGGATCTACATTATTGCGCAGCAACTAGCACTCCAGTTAACAGCGGATGCCATTTATCATGACAATTTGATTGTGAGAAAATTATGCTGCTCTACCCAAAAAAAAACAACCCCTGTTATGACTAATGAGCCAAACAATATGACCCAAAAAATGTATATACAAATAAAAAAGCAAATGGAATAAATGTGATAACGTGACTCAATACATTTTAGGTGAGCAAAAAATTAGCAAATTACAAAGCATGAATAAATATATAAAAAAAACAATAATATTCGTGACCCAATGTGCAAATAATATAATTATTGGGTGATATTGAATCACATGACATCTGCATAAACTATGTGAAAACAATGTGAAAAAACGATGTGAAAAAATACAAATGTGCACAGTCCTAATACATCTGTGCATCTTCAGTACATGTGACAATCCAGTGACCACTGCAACGAGCAATCCACCACCAGCTAGCGTGCACGCTCACCTCCAGGCTACGACCCACAGGGGTCAAATAACTTCAACATATAACTAAAAGCAGTAAACTTCTCATAAGCGTACCAGCAGTAGTGATGTCCCCTCACAGAGAAGGTCAGACAATCTCCTCTTACATATATTTCATTCTTTTTACTGCAGTCCACACTAATGAGACTCTATCTTCCTCCTTGACTATTTCCAATAGCACCAATTTCTCCACTCTACCCAATAATTTTTATATTATCATGTATACAGTAGAACTCTGAAGAATTTACAAAGTTTGATCTCCAACTTCTGTATTCATTTTTCCTCACCCTATCCTCTTTGCAAGTTCAACAGTTATACATGTAAAATCTTACCTGAGAATCAAACTTTCTCACACCTTTCATAGATATTGAGATTAAACCTGGTCCCGTTTTTTCCAAAACTTGAAAACAGACCTATGGAAATGGAATCCATTTTTTTCATGATTCAGGTAAATAGCAATCATTACATTAAATATACTACTTTTCCTATTACATTCTATGCATACTTTGAAAATACCCTAATCCTTTTTTGCGAGACATCCAAAAACCTATAAGAGATTTTGTATGGAATAGCTCCACTCCTAGTCTGAAATACTCTTCTTGCCACTTCCAGCTTACAGGGGATTAGATTGCCCCAATATGAAACATTTAATTCAGTGTCTTTACTTTCTAGAACTTTGGATTGGCTGTGAAATTCTTTTCAGAAGGATTGGGTGTAGCTAGAACAAGACATGGCAGATAACCATATAAAATATGGGCCCACCCCAAATGTCTTCCCTTGCAATCAAGATGTTTCCTCTCAAAAACATGAGTGTAACTAAGTTTTACAGAGCATCCAAACTGCCCAATCTGTTTTCAAGCCCTCTAACTCGACTCTTGGAAAGTCTGGACTTTCTGCAGGATTCTCCCTTGCAATTCCCTTGCAATGGTATCAAGCTGTTAAAAAGGACCACCTGCATGGTGCCTGTATATATATGGCTGCCCCCTTACCTGTCTCTGCCCCTATGCCCAGCATCAGTAAAATACCTCCCCTCCTTTCACGGTGGATTTTCATTGGGGTTTGGTGCTGGATGTGGGGCTGGAGACAGGCCTTGGGGCATCCATATACTGTACATACAGGCACAAAGCACAGAGTTACTCTTATGTTAGTATTTTGAGAAGTTAAATTTGAACCCTGGATTGGCTCGTTATGTCTCTGCAGAACTCTAGATGCATATGACTGCTTGTATATGCGCACAGCAGATCATTTCCAGTGGGGGTATGCTATTATAGTAACTGATTCAGTAATGCTATTTATTTATATCTTAGAGCACCCACTAAATTGTATTTGGCTTTATAATGATAAATCTATGATAATAGATTGTTCCTCTTCTGGCTTTGCACTGTATATGCACTATTCTAATATTAATATTTAGCAATTGTTGCCACCATACGAATGTGAGCCCTTATGGAGTTGTACTCAACATACCAACAATGGAAATTGATCAATATGTTGCTGATTATGCATGTATGATGTTGTTTCTAAATAAGGTTTTCTCTTCATTAATAGCACCTTTGTGCCTCCTGAAGAAGCTTACCTGGGAAACATGTTGAGATTCACACACTTCGTCAGCACAGTATAATTTGATCTCAGTTTAACTCTGTATCTATTATACATTGATACTGGAAATTATATTTTACACTGTTTTATGGTAGATTTAAAAAAAAAAAGGGGGGGGGAATCCATACAAGGTGTTTGATTTATATATTGTGTTTGTTGTGGGTGTGAGTAATTTCCACTTATGCCAAGTGTTTTATATTTAAAATTTTTAACATTTATTATTATTATTATTATAATACAGGATTTATATAGCACCAACAGTTTGCTCAGCACTTTACAATATTACGGGAGAAAATACAGCAACAATACAGTTCAATACAAGAGGGAAAAGAGGGTCCTGCTCCTTGGAGCTTACAATCTAGGAGGGAGGGGCTAGTGGTACAAAAGGTACTAACTGTGGGGGATGGACTGGCTGGAAGAGTAGAAGATTCCATTAGTAGCTGAGGGCAGGATAGGCTTCCCTGAAGAGATAGGTTTTCAGAGATCGCCTAAAAGTGAGCAGGCAATAGTCTGATGAATTGGGGTAGAGAGTTCCATTTTTTGTACATATAAATAAATGAATAGTTTTTAGCTATATATGGCAACTCTTGGGCAAAGATCAGGAATAGATGTGAAGCTCCTTACTTAGAAACCTTCCACAATATGCAAATTAAACTGTGGATTTCCTAATTGACAATCTTTTTTCCCAATTTTCGCTTTTTGAGCAAACCTGTTACCATACACTACTCTCACCTAAGCAAATCAGCATTAATTATTCCCAATATAATCACATATCCACCAATACAGCCCATTCCTATGTTTCAAGTGGGAGAATGATTTTGGCACTTAATCTGAGGAAGATTGGCAAAATAATTGGTCAGTTGCCTCATATTTTATCAAAATAATCCCTAATGAATATGACATTAAGGTTTATAGTACATGGTACTAGACTTGCCCACCTCTGTCCAATACACTGCTCATTATACTTTAGAGGCTATAATAGCATAGGATATGTTATGCACATCTAATGTATCTGCCGTTTGTTAGACAGATTGTAGAACAAAGTGTTCAATTTACTCTGCTAACTATTTCACTGTTCTGTCCTGAGAAACCCTTGGCTTCCACTTCTTCATTTAAAATCTCCCTCGCTTACCAAGTCCCAAGTTAAGCTAACAACCTTTGAGCTGCTGGAAGCCAAACAGGCTATTGCAAAAGCCTGGAGGAAACATTTTGTACATTTTAATGAAAGTCAAGCAACGTACTATATGTACTCATTCCTTATCAATAAGAATCTTACCAGTAAACTTACTGATACTCATAAAAAAATCCCTTAAGGTGTGGAATCAATGGCTTCAATATGTCCATGAGGCACTTCCACTTAAAAGTCTAATCTATATATAGCATTTTGATTTGAAAGAAAATATATGGGAACTCCCCCACCATTTCTTATTCTTATACTTTTTCCCTCTCCTTTTTTCATTTACCTCATCTGCTTCTCCACTTTTCTTTCCTTTCTACTGGTCCACTCATCGCCAAAAGTGTGGACCATGCACAGCTGTGTAAACTGTATGTCTATATGGCTTGAAATACTCAACTAATCTTATCCTGGGGCTCAGTTTCCTTGTACCTCCATTTTTATTTTACAGACAGTAAGACTTTAATGAGCTCAGACCCTGTGAAACAACTGACAGGTTTTTAATTTGACTTCTTACTACTGCTTGTGGTTCACCATTGAAATGTACATCTGATATCTTCTGTGACCTTTCTAAAACTCAACAAAAAACTTTTTGAAAGTGGAATAATTGCAAATGTTTAGAATACACAAACATTTTAAGTCATCAACTCAGTTTTGATTTGCTGCTGTGCTGCTAATGGGTGTGGCAAATGTGTTTGTTCTCATTCACTGGTGCAGTGAATTATACTCTCATAACATTAATATATATATATATATGTATCACTTTTAAAATGTTTCAGAGCTTTTTACATCCTGGAAAAGTAACAAAAACCAAAGAAGTTCCTCTAAGTGAAGACTGTCAATTATTTGTTTTGATAGAAGAGGGGATTATAGCAACTCAAAGTTTACAGAATAAAAAAAACAGGCATCTCCAATGTAGTCAAGTCCAGGGAAGTCACTGCCCACTCTGTTTGTCTGTGGCCTTCGCTCATCTGGATCTTGGAAGCTGGCTGTGGGTAGAGGAGAGCCAGAGGGGAGGGCTGGCCTACCTCACGTCAGTACACAGTTGGTTAACTCCTGCCCTGGAACCCACAGGACCACCTCTTCCTAGCACAATAAAAGTCAGCCCCTCTCCCAACTATAGTATTCTTCTTTTTTGGTCATGCTCCAGGATACCTGTTGATTGCAGTTGGTAAGTACTTTGATTGCTCTCCTGGTGTTAGAAGACCCAGAATGTTCGAAGTAAACCTTCCTGAAGCTGGGTTCCCTGTTTGCCGGGGTATGGACAATGTTACTTAAACAGCACTATTGTACAGGTGTGGTATTAGTAGCTTTGCAATGTCACCATTTGCCTCTTCCTTGGGGGTCTTGTATAGGCAGAATGCCATGTTGCTCTCTTGGCTTTACTTTCAGTCTTAGAGTGGCTGTGGATGATGTCACAGAGGGCAGAGAGATGGGGCAGCTTGGGATAATGACCACCAGTCACCGAGCAGCGGCTTAAACAGTCTTAGAATTTGGCAGAGTAACTGGCTTCTCTCCCTCTCTCTCTGTAGGCCTGCCAGGTTTTCTCTAGTGTGGTAAAGACTTGTTGCTGTTGCTCCCTGCTGTTGTTGTCCCATATAGAAGGATATGTAGTCCCATACACATTGCTTGACAAAGGAGTGAACCTGACGTGTTACTTTCATGGGCCTGCTCACAAAGCGCGTCGCAACACACCCAGTGACGCCTGACATTGTGCTTCAGGAGCTCTCCAGCCCTCCCCTCTGGCTTTCCTCTACACACAGCCAACTTACGAGATTCAGACGAGTGAGGGCCACAGACAAACAGCACAGGCAGTGACTTCACTACATCGGAAATGGACTTTAAATGCCTGTTTTTATTTTGCAAAATGTTGCTATAATCACCTCTTCTATCAAAATAAATAACTGACAGTCTGCACTTAGAGGTGCTTCTGTGTTTTTTCTTATCTTTGCATGTACTTTGGAGACCGCTTCTTCTCCTAACAAGAGGCTTGCCCTGAGCTGCTGACACTTGTCATGCCTTAGTGCTTGTATCATTATCTCTGGATAAATGTCACTTCTGAACTTCTCAATATTGAAACATAGAAAAGTGACGGCAGAAAAAGACTGAGTGGTCCATCGCGTCTGCCAGTTTTTATTTTTTTTTGTGGTGGGGGGGTTGTTTTTTTAGTTTGCTTGTTTTAGTTTTTGTAATTTTTTTTGTCTGCGTACAGACCTATGCTTGTCCCAGGCATGTTTGAAGCTATTTACTGATGGCTGGCACACTACTTCTGCTGGAAGTTTATTCCAAGCATCAACTACACTAAATAGTACTTTCTGAGATTAGTTCTGAACTTTCATCCAGTTAGTTTAAGGTCATGTCTCCGTGTTCGTGAATTTGGTTTCATGTTGCAAAAATACTGCCCTCCTGAACCTTATTCACCCCCTTGATGTATTTAAAGGCTTTAATCATGTCTCCCCTTTCCCTTCTTTCCTCCAGACTGCACATGTTAAGTTCCTGAAGTCGTTCTTAATATGTTTTATCCCCGTATCTTTCACCATTTTTGTTACCCGTCTCTGGACTTATTCTATCTTATCAATATACTTTTGTAAGTGAGGTCTCCGGAACTGGACATGGTATTCTAAATGAGTTCTAAGTAAAGATCTATATAAAGGAATCAGGACATCCTTCCTCCTGCTGGTGACCTCTCTAATGATGAATCCTAGAATTCCATTTGCTTTCCCCACTGCCTGGCCACACTGTTTGCTCATTTTGCAATCAACTGAAATAAGTATATAGACTGTCCGTCCCAGAAGTGATCAGAGTATTTACACCTATATTCCATGTTATCTGTATGGAAAAAGTAGCATACATTTTTGTTCTCTCTTCAAGGATCAACCCCCTTTCCTCCCGTCCCTGAGTGCATCATGTATGGCCCAGCTGCTCCTGCCAACACCATCAAAAGTACTGATGTCAATAACATCAACATTCACTACTTTTTGTCCAGCCATAGTATCATACTGAAGGACTAGACCGAAACCATACGTTGTGAATGAAAATAATGGTGCAAGAAACCTGGATTGCCCTATGATCTCAGAAAATGTACTGTACAACCAATGATCTCATACATTTTTTGTTCAGCAAATTGGACCAATTCCACATACTTTAATAAAGACCCTTTCAGTCTAACTTGGAGCAAGAATGGAAAGTCTGAAAAATTGTTAACTCTTATTTGCACACTTGCTCCAGTTTAATGACTGTATATTAGTTTATACTTACTGTTGCTTAGTTAGGAGTTCTGTCTCTTGGGTGACAATGATAAGGTTTTTTTTTTCAATGCTGCATTTATCTGGTTCTATAATTCTGTAAATCTAAGTCTAACCTCACATGAACTTACCCATTTTCCTACCATACACTTCTTTCCCTTCTGTTTTCTCCTCAGGAATATGCCCTATCCTATGGTCAGATCAGGATCTATTCCCTCTTACCCTAAACAACCATTTCTCAAAACCCAAGGGTTTTCACAAATAATTCCTTGCTTAATAATCTTTCTTTTAGTCTTTCCTTAAACAAGGCCTTTCCAAAATATTTCACCCGCAATAATGGAAATGTAATTTTCACCTTACATTCTGGGAAGCCCATTGTCATGGTCAGGGGGTCAGAGACCAGTAGCTAGAGCAATAGAGAGGCTCCCATTGACCAACTGGATAAGTGCAGCAGAGGGTCACATTGGAAGATGACAGTGCAGAGTCTAAGCACTAACCAGTGCTCCTGATGGTGGAGATGGGTTTTGCTGCATGTTAGAACCAGATCATGGTTTTCAGGATCACCCCAACTGGAGATGAGCAAGTTTGGGTTTAGAAATATATATAGAATATAGAGATTAAGCAGAAGCATAGTCAGTAAACAAGCCAAAGGTTAGTAACAAGTGGTCACAGGTTGGGATCAAGCAGAAGCGTGGTCAAAAAGTAAGTCAAAGGTAGGTAACGAGTAGTAGCTGTTGGCCATGTGCTGTTTGTCCTTCATGTTATCTTGTCTTGTTCAATGCAGCTGAGTCCAAGCAAGAAGAAGGAAGTGACGTTAATGACTATTTCTTGTCTTGCAGCACACACCTGTTCCAGCTTCTCAGAATGTTCTTATGCGTGTTTGTTTGGACAGCCGTGTGTGTGTGTGTGTGACTGTGAATGAATATGAGCGTGTGTGTCCAATTTAGACTGTCCCTTAAGGTCTTTTATAAAGCAAGTAAGTGTCATAATTTGGGATCTTGAGACCTTGTATGGAAATCAATATTGCTTAGCAGAGCAATTTCATAGAAGGGAGGGGACGCTACATATATGTCCGTTTGATTGACAAGTACATATGTGATGTCCATAATAAGCTGGTGATGTAACATCAGTTACTCATATTTAAATGATAATATAAATTAAGAATGTATCTTTACAGTATCTCAATGTATAACCACTAATCTACATATGTAACAATATTACCAATTTATAAATCAAACTAAATACACACAGATACTATTAAAATACATTGTAATACTTATTCTATTCTGAGCCACTTCTAACACCCTTGACATATTCCACCAGAGTCCTGTAACCAGCTATGCCTTATTATAGAATATTCAGTTTTCAGCTGGTTAGCTAGCTCAGCTGTCTCAGCTTAATTTATATCTGAAGAACTTAACCCTATCATTTGTTAAAGGCAATTCACACATATTAATATTAATTATGATTAATCATAAAAACCAAATATTTTGCAAGCTTGCCATCGATATAATATAAGTTCCAAATTATAAATTTGGTATAATTAATTTTCTTCAGTAGCGAAGTATATGGTTGACACCTCATCCCTTTAAAACTGAACACATATTAATTATATAGGTTCTGAAGCTAATTTAATGCACATTAGGTACTACGTGAGTTTAATTGCCACTTTAATTAGCCAGAGAACCTGTGCAATTAATATGTTTTTAGTTTTAAAGGGATGAGGTGGCAACTTTAGGCAGAGCTACAGACATCAACAGGAGTGACAAGTGCAAGATATTGGCTAGAGAAAGCACAATAGGAAAAAGGAAGTTCAAAGACATGGCTAAAAAAGAAAGTTCATAGGAGGAGCAATGGGTTCAAGGTTCAAAAAGGACAAAGTTCAAGGCAAGATAATTCAAGGAATTGTCCATGGAGCTGTCAAGCATCTCAGGTGGCTTACACGAAAAGACATTGCCCAGAACAGCAGTAGTTGTAGGTTCAGACCTGGGTCCTGACACACTATTAGAGCCTACTTTATCCAACTAGTAACTCGAAGAAAGAGACTTCCCCCCCAAAATAATTGCTTATTAACTTCTACTAACCCATTTTAAAGTAAAACTTCACTGTCTCAATCAACATTGATTATTTTTATCTCATACATCCCAGGAGTCTTCAGGAGGGAAGGAGGGGTTTTCTTAGCTAAGCACAACCTCCTTCCTGCATGCCTGAGCTAAGAGCAGATGAATTCCAGAAGGTAAATGCCGCATCATCTGCCCTTATTCAAAATGGCCATGGGCAGAAAAGTTAATGGGTATTTTTCAAAGAGCAAAATAAAGCATGGTGACCTGGATGGATGTGCGAGTTTGCTATGAATATTAAAAATGAAATAAATAACATTTTAAATTTGTGATGCTCAGATGCAGTGCAATTCCACTTTATACATTCCCTGCCTGTGAACCTCCAGAAACCATTTAATACCAGTAGAAATTACCTCAACCTAGCACTTTCTCACCAAGCCCCATAACAAATACTGTGGTCAAAAGATAAATACTACCTGAAAGGTAACAAAGCTGACAGCATGTTAGCATGGAATCTCCCCTAACCTGATGTGTTACAAAATGATAAAACTCTAACTTGCAAATGATTGCATGACAAGCAACCCATTGAAAATAAATACAATTGTTTGTTCCCAAGTGTCTGATATCTATGCTATTAATCAACATAAGGCAGAATCTTTACTAGAATCCATCACACTACAATTATCTCAACCTCTCTCTTAGATCACTTAGAAATCCCTATCATGCTTCTCAAAGTCCAAGACACCACCAAGGCATTGAAATCCTACAAATAAACTGGCCCCGATTGGCTTTTTAGCCAACTATTTAAAAAAAATGATTGACATTCCTGCTCCTCTCATCACAGCATTTAATGATATCCTGAAAGTTGATTCATTTCCCTCAGACACCCTAAATGCAGCAATATGTGTGATCCCAAAACCAAACTCAGATTATACTAGCTGGTTCCATTTTAGACCAATTTCTCTCCTAGATATAGACTCAAACTGTTAACAAAAATACACTGCTCAAAAAAATTAAAGGAACACTTTTTCATCAGAATATAGCATTAAGTCAATTAAACTCCTGGGGTATTGATCCGGCCAGTTAAGCAGCAGAAGGGTTGTTAATCAGTTTCAGCTGCTTTGGTGTTAATGAAATTAACAAGAGGTGCACTAGATGGGCAACAATGAGACAACTACCAACATAGGAATGATTTTACAGGTGGAGGCCACTGACATTTTTTCTCTACTCATCTTTTCTGACTGTTTTTTTACTAGTTTTGCATTTGGTTAGGGTCAGTGTAACTACTGGTAGCAAGAGGCGATACCTGGGGTCTACAGAGGTTGCACAGGCAGTCCAACTCCTCCAAGATGGTACACCAATATGTGTCATTGCCAGAAGGTTTGATGTGTCTCCCAGCACAGTCTCAAGAGCATGGAGAAGATTCCAGGAGACATCATTTACTCTAGGAGTAATAACAAAAATTATAAAAAACCGGGATGCCCATTAGCTATATATTGGTGAATTGTAACCAAAGGGATTCCATTGATGTGACCCCTAATATTGCAAAATGTTAATGCCAACTCACATATGAATCATGCAGTAGTGTCCTCAGAACCTGCTACTGCATGGGAAGGAAAAAAGAGAAGACCGAGAGAAAGAGATCCATACAGTCAATGGTCCCAATGAGGACAAACTGCGGCTTGAATGAAAAACAATTCAAACATCTATTGCAGAATAAATTAGTAAACATGTAAAACCATGAGAATATAGACCTCACTACCACGAACAGGAAAAAGTGAAGGATGGAGATGACGTGGTCATCCAAGATGACGCCACACGCTAAGAAGTCCCGGCACCTCAATGAAAGTACTGTGCAATAGGGGGTCATGCACTGTGTGAGAATGAAGATATTAGAAGAGCCAGGTATATATTGTCAATAGGACAATGTGAATCATATTATGACATAAATGAGAGATGAACAATAATACTAAAACCTAGATATACCCTCCTCAATAAAGACTGTCCTTCTAACAAGAAGTAATGATACTAACAGAGGGAGAGACAAGGATGTATATAAAGAATGTCCCATTGAAGCAGAAATAATATGCTTGAACAGGATCCTTCATGTATAGGATAATAGATAGACAGATACTGATGTCCACTTGTGATGGTAATATAATTATTATGAACTCTTCCGTGAATGGCCAAATGGTAAGAATAACAACACAAAAGTTTTTGTTAATCTCTTTAATAAGAAAACTAAGACTAAAACTAATTTTTAAAGTACTTTTTTTTATAATGGAAGTCTAGGGCCAAGGGCACTGGATCCAGGGAGTATCCAGTTTCTTTTGGGGATCAGTAAAGATTTTCTCCCATGTTAGAGTAAAATGAACCACACTTTATGGGAATACAGTAATACCTCGGTTCATGAACTTAATTCATTCCACGACTGCAAACCAAATTGGTAATTTTTAAAGTACTTTTTTTTATAATGGAAGTCTAGGGCCAAGGGCACTGGATCCAGGGAGTATCCAGTTTCTTTTGGGGATCAGTAAAGATTTTCTCCCATGTTAGAGTAAAATGAACCACACTTTATGGGAATACAGTAATACCTCGGTTCATGAACTTAATTCATTCCACGACTGCAAACCAAATTGGTTGTGAACAGAGGTAAATTTTCCTATAAGGTTCAATATAAATCAGGTTAATCTGTTCTGACCCCTACTGTCAGGGAATGGGACGATCGCCGCAGTGATCGAATCTGCACATGCGTAGAATCCTGACAAAATGTACAGGCAGGCGGGCACTAGGACCCAGGCGTGCCTGTCACAAATGACGACGCTGGGCAAGCACTAGGACCCATGAGCACCTTTCAGGAGTCGGGTGGGTTATTTAAACCCAGCTCTTGCAATGCTCAAGTATGGTCTTATCTGTGTTCCTGAATTCCTGTGAGTAGATTGTTTGTGGCCGACCCTGCCTGATCCTGATTTGCTGTCCGTCTACTGCTCTGATCCCTGGCTTTGTCTGACCAGTCTCCTGCTTAACCCCATACGTTCTGACCTCCTGTTGACGAACCCAGCTTGTGACCTGTTTATCCCTCTGCCTGCTGATTCTGTACTACACCGCCACCACTGTTACCGCCCCGGCCTGCCCGACGCTGCTTCAGTTACCTCCTCACATCAGACTCTTACCCACTATACACCTTCAATGGTGCCTCCACCACAGCTGGGTGAACCCAGGGGCCACGACCTGGTCTCGGCCTGCTCCAAGTCCATCCCCACCATCAGGGGCTCTGGTGAACAAGCAGGTTGGAGCTTAGATTCCGCGCCTTGGGGGATTCCGCTCTGTGAAGTGGTAGAGGCTACTGCTGCAGGATCCCTGACAGAACCATACAGCCATATCAGAGTCTGGAGGAGGACCTTCACCCTGGGAAGAGATGTGCCAACATCTGGTGGCACTCACACGGGCAGTGAAGACACTGGAAGAGGGAAACAAGCACCTGGAAGGACAGGTCCAGAGCCTGGCCATACCAGCACCCACAACCCCAGGCCCAGTGGGTACGCCTCCGACCATGAGTGCAGCGGGGTCTGCAGTTGGAGCAGCATTTAACATCCCCCCGCCAGAGCCAAGAGTACCGACCACTGAGCGGTTCAGTGGGGACCGAGGGAAGTTCAGGGCCTTCCAAAATTCCTGCCAGCTGTACTTTGACCTGCAACCCCGGACCTTCTCTTCCGAATCGGTGAAGGTAGGATTTGTCAAAACCTTGCTGCAGGGTGAGCCCCAGGGATGGGCTCATCGCCTGATGGAGGCCCACCACCCACATTTAAATACTGTCGCCACATTCTTTAAGGCGATGGCACAACTGTACGAGCTGCCTCGGCTGAAGCAGCCCTCTATTCATTACAACAGGGACGCCGGGCAGCGGAGGACTATGCCGCTGAGTTCAGGCAATGGAGTGGAGACACACAGTGGAATGATGCAGCTTTATGCCACCAGTTCCGGTTGGGACTGTCAGAACCACTGAAGGATGAGTTGGTGAGAACAGGAATTCCAGACTCCTTGGAAGGGTTAATCGATCGGGCCATACAGATCGATCACCGACTGTGGGAAAGGAGACAGGAGAGGTCCAGCCAGGGGCAGAGAACTTCATGGATGATGCCTAGAGTACCAGTCATGCCAAGGGTCAGTGTCGGAAGTCGGAGGTCCGAACCGTCAGAGGGGGCCGAGCCTATGTAACTCGGACTGATGCAGCCTACTCTCTCTACTGAGGAACGGCAGAGGCGTCGAGCCAATAACCTGTGTCTTTACTGCTGAGCAGTGGGTCATATAGTGCGTTCCTGTCCGAAGAAAGACTGTAAGTTCTCTCCTATTCCTTTTAATATACCTGCTGTGTGTGCAGGCAACCCCACTCACTTGGCTGTACCTGTGTTTCTTCAGCTTCTCGGAGGAAGCACACAGGTGATAGCTATCATTGATTCTGGGGCCTGTAGTTGCTTTGTCGATCTCGGTTTCGCTACCCAGCACCAAATACCGTTGCTCGCCAAAGAACATGGGGTGAATATTTTTCTGGCGGACGGGTCTCGGATAAAATTGGGTATGGTAGACCGGGAAACCCCTCCTATACACACCACGGTGGCGGGTTATCACCAGGAGTTTCTCCGCTTGGACGCCATCGCGTCCCCCCTATTTCCAGTTATTCTGGGGCTCCCTTGGCTACAAGCTCACGACCCCCAAATTGACTGGAAGTCCGGGTCGGTCCAGTTCCACTCACGATACTGTCAGGAACATTGTCTACCTAGGGCATCACTAGATACCCCGGCCTTGTTAAGTGTAAGCTCTGAGGCCAAGTTAACTCAATTGGTACCTGCAGCTTACCACCAATTCCTGGACGTGTTTAGCCCACGGGGGGCAGAGGTTGTTCCCCCACATCGGGCCTATGATTGCCCCATCGATCTGCTCCCAGGCTCCGAGATTCCTTTCGGCTGCATTTTTCCCTTATCTGAGCGGGAACTAGGGGCCTTAAGAGAATATATAGACGAGAATATCCGGAAGGGATTTATCCACCCTTCCACATCTCCGGCCGGGGCAGGGATTTTCTTTGTTGAAAAGAAGGACGGATCCCTGAGACCGTGTGTTGATTACAGAGACCTCAATAAGATTACGGTCAAAAACCGCTACTCCCTTCCTTTTTTCCCAGAATTGTTTCAGAGATTGAGGAAAGCATCCATCTTCTCCAAGTTGGACCTCAGGGGTGCCTATAACTTGGTTCGGATACGTGAGGGGGACGAGTGGAAAACGGCGTTTCGCACTCGGTTCGGACATTTTGAATGTATTGTCATGCCTTTTGGGCTATGTAATGCACCGGCCACCTTCCAGCACTTTGTCAATGACATTTTCAGGGACTTTCTGGATATCTTTGTCATTGTCTATTTGGACGATATCCTGATATTTTCCTCTTTCCTGGAAGCACATCAGGGACATGTTAAGAGTGTGCTGGAACGCCTCCGTCAGCATGGCCTTTATGCGAAAGCCGAGAAATGCTGCTTTGAACAGGAAAGCATTTCATTTCTTGGTTTAATAATCTCCACTACGGGGATCGCTATGGACTCACAAAACTATCTCGGCCATCCTGGAATGGCCTGCCCCCACAGATAAGAAGGGAGTTCAGAGATTTATTGGGTTTGCCAATTTTTATAGAAAGTTCATAAAGAACTTCTCAGGCCTGGTAGCGCCCATTACCTAGCTCACCAAGGTAGGAGTACATTTCCAATGGACTCCAGCTGCACAGGCAGATTTTGACGCATTGAAAAAACTATTTACAACGGCTCCCACCCTGACGCATCCCTACCCTACACACTAGAGGTAGACGCATCGGAAGTGGCTGTTGGAGCAGTATTGTCACAGAGGGTAGGGGCCAAGGAGTTAATGCACCCAGTGGCTTTTTTCTCCAGGAAGCTATCCCCTTCTGAAAGGAACTACGATATTGGGGATAGGGAGTTACTAGCCATTAAGACAGCTCTAGAGGAATGGCGTTATCTGCTAGAGGGGGCCCTACACCCTATTCTGGTCTATACTGACCACAAAAACCTTGAGTATTTAAACACAGCCAAACGCCTCCGTCCACGCCAGGCCAGATGGGCACTGTTTTTTGCTAGATTTAGTCTTCACATAACATATCATCCTGCGTCAAAGAACACTAAGCCTGATGCCCTTTCTTGGATGTTCGAGGATCCTAGGGAGACGCCCCAGCCAGACACCATCCTGCTGGCAGGTAGCTTTCTATTGCTACAGTCGGAACTATTGTCTAAATTGCAGGCGGCCTCCAACCACGTTCCTGACCTGCCTGGGGTCTCCCTGCTGAACAAGGAGGGTCTTTTTTGGAGAGGGGAACAGGTTGTGGTACCCAAGGAGGTCCAATCCCTGGTGTTGGGGTTTTGTCATGACCATCCCCTAGCAGGACACTTCGGGATACATAAGACATTAGAGCTGACACGACGCACATTTTGGTGGCCAAACATGGCCAAGGACTGTGAAGCATATGTGAAATCTTGCCCGGTCTGTAACCGAAACAAACCCACCAGAGACAAGGCCTGGGGCCTATTGAAACCTCTGCCAATACCTGACCGACCCTGGAGTATGATCTCGTTAGATTTTATTGTTGACTTGCCACCCTCACGAGACCACACTGTGATCTTTGTGGTTGTGGACCACCTGTCTAAAATGGCCCATTTTCTGCCACTAGCCAAGACACCATCGGCCTCCGAAACAGCCCAAGTATTTATTAAAGAGATTGTGAGGCTGCACGGAGTGCCAAAAGAGATTGTCTCGGACCGTGGAGTACAGTTTACTTCCAGATTCTGGAAAGCATTATGTGAGGGGCTGGCGATTAAGTTATCTTTCTCGTCAGCATATCACCCCCAGACAAATGGGCAGACAGAGCGAACTAATCAAACGCTTGAGCAATACCTGAGATGCTATACATCTTTCCTGCAGGATGACTGGCTGACACTTCTACCAATGGCAGAATTCGCATATAACAATGCGAATAATTCCGCCACCAACCAATCCCCATTTTTCGCTAATGGGTTTCACCCTACCTTCCTGCCAGACCTGGTTCCTGAGAACTCAGTCCCGGCAGCCCAGGACACCTTAGAATTCTTCACTGCCAATAACAAGCTACTACAAGAGACAATGGCTAAGGCCCAAGAGAACAGTAAAAGGTTCTGTGACAGGAGGAGAAAGGGAGAATTTGTTATACATCCTGGGGATCGGGTTTGGTTATCAACGGTCAACCTGAAACTGACTTGCCCATCCAGAAAATTGGCACCCAAGTTTGTGGGGCCCTTCCAGGTAGAACGTAAGATTAACGAAGTAGCGTTTAAATTGACTCTCCCTGAATCCCTCAAGATACACCCAGTCTTCCATGTATCGTTGTTGAAGCCTGTGGTTCCAGACCCCTTTTTAGACCGCAGGTCTAGACCTCCAGAAGCCATAGACATCAATCGGGAGGAAGAATTTGAGGTGGAAGCAATTTTGGATTGTAGGAGGAGGGGTGGTCAAGTACAATATTTAATTAAGTGGAAAGGCTATGGGCCAGAGGAAAACTCGTGGGAACCTGCCCAGAACGTCCATGCCCCCAGATTAATGCGGGAATTCCTACGTAACCAGCCTCAAAGGAGGAATCGGGTGGGCATCCAGAGACTGCCCGTAAGGGGGGGGCAATGTCAGGAAATGGGAAGATCGCCGCAGCGATCGAATCTGCACATGCATAGATTCCTGACAAAATGTACAGGCAGGCGGGCACTAGGACCCGGGTGCGCCTGTCACAAATGACGGCGCTGGGCAAGCACTAGGACCCAGGAGCGCCTGTCAGGAGTCGGGCGGGCTATTTAAACCCGGCTCTTGCAATGCTCAAGTGCCGTATGGTCTTATCAGTGTTCCTGAGTTCCTGTGAGTAGATTGTTTGTTGCCGACCCTGCCTGATCCTGATTTGCTGTCCGTCTCCTGCTCTGATCCCTGGCTTTGTCTGACCATTCTCCTGCTTAACCCCATACGTTCTGACCTCCTGTTGACTAACCCGGCTTGTGACCTGTTTATCCCTCTGCCTGCTGATTCTGTACTACACCGCCACCACTGTTACTGCCCCGGCCTGCCCGACGCTGCTTCAGTTACCTCCTCACATCAGACTCTTACCCGCTATTTACCTTCAACGGTGCCTCTACCACAGCTGGGTGAACCCAGGGGCCGCGACCTGGTCTCAGCCTGCTCCAAGTCCATCCCCACCATCAGGGGCTCTGGTGAACAAGCAGGTCGGAGCTTAGATTCCACGCCTTGGGGGATTCCACTCTGTGGAGTGCTAGAGGCTACAGCTGCAGGATCCCTGACACCTACGAACGTGGTCGCCAACCGAATCAAATTTTCCCATAAGGTTCAATGTAAATAAGGTTAATCCGTTCTGAACTTTTTTTTGTTTTTGAACCACAAAAATATGAAAAAAAGTACAGTACAGTATGAAGAGAGAGAACACAAACTTTGCTTGAGACAACTTCTGGCGTGGAGGACAGGAAGGCGGGTGGGAGGCAGTTATTGTTTGGAGGGAGAGTCTCCCTCCATAACGACATTGGAGAGATCTCCTTCAGGGGTTTCCTCTCTTCTTTGTCTCTTAGCTACAGGTGTAGTTTTGGTGAAAAATTTGTGCAGTTTCACTTGTATTTTACTGCTCTTCATAACCCTCCAGAAATAAGAGACCACGTTATTGTCCATCAGATTCTGGTCACCTTCATTACCAGTCTGCACTTTCTTCTTACCACCATGCTTGCTCTCAATTTACTTTGGAACCATACTGGAAGTCCGGTACAGTATGTGCTAAAAAGCACACAAAAAAAGCTTTACAGCAAGTGTGCACAGGGATGTACCGCACTGTACCGTATTTGCTAAAAAACACACCAAAAAGCTTCTCAGTATTGTAAGTTTCTTCACAGTACACTTTCATTGTCTGTCTGTGACCTCGATCTCTCCTACAGGAAGTTAGGACCACGTGTCAGAGCAGGGAAGATGGCCACAGCTTTATCAACCGAAGCGGAGTTCGAGAAACGAAGCAAATTTTTATGAACTCTTCTGTTCGCGAACAGAAGCGTTCATAAACCTAGTTATCACTGTATTTTGACTTCCTCTGAATAAACTGTGCTGTGGATGTCGTTTTTAATTAATTTTTTTCTTTTGGTTAAACTCAGTGTCTTTTTTTCAACCTGACTAACTATGCAATTATGTAATTGTGTGCACAGAAAACATATTTTATCAACATTTAGCAAATATAACCAGCGCCTTAGAAAAGTAATTCATAAGGAGACAATTTGACTCATTCCAACTATTTTAGAGTATGCTTCATTTATATACCCTTTCACATATAATAACTTTTGAAAGCTAGTATAATTTGAATGATGTAAACCACCACAGGGATCTGTTTTTCTTTGTCAAAGTCCCTTAATACCTGCAGCTACCATGCAACCTTTTGAAATGATAAGCTGTCAAGTACCAGTTTTCCCCTACTACATCTACAGGAAGCACTCATTGTAATATATTCTGTATCTGTAATCTTCTAGATTGCCTTCAGTTTTCTATTTGTCATGGTCTGTAGACATTCAGGCTGATGGTCATTAAAGTCCTGCTTTCATACTGTTTGGCTGTGTGAGGGCATTTGATTTTTGATTGCTGGATAACAGAGATTAAATTGTCACTCTATCAAACAGGTTATTTCCAAACTCTGAACTTTAAGAAAATGTAGTAGCACTGTGTAAGACCATAGAAACTAAGAACACATAATTTAAAGTTGCTAACAAAGAAACAAATATTTGCTAATCCAAAGATTTTGACTTGTTACTTATAATTTGACTGTGTATATAGAGCACAAAATGTGCACAGGATCCACACATTATGACATTACTCGGATATGTTTAAAATAATTAGATTGATTTACTTCTGTTAAAGATAGATAAAGTGTATCCAAACTCAAGGACAAAAATGCAATACAGTATATTGAAACCTACCAGTCCTTAGATGAGGTTGCTGCACTAGATTTCTTTCCCCCTGGTTATCTTGCGAATAAAACATTTCCTGGCCCTGTGTGGCTACTTCCCCACTGTATCTATGGAAGGAGCCATGGTTGTTACCCAGGATGGATTTTCCCCTTTCATCTCTTTTACATCTGGAGGTTGAAGGATAAGTAGTTTACAGAAAAAAAAAAAAAAAAAAAAAAAAAAAAAAAAATATATATATATATATATATATATATATATATATATATATAAAACCAAAAAAAGTGCAGCACTTACAAAGATGTACAACAAAATATATGTGTGGCAGTTACCATAAATACTGTATATCTGCATATTGCACATAATGTCCTTAAACACAAAAATGAATATGTGAATAAATAAATCATATAATTAAACAATTTGATGGTGCTCATAAAGTGCCAGTGATTCTTATGTAACCAAAGTCCACAAAAAAGAATCCCAAAAAAGAAAGGATCTCCAATAATCTTCCCAATGTGCTCAATCCACAGTGCAAAGTCCTCCACCACCATGCACTCACCAGAAGGCTGATGATCAATAGCCTTTCACCCAATCATAAGGAACCTCCATAGATCGCTCCTTAATACAGCTGGAAATACAACTGGAACAGGATCCTAGAAGAAAGCTCCAGGGATTGTGAATAGTGGATAGCAGAGTCTGATATATTCTTAAGATCAACCCCTTTCTTACTTTAGATTTGGACACTTCTCTAATGAGCAGAGAGGTAATTTTTCTCACATTAGCAGTGTGTTGCTGGGTTTTCTATCGCATTCCTGAGTTGTAAGTACTGAAAAAAATGTTTGTTTGATAACAGGAAATCAGACTTTAATTGTTCAAATTACTTAATGGTAGAATCCAGAAAATGTATCCCTTTCTGCCTCCGTTCATGAAAACTCTCCAGGTTCACTAATTCTGGATAACTAGGATTACACCAAATGGGGGAAATGTAAAAAAAACACTGATGCCTAGGGCAGTCTTCACAGCGTCCTATACTTTCCATAGAAAAGCGGTGAGACAATGAAGACAGAAGGGAGTGCCATCTCCAAGTGGGAAAGGGCTGGTAGAATTGGGTTGGTTAATGTGATCAGTCTAGCCACAGAGTCCAGGTAATTCAAAAGCCCCAACCAGTTAATTGCTGAAACTGTGCTGCTAAAAAAATATATTTTTGGATGTGGGATGGCTAGCCCCCTCGCCATACTGTAAAGTTGACAAACTGATTCTAGCCTGTTGCTAGAATCTCAGAAATGCTTTATATTCTTCAGTGAAATAAATTACCCACGTCCCACCAACTTCACACCAAAAAACTCACCCGTTAACCATAACCCTCTTGTTTATATGTGAGTCATAAAGGGCTTGTTCCCCTTTAAAGGAGGGGGTCCCAGACCACTTCTACTCTCTTTCCTCTCAATATGCTCCATGCATTGGCACAGGCATCACCATAAAAATAAAAAACTCATATACCGTAGTGTAAAATCTTCTATTTTTTAAAATACATCCATTTAAAAAATATGTAATGCCAACTCACGTTTTTAGGTGCATAAACTTGTTAGATGCATTGCTTCTTGTTTGTCTCTTTTTTCTGGTTGTTATTTTCTTCTGTTTCCTACCACTATATAGACGCTTGGGGGTTTATTTACCAAAGCTGGAGAGTGCAAAATCAGACTCCCTTCTGCATAGAAACCAATCAGCTTCTAACCTCAGCTTGTTCAATGAAGCTTTGGCAATGAAACCTGGAAGCTGATTGGTTTCTATGCAGAAGTGAGTCTGATTTTGCACTCTCCAGCTTTAGTAAATAAACCCCTTGGTGTCTCATTTCTGGCCACTCCCTCTTATGACATCAGCTCTGATGAATTGTATTGGGTCAGGCCAATGGAAGTGATGTCACCATGCACGCAGATACCAGAAGCAGCTTCAAGGAACAAGACAGCGGCTGATCGGATAGTACTGTTGTAGTGCTGTACAATCTCCTAGTCACTTTTTGATGTGATTGCACAACTGATTTTAAGAAATTTGGAAATTGTTTTTTTACTACACTATGAGAGCCTTTTCCTTTCATGTACCATTGGTTTATCTGAGTTGGAGTACTTAATGGAAAGACGTTTGGAAGAAGGACATCTGTATGCTTTGAGTGCTATATGACCATTTCCCTTCATATGGTCACATACCTCCTGGTAAGGTACTCTGTCCTCTCACAATTATTGCGGCTACCTTCCTGCTCTGTCCTAAACTCTCTAACCCACATCTTCAACCTCTCCCTCTTCACTGGCACCTTTCCCTCCTCGTTCAAACATGCACTGGTTAACCCCATTTTTAAAAACCCTCGCTGGACCCCACCTATTTGAATAGCTTAAAACCCATCTCCCTGCTCCTGTTTCCCTCCAAGCTTCTCTAGCATCTTCTTCATAACCTTATGAATTGCTACGTCACTGACACCAAACCTTCTCGATTCTCTACAGTCTGGCTTCTGCCCACAATATTCCACTGAAGCTGCCCTATTAAAACTCACTAATGACCTTCTAACTGCTAAAACCAATGGCAATTACTCTATACTCATAATCCTAGAACTTTCTGCTGCCTTTGATACAGTTGACCACCTGGCCCTCCTCAGTAAACTCCACTCCCTTGGTCTCTGTGACTCTGCTCTCTCCTGTTTCTCTTCTTACCTTTCTCAGCACACTTTCAGCGTCACATACAACAGCAACTCCTCCGCTCATCTTCCTCTTTCTGTTGGGGTACCCTAAGGCCCTGTCCTTGGGCTTCTCCTTTTCTCTCACCACACCTCCTCCCTGAGCCAGCTGATAACCTCCAATGGCTTCCATTACCACCTCTATGCTATGATAACACCCAGATCTATCTCTCCACTCCCCTGCTCACCCTTTCAATCTCTTGACGTATCACAAATCTGCTAAGCAACATATCAGTATGGATGTCACACCACCACCCTCAAACTCAATCTTTCTAAAACCGAACTTGTAATATTTCCTCCTCCCTGATCAAGACTTTACAATTAAGATCTACAGCACAACCATTGGTCCTTCCCCTCATGCCAAGGTGCTAGGTGTGATCCTAGACTCTGACATCTCCTTCGGTCCCCACATCCAATCACTGGCTAAATCATCACCTACCTTATCTGCAGATATTGTCCAAATTGTCTGCTCCTCTCTTGTCAATATATCTTGCTTTCTAACTCCCTTGTCCCTCCCATGTCTCCCAGGTCCCTTATATTCCTTCTGTACTGAACTTTATTGTAATTGTACTGTCTCTCTTTATATTGTAAAGTGCTGCACAAATTGTTGGCACTATATAAATCCTGTATAATAATAATAATATACACATGAGGTATTCACATGGTGTGTGAATCGCTACATGTTTTATACACATATCTATTCCATGTAACCACATACGCAGACAAAATGTTTCTGGGAACCCTGACTTTTATGGAAAGGTGGCTGGAAAATTAGACACCCATGACTGGCCCTATCAACCATCTGACTACAGTTCAGAGGCCAGGCAAAACATGATTGGATCAAATTCATAGTCCACCCAAACATGAAGCTCACCTATCGAGTACATGATGGAGTACCTGAAGGTGCCGAAAGAGAGTTTAAGGGCACAGGGTAGCATGAGTTCTAGAATTTGCAGGCTAGACTGAATCTATGTTGTATTCAGATGAATAGAACTGGAAGTTGACTAACATTGGGCACGAACCAGGCACAGGAGCAACATGGTACCTAAAGAGGAGGCAAAGGCAGAGTCCAAGAAATGAGCCACAGTCACCAACAGCCATACAGGCTAGGAAACAAGCCAAAGTCAGTAATCACCTGTGCAGGGAAGTAGTAAAACCAGGATATAAAAAGAGGGCCTAAGGATCACGGTAGACAAGATGTAAGGCAGAAGTCAGTAGCAGAGTCCAGAGAGCAATCTGGGTCATACACAATGATGCAAGTCAGATCTCATGTAGGCAACAACAAGCTGAGGAACATTCAGCAACTTCCTTCCTCAGCACTTCAGCTTATATAGGCCACTGGGTGCAAAAGCATCAAACCTGCACACCAATTCTTTTGCACTTTCTCCCTACTATACGCCCAGTTTTCTCTTATATAAATAAAACAAGTGCAGTGCTCGCTCAAATGTGCCTCCAACAAACTAAAGTACAATATATCACACAACACATAATACTTTCTGTGTAATCCATACATATATTCTCTGACCCCAGTTTAAACAAATGATAATAAATGTATTTCTATACTATAAAAATGGGATAAAAATATTCCTGGTGAATAGAACTATATACAAAATATAATAAAGGTAAAAAATAACACTGCTGTGCAATCAAACATATAACACCACATAAACAGTGCCGGCCTCAAAATGTGCAATAAAAAAACATGTTTAGCCCACTGTGAAATATTATTATTATTATTATTATTATAATACAGTGTTTACATAGCACCAAAGGGTTTGCTCAGCGCTGTACATTAGAGTGGGGGGACAGTACATGAGACAATACAGTAACAATTTGAGGGCCATGCTCTTTTGAGCTTACAATCTAGGAGGGATGGGGAAGGAGTTACAGGAGGAAGTGGCTGTGGGGGATGGAGTGGTAGGAGGAGTGGAGGAGAACGGCTGTTAGGTGAGGGTGGGGTAGGCTTCTCTGAAGAGATGGGTTTTCAGGGTGCTCCTGAAGGTGAGGAGGGTAGGTGACAGTCTGATGGATTGGAGTAGGGAGTTCCAGAGGATGGGGGAAGTCCTGGAAAAGTCCTGCAGTCGGGCGTGGGAGGAGGAGACCAGGGAGCTAGAGAGTAGGAGGTCTTGTGAGGAGCGAAGGACACGGGTAGGGTAGTATTTTGGTATCAGGTCAGTGAGGTAGTTTGGGTCAGCGTTATGAATGGCTTTGTATGTCAGAGTTAGCAATTTAAATTTAATGTGTTGGGCAATCGGGAGCCAGTGAAGGGATTGGCAGAGGGGGGTGGCAAAAGTGGAGCGGTTGGTGAGGTGGATGAGTCTAGCCGCTGAGTTCAGGATAGACTGGAGCAGGGATAGCATGTGTTTGGGTAGGCCAGTGAGAAGGGAGTTGCAGTAGTCCAGGCGTGAGATAATAAGGGAGTGTACGAGTTGTTTAGTAGTGTCTGGGGTGAAGAACGTACCTATCTTGGAGATGTTGCGGAGGTGGAGCCTGCATGAATTTGATAGTGATTGGACATGAGGTTGCAAGGAAAGGTTTGAGTTCAGGGTAACACCCAGGACTTTGGCGTGTGGGGTGGGATAGATGGTGGCGTTGCTAGTTGTGATGGAGAGGATGGGGGGGGCGCGGGCTGGGGGGAAAACTAGGAGCTCAGTTTTTGGAAAGGTTTAGCTTGAGGAAATGGAGCGACATCCAGTCTGATATGTCGTTTAGGAGGTGGGCGATGCGGCGGAGAGTGAGAGGGTGAGGTGAGGGGTGGAGAGGTAAATTTGTGTGTCATCGGCATAGAGGTGATAGTTGAAGCCGTGGGAGTGTATCAGTTTGCCAAGGGAGGAGATGTAGATGGAGAAGAGAAGGGGCCCGAGGACAGAGCCTTGGGGGACTCCAACAGAGAGGGGGAGGTGGCAGCGTTATAGGTAACGCTGAAGGAGCGTTGGGATAGGTGAGAGGAGAACCAGGAGAGAGCAGAGTCCCTGATGCCAAGGGAGTGTACTTTAGTAAGGAGGAGGGGGTGGTCGACTGTGTCGAAGGTCGCGGAGATATAAAAGATAATATCCAGTGCCAGTCCACACCATACCAATATAATTCTGAAAATTGTGAAAAAGTCTCATATGTAAGTCCCTTTGGCGAAGCTGTTAAAATCTTCCATACAGTGCCCTTCAATTTCTAAGCATCATGACATAAAGGTTATTTACTAAAACTGAAGTGTGTAAAATCTGGTGCAGCTCTACATAGAAACCAGTCAGTTTCCAGATTGTATTGCCAAAGGTTAATTGAACAAGGTGAAGTTCAGAAGCTGATTAGCTACCATGCTCAGCTGCAGCAGATTCTGAGTGCACCAGCTTTAGTAAATCCCCTCCATGTGTCTAATACTGTGCTCTTACCACCTTAGATGTACCTATAAATTACAGGAGGTCAGATAGGCATCAATAAAAATCAAAGTCCTTCACTCATCTTCCCAATACAGCCACTTGCCAGCTTATCATAAGTGTTGCCAGATTAAATGCAGAGTCACTCATGCAGAAAAAAATAAAACATATGCTCTCCATTTGCATATTTATTGAGAGGAATGGTATAAAAACACTCACATAAGCGGTCCGGCTTGGGTTTTTGGCCAGAATACAGGGGGTTCTTGACCTGATAATCAGCCCTTCTTTATATCAACCCCTCTGGGAAGCACCTGTGTATGCCTACATTGAAAAAGAAGTGCCATGGAGGGGCCCAAAGATCATTCACTTACTACCTCCTTAGATCCCAGGAAAGTTCCACATGGCAGGACATGGAGCAGGCTCACAACCTACCCCCACTACTTCTGCTTCTCAATGCCTGGAGCCTCCATTGCTGGATCAGGAACCATCTAAGGACAGTGAGCACCCTTCGCTGACTAAAAAAGATCTTGACAATAACCTAGAAGCTTTTGCACCAAACTTATCTCTAAATTCCACAATGAACTGCAAAACTCTACAGCCACTCTATCTCAGGAGATAGCCTCCCTGAGCATGATGAGCTTTCCATAGTTTTTAATTATCTTTCCAAAGAACATAAAGCACCCTCTGCATTTTTGTTGCCAACTTCAGGCACATGTGGAAGATCTAGACAATAGAAATAAGAGAAATAATCTCTGGATCAGGGGTGCTCCAAAGTCTGCACCACGGGTGTCAAACTGGCGGCCCACCAGATGTAGCCAAAGTACAAGTCCCATGAGGCATTGCAAGATTGACAGTTACAACCATTACTCCCAAAGGCAGAGGAATGATGGGACTTGTAGTTTCATAACAGCTGGAGGGGCACCAGTTTAACACCCCTGACCTACACCTTGAAGCTTTTTAAGTTTCTCCTTCCTGACTTGGACACCACTTAATTTAAATGTGACCGCACTATGAGAGCTAAACCACCACCTGCTAAACCACTCAAAGATATTGTTTTATGCATGAGAGACTTCTTCACTAACGAAGAAATTTTCAGAGCTGCCAGGAACACACCATATATCACACTAAATGGGGTTACACCTGCAGATATAGACAGATATTTCGCAAGACACTCTGGAAAGGCGCAAGATATTTAAAGCACTCACCTCCACTCTGGCTGCAGCTGGCATCAGATACTGATGGGGATTTCTCTTCAAGCTTATAGTATCTCACAATGGCACAACTTACATTGCTACTACATTGGCAGAAGGTCAGGATAATTTGTTGAAATTGGGCCTTCTTGAAAATTAAAATCAACCGAGGCTTCCATCTACCCCCAGACCTTCACCTATTTGGGGAAAAAACACTCTGGGTACAATTAACCTGTTGCCTACCTGCCGCAGTGTATATACTGCGGCAGGGCAGCACCGCTGTGCTAGAACACGTAAAAAACCGGCGTCTAGCAAAATAGGTAGGGGGCATGCGCAAGGCACACGCCCGCCCTACCTGCACCGCCGATCGTGGCAGTGGGTGTCCATCACCGGATCCTGGCAGGTCATTACCTGCCGGCTCCCAGCGATTAGCAGCACTCACTGACAGAGAGCATGGCTGCAGTGTTTACACTGCACTTCTGCTCCCTGTCAGCTCCAAACACACTGTCACGGAGAGCAGAGATTAGCTTTTCGGGACAGTGTGTTCCCGTGAAGTACACACCCCCCGCCGACTAGTAAAACACTCCCCTCACACAGTTAACCATTTCATTCAATAAAAAAGTTAACCCCTTCTTCCCCAGTGCCATTAGTACAGTGTCAGTGTTTTTGTTTTCACTGATCATTGTATTGGTGTCACTGGGGATGTCAGTGGCCTCAAGTCAGTTCCCCCCCAGTGTCAAAATGTCCGCCACAGTCCATCCATAAGTCGCTAATCACTGTCATAAATCGCTGATTACCGCTATAAGTCGCTGATTGCCACAATTATTATTATAAAAAAAAAAATCCCAGTATCTTTCCCGCCATTTGTAAACGCTATAACTTTCATGTAAACCAATTAATTTGCACGTATTGGGATTTTATTTAGCAAAGACATGTCACAGAATACATTTTGGCTGAAATTTATGACAAAATTAGATTTTTACATTTTTTTACTGGACATGTTTTATAGCAAAAAGTCCTAAATATAGGTTTTTTTTCTCAAAATTGTCAGCCTTTTTTTTTATAGCGCAAAAAATAAAAAACGCACAGGCAATCAAATACCACTGAAAGAAAGCTCAATTTGTGGGAAAAAAAGGACATAAATTTAATTTGGGTGCAGTGTTGCATGGCCGCGCAATTGTCAGTTAAAGTAACGCAGCGACTTAACACAAACCACTTCTGTAACCACTTCCTGACCGCCCTATAGCAGAAATACTGCTACAGGGCGGCATGGGTGTGTAAAATCACACATATATATATATATATATACGATTTGTGCTCCCGTGGTTTTCACGCCCCTCCCAGATGGCGTCAGTTAGCCCGTCAGTACACCAGTCATCACATTTAACCCCTTGATTTCCAGCAACATGCTCATACACAATAAATCTCCATTGCTAGTATAGTGTCTGAACGGATCAATATCTTTGATCAGATCAGCACTATACCAGCGTTCACATTAGCATAGCGTCCTCAAAAACGCAGCATTAATGGGATAAGCCCCGAAACCTGCCAGCACCTGCGTTTAGTCCCTACGCTTACCCCCCCCCCCTTCTCCCCCAGCAAGTGCAGTGTCAGTAGGTCTCTGTCACTTGATACATTGCACACAAAACCGCAGTGTTGGCAGAATCAGGCCTGATCTCTGTTAGCACTTGTCGGTAAATTTTGATGACTCTCATATGCAGCCTCTTAGATTGTAAGCTCCCAGGATCAGGCCCTCCTAACCCTCTTGTATTGAACTGTATTGTTGCTGTATTGTCTCCCGTTATATTGTAGCGCTGAGAAAACTGTTGGTGCTATATAAATCCTGTATTATAATAATAATACCAGCACTGAAGTATGATTTGGTGACGTGGCGAGTCCCATAAGTCCAGTACAAGCTGGTGCAGTGGAGAGCACAAGTATTGTCTCGCAGCCACTAAGAATTCTCACACAGGCCCGTAGAGCCCCTAATATCCTTCCGGATGTGCTTGCAAATCCAGATTGGCAGTCCACAAATTCTGCAGCACCCGTACTTCCCCCATTCACTGCCCAACCCGGAATTCAGGTGGAAATAGAAATTTTAACTCCTCCCCTTGATTTTTGGAACGGTTTTTCACAGAATATCTGTACGTGTTATGTGGATCACAGCAATTTATATGCACAACAATTTATTGCTGCCAACCAAAATTCAAACCTTGCCAGACCATTCGCATGGAAACCCATTACGGTTTCCGAATTTACTTCTTTAGGGGGCCTAACCCTCAACATGGGCATTACTAAAAGAAATGAATTCCAGTTGTATTGGTCCGCAGACCCGATTCATCATATGCCCATGTTCTCTGCTGCCATGGCCAGGCATAGATATGAGAGTATAATGTGTTTTATGCATTTCAACGACAATACACTCTGTCATCCTCGGGGTAACCCTGAATTTGACCGGCTCCACAAAATTCAGCCTCTCACAAATCACCTTAACCAAACATTTGCAGATGTCTATACTCCCCAGCAAAAAATCTGCGTTGATGAGTCCCTTATTAATTTTTCTGGCCACCTTGCATTCAACCAATTTCTCCCCAGCAAGCGTGCCTGATATGGGGTCAAGATGTAGAAGACCTGTGAGAGGACAACAGGCTATACTTATACGTTTCGGTTTTATGAGGGAAAAGATAGTCACGTGGAGCCCCCTGGATGCCCAGACTACATGGGGAACAGTGGCAAGATAGTTTGGGACTTGGTGTCATCCTTTTTCCATATGGGGTACCACTTATACGTGGACAATTTTTATTCAAACATGCCACTATTTAGACATTTGTACAATCTTGGAACTGGCACTTGTGGCAAAGTGTGACCTAATGTGTGCCCACCATTAGAAGTGCGTGGATGCAGGATGGTATATTCTAATGGTGGGCATATCACTGGCAGAGATTTCTTCTTTTTTTTTCATTCAGTCCACAGGCTGCATAAAAAAAAGCCAAAAGAACATAGCATATATACCCAGCAAGGACAAGCGACGTACTGGTACATCACTGGACTTTGAGTGGTTATACCAGGATAATGCCTACAGCTGCAGGCATCATCCTGGTATCTCTTTTTTCAGCTGGCGATCAGCTTTTATGAAAAAGCAATCCTAGTCGCTAATTAACTGCAGGATTGCTTTTACAAGCAGCGGGAGACAATACCCCCCCCCCCCCCCCGCTGCCTTCTACGGCCTTCTCGGGCAGTCCCGTGCCACCGGGGGAACCTGAGAATGCAGCCAGTGTTTCTGCCAGCTGACCATAGAGCTGATTGGAGACCAGAATGGTGCCAATCATCTCTATAGACTAAGAATTTAGAAGCTACGAGCATTTCATCACTTCAGTTTTGCAGGATGTAAACAGCACCATTTGTAAATTGGGAAAGCATTTGATCACACCGATTTTGATTAGATAATGTAAGGGCAGAGGAGTTATCCAGAGTGTGATAGACCAAAGATTTCTCAAAAAAGAATGTATGACAATGCCCATTGAAGTTATAGGGGATATTTGCATTCCCTGTGATAGCATTACAAGGGATAAAAAAAAAAGTAAAAGGACAGTGTAAAAATAATAAAAAAAATCAAAATAACTTAAAAAAAAAAGTAGCCTCACCCCCCCGCGCATGCGCTCACCTGTGTTCATGAGCGTTGACCCTGTGCCAGTATGGACACAGCAGTTGCACCATGCATGTGAGGTATCGCCATGAACTTCAGATCAAGGGCAGCAATTCTAACACTAGACCTCCTCTGTAAATCTAAAATGGTAGCTTGTAAAGGCTTTTAAACATTGCCTATGGATATTAAAAACGTATGAAGTTTGTCGCCATTGCACGAGGCATACGCAGTTTTAAAGCATATCATGTTTGGTATCTATATACTTGGCATACCATCATCTTTTATATTTTACCAAATAACTGGACAATATATTCTGTTTTTGTGCATTAAAAGGAAAAAAAAGTATTTATTTTTAAAATTGCGTTTGAAAAATCGCTGTGCGAGTACTATGTGCCATAAAAAAATTGTAGTACCCACCATTTTATTCACTAGGGTGTTTGCTTTAAAAAAATATATAATGTTTTGGGTTTAAATTAATTTCCTAGCAAAAAAGACTGATTTTTTTCATGTGAACAAAAAGTGTCAGAAAAGGCTTGGTCTTCAGGTGGTTAGAAGAGTGAATGATGTGTGGCATAAACTTCTAATGCTGGGCATAAAACACCCCCACCCCCCAAAACGACACCTTTTTGGAAAGTAGACACCCCAAACTATTTGCTGAGAGGCATGTTGAATCAATAGAAGAATTTATTTTTTTACCACAAGTTTTTGGAAAATGACAAACAAAAAAATTTTTTTTTTTTTACACAAAATTGTCATTTAAATGATTTACTGCTCACACATGCCATGGTTATATGTGGAATTACTCCCCAAAATACATTCTGCTACTTCTCCGGAGTATGGGGGTACCACATGTGAGAGAAGTTTTGGCAGTCTAGCCAAGTGCAGGACCACAAAACCCAATAAGCACCTTCAGGCTTTTAAAGGGCTTTATTTCCTCATTACACTTCCTGACTACCTATCACAGTTTCGGAGGCCCTGAAATGCCAGAATAGCACCTAAACCCCCCCCCAAATGACCCCTTTTTGGAAAGTAGACACCCCAAGGAATTTGATAAGAAGCAGGGTAAGTATTTTGCAGATCTCATTTGTTGCCACAAGTTTTTGGAAAATGAAGAAAAAAAAACAAAACATTTTTTCTATTCTTTTTTTATATTTCAAAACGTTGTGAGTAGAGATGAGCGAATTGAACTTGGTGAAGTGGAATTCGTTTAGAATATTAGGAAAAATTTGATTCGCATCGAATCCGAATTTTAGCAAACTTCGGATGCACGAATCGAATTTTCCCCGATCAGCCGGCAAAAGTGTCACTGCAGAGAGCTCCGCTATTTCTGACAGTTCTCTGACAGTTCTGACAGTTCATTTACAGCGGTTGAAACATTGTATCTATTTGTTTCCATTTAGGATACAGATGTTTTTATTCGGAAACAAATAGATACAATGTTTCAACCGCTGTAAATGTGAAGGAACTGTCAGAGAACTGTCAGAAATAGCGGAGCTCTCTGCAGATACACTTTTTGCTGTACTGGAATACTTCTTCTTTTCATTCTTCTTCTTCTTTTCATTCTTCTTCTTCTTTTCATTCTTCTTTTCATTCTTCTTCTTCTTCTTTTCATTCTTCTTTTCATTCTTCTTCTTCTTCTTTTCATTCTTCTTCTTCTTCTTTTCATTCTTCTTTTCATTCTTCTTCTTCTTCTTTTCATTCTTCTTCTTCTTCTTTTCATTCTTCTTCTTCTTTTCATTCTGCTTCTTCTTCTTTTCATTCTTCTTTTCATTCTTCTTTTCATTCTTCTTCTTCTTCTTTTCATTCTTCTTCTTCTTTTCATTCTTCTTTTCATTCTTCTTCTTCTTCTTTTCATTCTTCTTCTTTTCATTCTTCTTTTCATTCTTATTCTTCTTCTTTTCATTCTTCTTTTCATTCTTCTTCTTTTCATTCTTCTTCTTCTTCTTTTCATTCTTCTTTTCATTCTTCTTCTTTTCATTCTTCTTCTTTTCATTCTTCTTTTCATTCTTCTTCTTCTTCTTTTCATTCTTCTTTTCATTCTTCTTCTTCTTCTTCTTCTTCTTCTTTTCATTCTTCTTCTTCTTCTTTTCATTCTTCTTTTCATTCTTCTCATTCTTCT
The DNA here is from genome assembly GCF_062004578.1 of Staurois parvus. NCBI lineage: Eukaryota > Metazoa > Chordata > Amphibia > Anura > Ranidae > Staurois > Staurois parvus. The sequence goes on from NW_028317883.1 coordinate 8,446,362, forward strand.
TTTAATTCTTCTTTTCATTCTTCTTTTAATTCTTCTTTTCATTCTTCTTCTCATTCTTCTTTTCATTCTTCTTCTTCTTCTTTTCATTCTTCTTCTTCTTTTCATTCTTCTTCTTCTTCTTCTTCTTTTCATTCTTCTTCTTCTTCTTTTCATTCTTCTTCTTCTTCTTTTCATTCTTCTTTTCATTCTTCTTCTTCTTTTCATTCTTCTTTTCATTCTTCTTCTTCTTCTTTTCATTCTTCTTTTCATTCTTCTTCTTCTTCTTTTCATTCTTCTTCTTTTCATTCTTCTTTTCATTTTTCTTCTTCTTCTTCTTTTCATTCTTCTTCTTTTCATTCTTCTTTTCATTCTTCTTCTTCTTCTTCTTCTTCTTCTTCGTCGTGCCCCGTGACTGCCCAAATGAGTGAAGTGTGCGGTGATTCTAAGATCGACGGCACTCATCTGCATGTCATACTGACTGACAGTATTATTTCTCTTCCCCAGCAGACTCCAAGGGCATTTAAATTAAAGGTACAGTGTTCTGCACTAATATAAAGGCTCTCTGAAGCCAAGAAACCCTTTAAATAAGTTAAACTCGCGGCGAATAAATTCGCATCGAATCGAATTTCTCCCGCAAATTCGGCGAATCAGCCGAATCGAATTTTTGAATAATTCGCTCATCTCTAGTTGTGAGAAAAAATTTGATCTGAAAAATACTCACCATGCCTCTTTTTAAATTCCTTGGGGTGTCTACTTTCCAGAAAGGGGTCATTTGGGGGGGTTTGGTGCTATCCTGGCATGTCAGGGCCTTCAAAACTGTGATAGGTATTGAGGAAGTGAAATGAGGAAGTTACGCACCTTCAGGCTTTCAAAGTGGTCATTGGATTTCAGGCTCCTGTATGTGGCTAAGCTCCCAAAAAGTCTCACACGTGTGGTATCCTCATACTCGGTAGAAGTAGCAGAATATATTTTGGGGTGTAATTCCACATGGCTTGTGTGAGAAATAAATCATTTAAATGACAACTTTTTGTAAAAAAAAAAACGTTTTTGTGATTTTTCAGAAACTTGTGGAAAAAAAATAAATCTTCCATGGACACAATAAGCCTTTCAGCAGATAGCTTGGGGTGTCTACTTTACGAAAAGGGGTCATTTGAGGGTGTTTGTACTATCCTGGCATTTTAGCACCTCATGAAATGTGATGGGCAGTCAGAAAGTATATGCTGTGTAAATTCCATTATCTATACCATAGTTTGTAAACGCTATCATTTTCACACAAAGCAATAAATATACACTTACTGGGATTTTGTTTAACCAAAAACATGTAGCAGAATACATTTTGGTCTAAATTTTTGCTGAAATTTTAGTTATTTTGGATATTTTTTATGACCGAAATGAGAAACAATTGTTTTTTTAAAAAAAAATGTTTTTTCTTCAAAAATATTTTTGTTTGTAGCGCCAAAAATAAAAAGTGCACAGGTGATCAAATACCACCAAAAGAAAGCTCTATTTGTGTGAAAAACAGACATAAATTTCATTTATGTACCGTATTGCATGACCGCGCAATTGTCCATTAAACTAGCGCAGAGCTGTATAGCAAAAAAATGTCGTAAATTGCAGTATCTATACCATAGTTTGTAGACGCTATAACTTTCACACAAAGCAATCAATATACACTTATTGGGATTTTTTTTACCAAAAACATGTAGCAGAATACATTTTGCCTAAATTTATAATCAACTTTGAGTTTACTATATATTTTCTATAGCTGAAATAAAAAATATCATTTTTCTTCAAAATTTTTGGTATTTTTTTGTTTATAGCGTGAAAAATAAAAAGCGCACAGGTGATCAAATACCACTGAAAGAAATCTCTATTTGTGTGAAAAAAAGGACGTAAATTTCGTTTGCGTGCAGCATTGCATGACCGCGCAATTATCAGTTGAATTAGTGCAGCGCCGAGTAGCAAAAAGAGGCCTGGTAAAGAAGGGGGGTAAATCCTCTGGATGGCAAGTGGCTAAAAACAACATGAGACCTGAGGACTGAGTTTTGGGACCTACAGATCTCATGTTGTTTTTAATTGGACCAGGAGTGTTTTTCCCCTGGTCCCCTTGGCCCAATTTTGTTGTTAGATACTCTTTTGCTTACTCAATATACTAAAATGGTTTCTCCTAGGTTGCTGATGATCAGTGCTTTTTTAAATACGTGGATATGTTATAGTAACAATGTTCTTCATTGAAAGCATTCCAGACATTTCTGTGTTTATTAAAAGTCAGCAGCTACAAAAACTATAGCTGCTGTCTTAATAAACACACACTTACCTGTCCCAGAGTCCAGTGATGTTCTCACCCATGCTGTCCCTTCTCCCCTTCTCTCCTCCACAGCACCGGCATCTCAGCTGTGGGCACCAGGCTGTAACATCTTGCAGCTTCACAGCTTGGTGCCGTGCACGAGTCGCGCTGCACCTCCTAATTGGTTTGGCAGTCTCCTGGGACCTGTGAAAGTTCCCAGGAGACTGTGGGAGGGAGGAGGGGGCTGAACATCCGGCTCACTTCGCCGTGGAAAACTGAGCCAGAAGTGGGAGCAGGTACCTGTAAAATGAGATACCCACTCTGCCCTCCCCCCAAAAAAGTGTCAAATATGGCAGTGGAGGGGGGGAGGAGGCAAATAAGTGGAGCTTCCACTTTTGAGTGGAACTCCGCTTCAGCCAGTTTAACCTCCCTAACGGTATTCCCGAGTGTAGCTTGGGGTAAAATGTCTGTACCAAAAGCGGTGACCCCGAGCTACACTCGGGCTTACCATGCAGCGCTGCATAGGGAGTCCCTGCAGCACTTACCTTGTCCTTCTCTTGCGGTGTGTCCCCTGCAGCGTCCCCGGCCATCTCCTCCGGCAGATGCCGGCATCCGGCTCCTGTGTTCCGGTCCCTGTGACGTCGGGACGTACGGGCGCCGGCGGCGGCGGGAAATTTGAAAATTTAAAAAAAAGTCATTTTTTTCAAAACGATTTTTCATAGTAAAACATTGCTGTTTCAACCCATTTCACATACATTTTGTCCCTAGTGCTCTGTCCTGTCCCCTGTCTGCATTTTGAATGTTCTTTCTGCCTGGAAACTTAGAAAAGTCCACGGCGTCCAAAAAGCGTCCCTTTAGGTCAAAAGCGGGTTTAGATCAGCTAGAGAACAGCGATAGTAAATCAGAACCACTTGCAGAATTGAGTGATAATGATTCGTGGGGAAATTCGTCATCAGACACTGAAAACAATTTTGCGACTTTGCTCAGCAATGTGCGAACTTGGCGCTATATTTCAAATTTCAGTGTTTTTGGTTTGATTATATTATTGAATTAAATGTAATATTATTATATTATTATTTTTTATGATTATTTGTTAAATTATAATTTATGATTTTGTGTTTCAAATTTTATCATACCCGGGATGTTTAATAGACTCTTGTTCGGACAGATTTCAGTAAGTTATTCCTAAATATTACAGCCTACAATAAAAAAACTACATATTTCCATGCAGAATAATGGTACCGCTTTCAGCACCAAAAATCGGAAATAATCATACCGCTAGGGAGGTTAAAGGAGATAAATGCTGACTTCTATCATCCCCCTCTTCTATTCTATTTCCAAAACTTTTATACCCATCATGTGGTTACTTTTACTTAATTATAATGACATGGCTATAGTTTGTATCTCTCACAATGTACAGGGATTTAATTCTCCTAACAAACATAATACAGGGTTTATGCATTATAAATGCCGAGGAGCAAAAATAATTCTACTGCAAAAAAACAAATTTCTCTCAAGTTAACCACCCTTAATTTTTTCATAAAGCCAATAATCAGTCCTTTTATACCCTTGCTCCCTCTCAAGTTAAAGGAATCACAATTTTTCTCCATCACACACTGGCTTTACAAGTTCAACATGTTTACAAGGATGCTGAAAGTCCCTTTCCGATTATTAAGGGTAACCTAGCTGGGCATGAGCTCACGATAGCTAATGTACAGTATATGCCTCAAATGAATCAATCAGCCTTTTTTCTAATCTTTTTACTATCCTGCAGAGCCATCATTCCCCTCATATAATCTTAAGAGGAGACTTTAATTTATTTTCTCAACCAGCTTTAGGCAGAATCAAACCTACTCCCCATTCTAAAGCTTTCTCTAAATCTTTAAATACCAAACTAAATGCATTCCAGCTTATAGATGCATGGAGGGCACTAAATATGGGAGCTCGTGAATACACATTTTACTTAAACCCACATGATACTTATGCAAGTTTGGATTACCTTTATTGTACTCCAATCATTCTAGCTAATTCCAACAATGCCACTATTCAGGTATGTACAGGTCAGATCACCATATTATCTCCTTTTCCACCACTCTAATAGGCATTTGATAGCGTTACATGGGAATACTTAGCTGTCATTTTACAACAATATGGCTTCCGAGGGGAATTGTTTCATGCCTTTAAAGGATAAGTTCACCTTTGGAACATGTTACATGTTCCACATGTTTTTTGGGGTGGAACAGGTAACATGTTCCCATAGCCGCAGCAGTGCCCTCCCCCCCTCCCTCTGACAGATAGTACAGGGCAAAGTTTCCCCATACTATCTGTCAGATTTGAAAACAGTGCGACTGTGCAGGGCTCGGCTCGGCTCTGTGAATGAGTGGCTACAATTCCCAGCAGCCTTAGCAGCTGTCGGCTTGTAGTTTTCATTGAACTACCACAGCGCTGTGGAGCTCCATGGTAGTTTATTCATGCTCCCTGTCAGAATATCTGCTTGATCGTACATCCTGCACGGCTAGCATATATTCTGACAGGTCTGCAGGGGACCTGCAAAGCATCAGCGATCTACTGATCTATGGTGCAATGCTTTACAGGCTCCTTTGGACAAAAATAATAGATGAGCATTTTTTTACCTGCAAAAAAATGTGCATTTATTATTTTTGTCCAAAAGGTGAACTTATCCTTTAAGGCCATATAAGCTAATCCCCAGAACATGAATACTGTGATGCTATTCATTTTTCAAAGTTGGCAAAGAGACCCGACAAGGGTGCCCCCTTTTCCCATTATTTTTTGCAATTGCAATGGAGCCCCTAGGGGCTGCCATTCTTAGACACCCAGGCATCTCAGGTTTCTCTATATCCACCTCTCAATATAAACTCAGCATATATGCTGATGATATGCTATTATTTATCAATCTACCCTCTATTTCTCTACCAAACCTTCTACAGACCCTACAAGAATTGTTCACTCTTTCCTATGCCTATCAATATACCTGACTCACAATTCCATGTATGGCGACACTCCTTTACTTTTCAATGGTCCAAAAAAATCACTCATATTTTGGTATTCATCTTACCCCAGATTTACAGTCTTTATTTTTTAACAACTACCCACCTTTGATTTCTAAACTCAGGCAAACACTTGAACTCTAAAAAACATACCATATCTCCTTTTTAGGTAAAATCACAGCAGTAAGGATGACCATCCTTCCCAAATTTGAATATCTTTTTAGGGCCCTTACACTTAAGATCACTAAATCCTTTGTCCTTTCATTCCAACTGAATATTAACATCTTTATTTGACTGGATCCCCCCCCCCAGGATTTTCCAAAACAGTGTTATAAAATGAATCTCAAAAGGGAGGTCTGGGAGTACCGAATCTATGGCATTACTACCTGGCATTCAAATGTTCTCAATGAGCTCAGTGGCATATTTATAGTGCTATGGGTAAAATTTGAGTCAGACTCCATATCCCTATTTCCTTCCAGGCCTCCTATGGTCCAAGGGAACCACATATGCAGATTTGAAGCCTCTAAATATTTTAGTTTCCTCGTCTTTCCATTTATGGCTTTGTTATAAAGATATATTATTATTGTTCTCTCAGTATCCCCCACAAGCAGCTTTTCTGGGAGATCCTGCATATCATTTAGCATTTCCCATACGCATAGAAGTGCAAGCAGAGTAGTTTGCATGCACACATGCCCGCACTGGTTTCTTTCTGCTGGTGAGAATCCAGCCTTCCTTACATCATCCCTACTTACTATGCACTCTCAAATAAAAAGATGACAGCTCTGGAACCCGCACCTTCAAAAACATGTCAGCAATAGCAGCTCCCATCACTTCATCTTGCTAGATTCCCACAGTAATCACTACAGGACTTTTAAATATAGTTTATCCTAAAAGTAAATTGTGACATTTGTTTATAAACTACATTGTATATTCAACAACAATCATGAATTAGCATTCCACATCTGAGAATACTGATTAGTCACATTAGAATACAACAACTCTTTAATTCATCTATAAATATCTGTACAGTATATGGCACATCGAAACAAGCACTGCGCCTATAAAGAACATAAACATTACAGCAGTATTTTCAGAAGACTTTTAATATGACATTTGACTTTAATTTGTAATACCATGTCTTATTCAGAGCTAAAAACAATACACTAGTGCAAAGTGTTTGATCGTATTCCTAGATTGTAAGCTCGAAAGAGCAGGGCCCTCAATCCCCTCATGTTTTGCATTGTATTGGTATTGTTCTGTCACATGTTCTGTCCCCCTTTGAAATGTACAACGCTGAGTGAACTATTGGCGTTTTATAAATGCTGTATAATAATAATAAAATAATATACCTGTGTATATGCAGCCGATTACAATGTTAAGGAAAGATTTTAGGGTCTTTTCACACCATGCGCCACAAAAAAACTCACTGCAGTGAATCAAAAATCCATGTGCATTGATGTACATTCAACATGTATTTTCACTGTAAGAAGGAGGTACGCCAGCCTAGTGCATTACTGTAAAACTTTTTAACATATAAAATAAATTATTTCAATATACTTACAAAAGTAATAGTGTCACATGCATGTAACAATGTCCATCACACTACCAGACAGGTGTCCACCAGAGTTACATAGTTAGTCTGGCTGAAAAACGACAAACGTCCATCCAGTTCAACCATTAAAAAAAAAGTTATATCCTATACCCACAGTTGATCCAGAGGAAGGCAAAAAAACCCAGCAAAGCATTATCCAATTTGCTCCTGCAGGGAAAAAAATTCCTTCCTGATCCCCCGAGAGGCAAACGGATATAGCCTGGATCAACTTTACCAGAGTGTGAGTATCTTACGTGTTTCAAAGGCAATGCCCTCTTCTAATTGACATTGTTACATGCATATGACACTGTATCTTTTGTAAGTAAATTGGAATCTTTTATTTTATCTTTTAAAGAGTTTTACAGTAATGCACTAGCCTAGTGTACTTCCTTCTTATGTTTGTTTTTAGTACTGGATTTCCCCAAATTGAGGAGGACAGCAAGGCTTTAGAGCTTACACTGGAGGCCAATATTGGTGGAATTCTTCAGTAGTCATTACGGACAAGCTAGAAGATTTATTCTATCTGAGCCCTATGAAGACTGGATTGACCAAAGGGTTGCCTTACATGTAACGCAGTCTTTCAATTCATTATTTGTTTGTTTATTCATTTTCATGTGTATTACATAAAATGTCATCCAAAGTGACAGGTCCCTAGTAGGGTCAAAATACTGTAATTTACACGCATTTCTGTGCACTGCATTAAAATGCCGACAGATTGCATTTTAATGCAACATATTTCAATGCACATGTACAGAGGATTGCAGTGTGATTAAGACACATAGAAAGAAATTGCTTTCTCTGTGCCCATGAAATTGATCTGGTTTGGAAAAACGTAGGCCACTGCAAATGGTCTGCATTAGCACTCAAACTTTTAAGTAAACATCTGTTAAAAAAAATTGAAAGACTCATTTAGGTTTCTAGAATTTAGGAGGCATGTAGATTGGTGCAGGAATGTAAATGAAAGTGTTTGTAATCCCTAACAATGAACTCTAATTTCCTTTCCTTTTGGCTTGCTAAATGAATAGCACAGTGGTTAAGACGTTAGCACTTATGCCTAGCAGCACTAGAGTGGTCGTTCAAATCTCAATCATGGCACCACCTGCCTTGAGTCTACATGTTCTCCCTGTGCCTACATGGGTTTCCTCTAGGTACTCCAGATTCCTCCTGCACTCCAAAGATATGCTGGTACGTTAATTGGACCATATATAAATTGGCTCTAATATGTGTACCGGACGGACGGACATTTGGAAACTCGGGCACTGCCCGAGGGCCCGGGGTCAGTAGGGGGCCCCATGAGATGCCCCTGGTACCTTTTTCATAGGCTTTTTTGAGTTTGGGCATGGACACAGGGGCCCCATGATCCCCTATTGCCCAGGGGCCCCAGGAGTTGTCAGTCCACCCCTGATGTGTACTGTATATATGAATGTGAGTTAGGGACCTGTTAACTCCTTGAGGGCAGGGAGAGAATGTACAATATATATGTGTAAATTGACTGTGCTATATAAGTACCTGCAATAAATAAATGTACACTTGAAAGTGATTTGTTATATCTGTAAGTGCAAAAAAAACCCTGTTGATCCTTCAAGAAATCTTGTGGGTTGGCAATTTACTGTGCCGTCTGCCTCTGCTGCATCATTATCGGTTAGCATTGTTCTAATTCTTTTTTTCTAAGATGAGGAGAGGGGGAGGTTTTCTGTAGTCCACACAAACTACCTGTCCTAGGGTGACAATAGTGCTCTTCCAAAGATACAGTAAGCGGAGTGAGCGTTGAGAAAAAAACAGAATACAGAAAACGTATGCAACTTATGCAACCATTGCATCTTAGAACAGATTGTATTATAATATATTTTTTCCTTGAGTACAGATATTACCCAGACCTAGAGAAAAGATCATTTCATTTTTTGCTTGGCATGCAGGTATCATTTGAATTACCACCTTTCCCAAGTCAGCAGGTCCCCTAAGTCTTATGGTAGGTTCACATTTGTGTGTAGTGGGAACATGGAGAAGCCTGTCAGTTCAGTGTCATTAGAAATAAGTATAAATAACTATATAAGAAGAGTCTTGCCAAGAGATTCTGAAATGGTGCTGTGAAGTTCCCAATGGACATTAGAATGGAGAACTCAAAGGAATGGGGGAAGGTGAGTATAAGACTTTAGATCTTGTTGGGAAAGGGGTGGGGGCATTTAAATGACAACTATACTAAAAGTTGTCATTTGAAATATATGGTTCTCAGACTGACATTCACCCTTGAAGCACTATGGGTTGTGCTTTAATAAATCCATTTCACATACTTATTTATATTATATTGCATTTGAAGTATTCTAAAGCATCTAATAAAATCTGTTTTCTTTCTTGACAAGCACACAAATCAAAGAGACATATCTGCATTTTCATGCTCTAATTTTAGATTTAATTATTGTCCATGGTTACACTGAAAATATATCCATATTAAATTTATAATCTGAAATTTTTTTTTACATTTTGGGTGTATTCTAAGAGTACAACCATGTATCATTTCTATTTTGCTCCAATAATAGGCAGCTCAACCTTTAACAAATCGAACTACACAAACCAATTAATTCTACATTACTTCATAATTGGCACTGCAGCTAAAAGGTCCTATACCATTTGGTGGTAAAACCCTTCAGTTTTAGTTAATACCTTAGAAATAACATTTCAAGGCTGCTTGAAATTACCTTTAGCATTTTACTGGAATGTCCCGGTTAACTGAAGATCACTCTTTGATGTCTTAAAATGTTAATCCCCAGACATCTGAGTCCAAAATGAGGCTGTGAGTGTTCATTTCACAAAAATCAATACTTATCTTTTCTTTCTTATGGTCTCTTTCCACATAATGAATTGTGTCAGGGAGCAGAGGTGATGGCTGATGAGGGACTGAGCCTTGGTGAAAAAGCTAGCAATTGTAGTATCATTCTTTATTTAGAATGCCAGCTGTCAGGCCTGAGACACTGTCACAGTCAAAGAAGACATTTGAGATTTGGGATTTTTATGTTCTGATTTCACTACTGAAACCCCTGAAAAGACTTGGGAGTGAGTGGGGCTCCAGTAACTGTAACAGCTCTCGTAACAGGTGAGACTGATCTAATTCACACAGAATGAAAATAGGCTCTTCCGCACAGAAGTCCCTTGCCGAAGCCAAATCAGACACGGTAAGTCCATAGAAAAAGGGAATTTTGTGGTATTTTGCAATAAATGAACAATATGCGAACAGTGTAAAATAAGATAAAGTACAGTAAAATTGATCAATCTTCCATAAGGTGAAAGAAAGTAACTCAGAGAGAAAAAGAATCCTAAAGTTATTATTGCTTCTGTAATGTACATAATCCACACAGGCTTTGTTAGATTCATGTCATATGCCTGGTTGGTTCCTGTTGAACAGACTACAAATCTTGCAATTTATATACCAGTTTATAAAGGTTTTTTATTGTATATTACATATATGAACCATTCTCTATCATTTTTTGTAAATTGCATTGATTTAAAGATCAAGAATTGATGGTTATGTGCTCTTTCAGTTTGTCTGTACTGAATCCCTGGTTACCTGTCCCTAAAGAAAGATACAACTAAGCTCTATTTGCGCATGGCTACATTACATAATTCAAATGAAAAAAAAAAACTGTTATAGTACTATAAGCTCTTGCCACCAGTCACATGCAGAAAATGTTGAATGTAAGCTTAAAAGTTTAGTAATGTCATCTTTGCAGCATGCACTGAGCAATGGGAACCAGGAAAAAGCTGTTGTCAGTGAGCATGATGCATTTAAGAGGATGAAGACAGAGTAATGTATTGCATTTAGTCATTTAAATAGATTTTTACTTTAAAACTACATCATTTTTGGGCTCTGCCTATTTTTGTACTAGAGGGGCCTACAACCTGTCAATTTTGATTTACTAGTAGTTATCAAGGAGTTAGTAGATCAGCAATTATCACAGAATTCACAAGAAGTTAGGAAAATATTTTGTCTGTCTGTATAGGTGCTGCATTGTTTTTTGGGACCAAAGCTGGAGCTGTCCGTGGCAATCCTCTCAAATGTACTTGTTCTGCATAAGGATGGTAGAAGCTGCCACAAAACTTTTATGTCCTGATTAAAAGCATCCTTCCATTTATATAAGATAGAAGAGTTATGTTTTGTAAAATGTTAGGTGCATGACTATTTTGAAGAAAATATTTTTGAAAATTGCATCACAGTGCTTGTCTTCCTGGGGTACCTGATACAGATTGGCAGTGTAGAAAGGAGGAGAGAAGGCAGATTTGGAGCATTTAACTCACAGCCTTCACATGACCCAGCAGGAAAATAGGAGACAGGATATTCACTTTGGCATTTGTTTAGGTGGTCAGTAAAACAAATCAGCAGAAATCATGATGATTATGCTGTGATGATTGACATGATTAAGTTTGACATTGATGTTTTGTGGGAGACAATTGCATCGACCTACAGTATATCTGCAGTTTACAAACAGAACTCAATAAAGCATTAGCACAAGGCCATTGTGCTTGTTATTGTACGTGATCCAAGCAGTTCCTTGGACGTTTTGGTTCAGATGCTGTGTTCAGGCCAGGCTGAGCTTCTCTGTACAATAGGTTTGCTATGATTTGTCATAGAAAGACCAACCACAATGATCTCTCATCTTCAACATGGCATGAAGACCATTGTCCTGGGGAGACCATAGAGTAAACTACTAGCATAATATATCAGACATGGTTACACAGGATTAGGAGTTGAGTCTATGTAAAAGCATCACAGCTGGCAAGAGGTTATTAAAACTAATACGTCATTTAATTACAAGTATATGCACAAAGCATCCCTAGAAGAATGAGAATTACCAAAGAGGGCAATGAGCTCCTCTGAGAGTGCAGGGGATGTACATGGTAAATAATGCATTAATAAAGTTTTTTCTCTCTAGAATAATGCTGAAGGGGTTTCTTCAAAGGGACTAAAATCCGATGCTTAGTATTGAAAGGATAGTAAATTACATTTGTACTAGAACCAAATTTCAGGAATGCTTCACTACAAAAACTATTCTCCTTGAAAAATGGGAGGCATTTGTAACTCCAATGAAGTGTCTTTTTGTTGTTGTAGATACTAAATGTTCTTGAATTTACAGATGAGTCACTAGTACTAAATGTGTGTTTTCTCTGGTAAGCAAAGTGCTACTTTTACACATATGTAGCTCTACCTCCTTAAGAGCTGCTGGACAGATGGGTCCTTCTGCCACTCCCAGTGGTGACCTCTCTAATTGTATCCACACTACTGACACACAATGCTGTAAATGATACAGAAGAAACAAACAGAGAAAAATGCACATTACTTGGTTAATTGTATCCTTTGGAGCAATGGGGTGGTGGCAATTTCCAGCAAATAAGCATGGAATAGTAGAGGTTCACAGGAAGGGATGCACTAAGATTCAGGAACTCTAAAAAAAATTGAAGGTATCCACAGACTAATATAAATTAAAGAAGCAGAAAAAGCATGTGGATCTCATGCAAGAAGTTCGGGTAGCAATTTATTGGATACAATCAAAGTTTGCAGCTTGAATAGTGTAGACAGGCTATCTACAGAGCACTGGCCAGTGACATAGCTAAGGCCCACAGAATCCTAGTCAGGCCAAATAATTAAATTTTTTGTTTGGCTATATTTATATTTGGTCGAGAAATTGCCATTGATCTTGTGCTATTGCTGCCAGACTGTTTAAACCAGCTTGAACAGAAGAAGCAGAAACAGCTCCCCAATCTCATGCAAAAAAATTGGGTAGACATTTATTGAATAACATTAAAATGGCAACTCATATTTTGCAGCTTGAATAGTACACATAAATCTAGACAGGGTGCAGTCCAGCTGTGGTCCCACATCCTGGCCAGTGGCAGGGCTGAGAAGATGTTATTTTGTCTGCAGAATGGATCTACTGTAGCTGTCCTGATATTAGTCTTGAGAAAGAGTTTAACCCCTTAAAAGCGTTGCCTGTTCCATGGACCCCTGTTCTTTCAAGGAAGAACTAGAGTTTATCACTGCTGCTAACATCAATACAGTTACAGCAGATCCCAAAAAAATATTAAAACAAAAGGTAAGCTAACACTCACCTAAATCACAACAGTGAATAAAGGTTTAATTGCATGAATATGGGTGCTGGAACCATATTTTTGGCTTCCTCAGAAAAGACCCAGGAAAAATAATCTGCAAGTAAATAAAAGTCAGCACTCCAAACAGCTAACATTTTGAGTTTCATATATTTATAAAAGAAAGCAACGTATACAGACAGAACAGTACACCACGCTAAGATGATAATTCCACCACAGGAGGGTTGATTTAGCTTGATAAATAGGTTTTTACTCCAAAATGTTGTGATTCCCACCTATTAAAATCAAAACATTAGCTGTTTGGAGTGCTGCCTGTTATTTACTTACAGCTACAGCAGATCCACCTAGCAAATGTGACAGCCATAAAAATACCTTCTCAATTCCTCCATTGGCCAAGGCATGCATAATACAGCTGAACTGTCCCCCTCTGGCCTAAAATACCCAATTCAAGCTGCAAAAATGTGAATTGCCACTTTGATTTTATTCAATAATTTGTTACCTGATTTTATTGCATGAGACCCATGCACACTTTCTGTTTTTTTTCTGTTCTAGCAACAATAGCATAAGCTCAACAGCAAATTCAGACTGGGATAGACACTGGCAATTATCATCTTAGCTAAAGTATCATCTTGATCAAGTATCAGCACACTTCAGCACAGCATCATCTGAACATCATTTCTCTTCTCTGTCCCCTCACAGGTAATCTATGCTGCCTTCAACATCCACCCCTAACTGAAATTCATTGCTATCAATTTGCTTCATGGTAATTTATGCAGCTCTTTAACATCTGTAGCCCTGTCCATATTGCTGTGGTGTCTACTTTGTTCTTTCTCTAATTGTGTTACCTAAATTATGAGGTGATCTTAATCTTTACACCTCTGCCCTCCTTTTCTCTTGTAACCTGACTCTGGTTTGAAAGGTTTGATCTGCTAACCACGTGTCTTTGATAGATTTTCTTGATTGATTAATTAAAACCACTGTACTGCTACAGGGCAGCATGGCTGAGCAAAACCATGTATATATACTTGATTTGCATATCCAGGTAGGGGGCGCATGTGTGACACCCAACCCACACTACCATTGATGGCTAGGGATGTCAATCACCAGGTCCTGGCCAGAGATTCCCCTCCAACACCCGGCAATCATCGGGCAAAGCTGACAGGGGAGAGACCTGTGTGTAAACAACACAAGTCTCTCTCCTGTCAGCATGGACATGCTGCTTTGTATCTATCTGCACAGCAAAGGTATACAAAGCAGCATGTCTCCCAAGTAAAACAGCACACATGGTAAAACACACACAGCACACAGTTAACCCTGTGATCACCCCAGATGTTAACCCCTTCTTCTCAATGTCATTAGTACAGTGTCAGTACTTTTTATTAGCACTGATCACTGTATTAGTGTCACTGGTGATGTCAGTGGCAGTTAGTCAGTTCCCACCCAGTGGCAGAATGCAAGCCACAGTCCCGCTTTAAGTCACTGATCACGGCATTACTAGTATAAAAAAAAATTCCAAGATACACTCCGCCATTTGTAGAAGCTATAACTTTCATGTAAACCAATTATTTTTCACATATTGGGATTTTTTTTTAGCAAAGACATGTAGCAAGAATATATTTTGGCCTAAATTTATGAAGAAATTGTATTTTTACATTTTTAAATCCTCTGGAGGGCAAATGGTTAACATGTAAAAACAACACAAACACGCTGCACATTTGCAGTGTGTTTCTGAAACGCATGGCAAAGCATACATTTTATGTGCAGTCTGCCATGCGTTCAGAAACACACAGCTGTGAATGGAGCCTCCTTGTTCTGTGCAAACAAACCAAATTCACTTTCAGGCCCCATTCACACCAAGAGTACAGGGAGCGCATGTTTTTTGGCTAATTTTTCCAGTGACACACATAGGGCAGACCATTGATTCCAATGGGCTGTGCTACACATGTCAAAGTACTGTATTTGCTGCATTTGTCGCACATTTTTTCATGTTTCAAAATGTGTGCTTGTTTCTGTGTTTGGTGTGCCGTTAACAATCAATGACACTGAAAGTGTAACTAGTTAATTTTAGGTGTATAAATGTGGCCATACAATCTGTACAATCTCTGTACGGTCTCTTTTAAATTTACCAAAACTATATAATAGGAGGATATACCATCTATCCAATCTATTCAATCACTCTGTATCCAATCAAGCAGGCCCTTGCATTACATCAGGGGTGTCCCGTGGACTGCATGTGGCCTGAGCTTTGTCTGGGGTAGCCAGGCAAATGTGAAAAAAAAGATGATGGGTGAGGGGTATGTACTAATGAGGTCAGTGCAGAATGTGAGTGCTAATGAGATCAGCTGGTTATCTGCTTCTGGGGTCCTACTGGCTCCTCTGTCATCTGTCCACATTCCAGGAAGTTAAAAAGCTTTCTAAGAAACGTACCAAAGGCTAAGGAAAGGCCTTGTTCTCCAGATCATATAGAGCTTGTATATTTTTGCAACTGAGGTACAATAGTGGTATATTGGTGCATAGGGGAGCTGGATTTTATTTTTAAAAAAGTGAACTTTATTAAAATTTAAAGGACCCTATGTGAGTCCTCTGTATAAAAACAATGTCAGCCTAATAGTTAATAAACACATATAAGACCAACTTCTGCTTATGATTTTAGTTTAGCCCTTTGACCCCTTAGGGTTAGCAGTGATGACTTACAGGTATGCAGTTATGCTGTTTCCTCTCTTTTGTTAAATTCCCAATCACATTAAGGAGTGTGTGTTTAAATGAATGCTTTCAAAGTATCTGCCTTGGTCTGAATAAATATTTTGTGGCAGTCCATAATAGATGCAGAACCTCTCCAAAACTCTGGCCACAGTTGGGGATTTTTGATCTTTTGTTGGCAAATCCTGGACATAGCAGGGAAAGTGGTTGGTCACCACAAGGATATTCCATGTCCACTGGAATCAGGCTCCAAGCAGAGGAAATCAGTACACAGCAACTCAGTGAGACCTTGGATTTGGAGGTGACCCATTGGGGTAGCTCTAGAGAGTGGAATCTTCCTCTGTATGCATTGTAAGAAAGAATAGAAGTACCTCTCAAATTCAGTTCAGGAATTGATGGTGATTGGTCAGGACCACCCTATAGCAGATATTCTGCTACAGGGCAGCCCTCCTGTGCAAAATCATGTAAATATACAAGATTCTACACTTTCGCCTAGGGGGGACATACTGTGATTACTCACAGCAGAAACCGGTCTGTGGGTGCCGGGTAGTGGATATTTTTTCAGGATGAAGGCTAGGATGAAGAATAAGCTGGTGATATCTGTGTCTCTATTTGAGGCCAGGGCAATGGCAGACTTCTGCACACAAGTGAGGGATTTCTGTATCCCCACTGAGCCTATTTGTCACGTACCTGATAGAAGTCTGAATTGACAAGGTCAGCCTCTCTTGTATCTCCAACCCAGGCCCCACTAAAGGTGGAACAGATGGTGCTGAGGGACAGGAGAAACATGAGTGCCTGCGGATATTGATTGTAGAACTTGCGACTGGAGGTGTAACCTTGGTAAATCAAGCAGGGCATCCAGTCAGGAACAGAGGAGATGCTGGAACGGCCAGCTGAGGTTAAGGAAGCACTCTACTGGAACTTCAAGATCTGGGTACATGGCTTGCCAGAACTTCTGATAAGTATGAGGCTGGAACACACCATGACAACCAGAGCTGATACAATAGATAGCCAGGACAAGCACTCGGCAGGCCTGTA
The DNA here is from genome assembly GCF_062004578.1 of Staurois parvus. Taxonomy (NCBI): domain Eukaryota; kingdom Metazoa; phylum Chordata; class Amphibia; order Anura; family Ranidae; genus Staurois; species Staurois parvus. Next base: position 8,463,061 of record NW_028317883.1, read on the forward strand.
GAGCCAAGCTGGAGTTGGAAGCATAGTCAGAGTAATAGTCAGGGTCAGCAACGAACAGGCGATAAGGTACCAGAACATCAGACAGGGATGAGGTCAGGAGGAAGCCAGGATCAGAAACCGATGAGCAGAAGCATAAACAGAATCCAAGAGCAGGTCAATGGCAAGCCAGGTCAGTAACACATACACACAGGATACAACAGAACACAGGGAATTAGCTGAAGACAAGTCAGCACTGACAGAGATTAAGAGCCTCCTTTAAATAGTCCGTCTAGTGCCAGAAACTGTGGGCATGCTCCCGCGTGTGCAAGGCTATGCTCATGTTTATTAGCAATGCGCCCGTGCTCATTATTGTGAAATGCGAATGTGTTGCACACATTCGCATTTATATGCACCAATCACTGTACAAGAATTCCCTTACACTATTACATAATCGCCTGAGTCTCTACCACTTACATTGCTATTTCATGCATCTCAGCTGAGCCTGCACTATTTGAGCCAGTAGGCTTGGTGTTTCACACTCTGTTTCTTAGGGCATCTACAAATTGGTCCACACTGAACACATGGAGGTACCAATGTGCCATAGCGTAGCATCAACAGCCAGCAGTTTGCAAATAGTATTTATTGTACTCTCAAATACCAGCAAACAAAACAGCTTTCTTCAGCAACAAGCATAAAACAGTCCATAATTATGGAATAATGAAAAAATAACACATTGGCTCACCACCATATAGCTATCCCACACCAAGAATTAGGGTTCCTGTGTGCTTTGGGGTATCCCAAAGGCCACTGGAGCTCAGCAAAACAATGTCTCAGTTGCCAGACAGTCCACACTTTCTCACAACAGTGAACCACTCCACCTCACCTCACTGACAAGTGCTGATTCCTTCCTGCTCTTTTTCAGACCTTTCCTGCAGGTGCATTACTCCTTTTGGTAGCAAAGTCCCTATAATCAGGGTTTGGAGACTTTCTCAGCCAAAGTTTCACTAATCCTGTTAATTTCAGGGTCCCAAATGAGGACTTTCCAATCCAGACTGTACTGCACAGTAGGTCCTCTCCTGTCTAACAGGACTACCCCAAAACCCCTCAATCCATGAGTACTAAAAATGTGTTCCCATCATCTCCCTTAAAGGGACCATGACTTGAACAGGGGGATAATATATATCCTTTCCAGAGCCCATCCCATGCGTCCTGTACGAACTCAAAAAGATTTTCACCAGGGATTTCAAATCAAAATATATATGTGTGTCAATGCCATCTTTAACTGTCGTAGAAAAATGTCTCATTCTGTGTCATTCTTCATTTTGGATCCCACATGATACAAGCCAGATTTGCTATGTTTAAAACCATTTGGTTCTATTGTTTAAATAAGAAGGAACTGATATTAAAATGGAATATTAAAACATTTAAAAATTGATGGTATACAATATATATATACTGTGTATATATATATATATATAACAGTATCCTAATCTGACATGAAGATTCTCTTTTCCTGTTCTAGGAGGGCAATAAGAATTGTTTTGAAAAGTTAAAGGGTCTTCACTGTTTCTTATTACGATAGCCTTCAAGTGGACCCAAACTCAAAAAGTAAAGTTTTGTTATCTTATAGGGAACATCTAACAGTATTAGATGTGCTTAAGTGGTACCCTAAAATCAGCATTTTGATCACTGTGGGACTGTGCAACTGACTGCTAGTCTCATGAGATTTGGAGTAGAAATTGGTGATGTCCCTATTGTGCTGCATAATGTTCTCCTTGCTAGAAAGAAAACAGTACTTAAGTACCTATAGTGCATGCTTCCCTCTGTTTTCATTTCATTCATACTATGGTTCCTCTCCTGCTAGTAATCAGAGGAAGATATAAGGAAGCCAACCCTGATCCCCTATCAAGAGAAACAGTTTGAAACAAGGTATGGTACAGTAAGTAATGACAGAAAAAGAACAGCTGCAGGGAGACCACAAACAATACTGATGATCAGATCTTTGCCCTCTACATGCCTTTTTAAGCACAGCTTTCACGGGTCAGTTCATTTTTAAATCTCAAAGCTAAAAGAGTCATGTATTTCCAAGTTATCCTGTGACCAGCTTGGTTACCACTAAAAATGCTTAAATCAAGACCAGGAAAAAAAACTGTATGCTGTATTGCCCAGACTACTACTCTGAAACACCAAATATAAGCAACAGGTTAGAGATAACAGTAACAGTGCTATTCACAATTATACAATCATTAAATAGTGTCCATAATTCTGGGATAAAGTAAGCAATAACATGTATAAAAAAATGTTTTTCATTGTATTTTTCAATGTTGTTCCACTAAAAAGAATTTGGCTTCACACACTTATGCCAAATGGATACCTGAGTTATCATACATTATTTAAGCACTGTGAGGTACTAAACCTTTCAAAGGGCTTATGAAACGTTCATTCTAAATTCTATGCCACTATGTAGCATGCATTTTTCATGAGTTTTCTACACTAATACAAAGTTCTGGTCACTTTAATCAATATAGGTCCTATAAATATGTTGTCCTATGAAAGTTTCTTGAATAATTCATGGTTCACTTAATGTTTTTTTCTTTATTACAGCACAAATCAAAATGATTTTATTAACAAAAATGAGCATTAGGTGAATGACAAATGCAAGGAAAACAAAAATATTAACTATGTGGTAAAATATGTGAAATACATATAAAGCAATAAAATATGTCAAATATATTGATTATTTGTCAGCTTTTGTATTTTTCATTGTTCAAAAAGTCGGTACAATTTATATGCTATTCTAGTAAAATAAAAATAATAACACATATATCCCCAGTTAATTATTAAACCTCAGTTAATACCATACTTCTTATGCACAATAGCTGTTTTCTAGTATATTCAAAGAAAATACTTATTCTGATATTCTTATTCAGAACAGCCCAATCGTACCTGTAATAAACATACAATTTTTACTGGTAGTTGAAAAAAAATGTGTATGTGCAATGACCATGTGCTTTAGAGATCCCATTTGTTATAAAGGATTATGTACACCCTAAAAAGTGAAATGGGCCTTAGAGGATGTCATGCTATTCCTACTTAGATTTAGGTAAAATGCTCATATGTAAAACTCTTAAAGTGGCCCTTTTGTTATACTTAATATTTGAAATGAAGCCATACTTCTAAAGAAGTCTTTAAATACACTACTCAAAAAAAATTAAAGGAACACTTTTTAGTCTGAGTATTGCAAGAGTCAAATAAACTCCTGGGATATTGATCTGGTCAGTTAAGTAGCAGAGGGGGTTGTTAATCAGTTTCAGCTGCTTTAGTGTTAAGAAATTAACAACAGGTGCACTAGATAAGCAACAATGAGACAACCCCAAAAACAGGAATGGTTTTACAGGTGGAGACCACTGACCTTTTTTTCTCTACTCATCTTTTCTGACTGTTTTTCACTAGATTTGCATTTGGCTAGGGTCAGTGTCACTTCTGGTGGCATGAGGTGATACCTGGACCCTACAGAGGTTGCACAAACAGTCCAACCCCTCTAGGATGGCACCATAGAGTTCAATTAGCATTTGCCATTGAACACCAGAATTGGCGCCCTGTGCTTTACACAGATGAGAGCAGGTTCACCTTGAGCACATGTGACAGACATGAAAGGGAATGGAGAAGCAGTGGAGAACATTATGCTGCCTGTAACATCATTCAGCATGACTGTTGCAGTGATGGGTCAGTGATAGTCTAGGTAGGCATAAGCACGGAGGGACACACAGACCTCTACAGGCTAGACAATGGCACCCTGACTGCCATTAGGTATCGGGATGAAATCCTTGGACCCATTGTCACATCCTTTGCTGGTGGATTGGGTCCTGGGCACTCCTGGTACACGACAATACCCAGCCTCATGTGGCGAGAGTATGCAGGCAGTTCCTGGAGGATGAAGGAATTGATACCATTGAATGGCCCCCATTCTCGCCTGACCTAAATCCAATAGAACACCTCTGGGATATCATGTTTCGGTCAATCCAATGCTGCCATGTTGCACTTCAGACTGTCAAGGAGCTCCGTGATGCCTTGGTCTAGATCTGGGAGGAAATACCCCATCGTCTCATTAGGAACATGCCCTGACATTGTCAGGCATGCATACAAGCACATGGGGGCCATACAAACTACTGAGTACCATTTTGGTCTGCAGTAATGAAATTTCAGCAAAACGGACTAGCCTGCTGCATCATTTTTTCACTTTGATTTTCAGGGTGTCTTTGAATTTAGTCCTCTGTAGGTTGATTAATTTTCATTTCCATCAAACTATGGGGAATCATGACATTCCTAACAAATTACCCAGTCCATATCAGTATAGATATAAAGCATGATATTTATCCCCATTAAGATCTGATGTGTTTTCAGTGTTCCTTTAATTTTTTTGAGCAATGTACATACCTTTCCTGCTGCCTAGTTCTCTGAAACTGCTTAAATCCTGGGAAATGTTCATGTGATGTCCATAGGAACCCATGGGAAGACCCATGAGTTCAACAGTTATGGAAGTATCAGTTTACCTGCTAACTTCACATGAAGATTTCTCAGGATCAGAACAGTGTTTAGCGGCATGGATAAAAAGAAAGATAAGTATTGCCATGCGACTTTTACAGGTAAAGCTTTATGCTAAATCATCAGTATATCAACTGGTTCTCTTTAACTGTCACAACATATTGTTATTTTTTAGTATCTACTCTTTGATGTCAATTCTGGTAGGCACAATGGAATAGGTAGCTGAGATATAAGTTAGAATTTTCTAGATTCAATGACAACATGTCATCAGGGATCAGAATTAACTTTGCCCATCTATTTCTTAAGAGCACTCTGCTGTTGTTTCTTTATTTGCTCTAAAACATTTAAAAATATACAACCTCCTACATCATTAATTTTCCCGATGTTCTGTTGAGAAGCAAAACAACATTCCTGATACTTCCAGGCATGATACATATGAGAGAGCATGTGACTTACTTCCCTTCCACACACATGATAGCTTGAGTCTCTTCTCCATGTATATTTAAAATGGACCTATGTTGTATAAGCCCAAATAAGTCTAACAGGGAGCTAAAGACTAGCCACTAGTATTGCCTTGGGGTATAGTATGAATTTTGAGGGAGGCCCATGCAAAAAAAACCAAAATACCCTGAAAATCCATGCCAGACCTTTCTCTTGTCTTGAAGCCTAGCTGGTCAGAAAATGGAGGAGCAGCAAACGTGCAGCCCTCCCCTCCTGAACCATTTCAGGCAACAAACATTTATCATTGAGAGGGTGACCCCCTTCCTGGAAAGGCAGCGTGTCCCCATGTTGATGGAGACAAGGACCTCATCCCTACGTTGTCCAAAATGTAAAGTCAACCAAATTGTCCAGTGATTGAGATTCAAATTGTCCAGTGATTGAGAATCTAACTGGAGGTAAGTTCAAAACTAATCGCAGAAAGTACTATTTTACTAAAAAGTAGGTGATACTTGGAATAAACTTCCATCAGAAGTAGTTAGATAGGCAACAGTACATAGCTTCAAACATGCTGGGACAAGCATAGATCTATCTGAAGCCTAGCTGGTCAGAAAATGGAGGAGCAGCAAACGTGCAGCCCCCCCCCCTTCCTGAACCATTTCAGGCAACAAACATTTATCATTGAGAGGGTGACCCCCTCCCCCCTTCCTGGAAAGGCAGCGTGTCCCTATGTTGATGGAGACAAGGACCTCATCCCTACATTGTCCAAAATGTAAAGTCAACCAAATTGTCCAGTGATTGAGATTCAAATTGTCCAGTGATTGAGAATCTAACTGGAGGTAAGTTCAAAACTAATCTCACAAAGTACTATTTTACTAAAAGAGTAGTTGATACTTGGAATAAACTTCCATCAGAAGTAGTGAGATAGGCAACAGTACATAGCTTCAAACATGCTGGAACAAGCATAGATCTATACTCAGACAAAAAAAGTTAACAAAAAAGCAAAAAAACATCAAAAACCAACCCCCCCCTTCAAAAAAAACCCCCACACACGAAAAAAAAGGGCAGACTCGATGGGCCACTCTGTCTTTTTCTAACATGATCTGTGGCACCCTAATGTTCTCCCTTTACTCTACAATTGCAAAAGACAGCTCCCCGGATAAATGCTGTATATCAATTAACAGGTTGGGGTAAATGGCTGACTTCATTGACAGTATATGATCAATTATATGATTGCCTTTTGGTGAACTGAACCTGAGTCAAACTCATGGTCAACCTGAAAGCGAAGCTCATTCCTAGTGGAGGAAACACATATTCACACATACACACAGGCAGCACTAGTGGACGGCATGATCAAGAGGTAATTCAGTGCCAGTTTGTAAGCTTTTGGTTGAAATTAGGGCATAGGTGAGACTGCATTGGGGAGCATGTAAAAATGCAAACACATCTTTTTTAAAAATATTGTTCAGCAGAAAGTGGGTATTTAATGCAGCTCAAAGGGAAACATACCAAATATACAAATCTTTTAAATAACTTGAATATAAGTGAAGAAAAAAATGCTGCACTACATAAAAAAAAACACTCAATGCCTGTGAATCAGAAAATGCGAAAAATAAGAAATTAAATACAAAAAAAACAAAAATCACCCAAACCAAAACAAAGAATAATAATATTGAATCAAAAAAAGTAATTATAAACTCAAGTCCAATCAAAATAGTGTTCTTCCCATACGGAATGAAATGCAACTGCATTTTAGCAGGCAATTGTATTTACAGAGAAGGGCCTGTACTTTGCTTTGCATTTCATTCTGTATGGTGACAATTTTCGAGCTTATACAGGACTCTGCTGTTCAGATGATACTGCCATCTTGTGCTTAATCGATATATTGTTGGATGTTCATCATAGGTGGTGCAGATATGCACCTCCAGAACGTGAGTGCATTTCCTATGTTTTATTGCTTAATAAAAGTTTAAAAGGCTAAAGCACTATGTTGAGTTCTTTTTAATGAGGAATACGGATGACACTAAGACGTTTATGAGGAGGAAGCATACTTTGGAGACCCTTCTGAGTCTTCTGAGTCCAAGTGGGACCAAAAGTGGAGTTAGAACGTAACATTGTATAATGTGAGGTGACACTGCGTGAGGTGAGCAGATATATGGTGGAGGAGGTTTTCTCACTGGAATTGGGTTTACAGAAGAACACTATATTGACTGAACTTGAGTTTATAATTATTATTATTATTATACAGGATTTATATAGCGCCAACAGTTTGCTCAGCGCTTTACAATATAACGGGAGACAATACAGCAACAATACAGTTCAATACAAGAGGGAAAGGAGGGCCCTGCTCCTTGGAGCTTACAATCTAGAAGGGAGGGGCTAGTGGTACAAAAGGTAGTAACTTTGGGGGATGGACTGGTTGGAAGAGTAGAAGATTCCATTATTAGCTGAGGGCAGGATAGGCTTCCCAGAAGAGATAGGTTTTAAGAGATCGCCTAAAAGTGAGCAGGCGATAGTCTGATGAATTGGGGTAGAGAGTTCCATTTTTTGTACATATAAATAAATGAATAGTTTTTAACTATATATGGCAACTCTTGGGCAAAGATCAGGAATAGATGTGAAACTCCTTACTCAGAAACCTTTTGCAATATGCAAATTAAACAGTGGATTTCCTAATTGACAATCTTTTTCAGAGATCGCCTGAAAGTGAGCAGAGTAGGCGATAGTCTGATAAATTGGGGTAGAGAGTTCCATGGGATGGAGGAAGCTCTGGAAAAGTCCTGGAGACGAGCATAGGAGGAGGAGACAAGGGAGCTAGAGAGCAGGAGGTCTTGCGAGGAGTTGAGAGTACAGTTTGGGTGATATTTAGAGACAAGATCGTTGATGTAATTTGGGGCAGAGTTATAAATGGGTTTATACGTTATTGTTAATGTTTTGAATTTTATCCGTTGGGCAATGGGAAGGCAGTGGAGGGATTGGCAGAGAGGGGTGGCAGATACAGAACGGTTACTAAAGTGGATAAGTCTGGCAGCACTATTCATGATAGACTGAAGAGGGGATAGCCTGCGATGAGGTAGGCCAATGAGGAGGGAGTTGCAATAGTCAAGGCGAGATATAACAAGGGAGTGAATAAGTTGCTTAGTGGTTTCCGAGGTTAGGAACGGCTTATCTTGGAGATGTTGTGGAGGGGAAGTCTACAAGATTTGGACAGTGGTTGGATGTGGGGGTGAAACGACAGATGGGAGTCTAGGAGTACACCTAGTTCCCTGGCATGAGGGGAGTTGATGATGATTGTGTTATTGATCTTGATGGAGAAGGCAGGGGAGGGGGCAGGGGTTGGGGGGAATACTAAGAGCTCAGTTTTGGAAGGATTGAGTTTGAGGAAGTGGAGTGACATCCATGCCGATATGTCACTTAGTAGGTTAGTAATGCAAGAAGAGAATGAAGGGTTGAGGCGAGGGGTAGAAAGATAGATGTGTGTGTCATCAGCATAGAGATGGTACTTAAAGCCATGGGAGTTTATCAAGTGACTGTCAAGGTCCTACCTTTTCCCAGAGGTTATGTTACTCCATGTGCTGGCATCCATCTTGGATTTCTGCTGAGCATGGTGGGAAGCTTTTATGCCTTCAGGTCTCTGAGGTCCATCCCCCAGAGGGGTGTGGCTGAGTACATATAAGCCTGTGGTCCGCACATGCTCTTTGCACTTGTGTCTTCTGTCTTTGTCTTGCTACAGCTCTGTGTATATGCTCGTGACTCTTCTGGTATTCTGACTCGGCTTGTGACTAAGACCATTCTCTGTGTTTTCCTTCGATCTGACCTTCCGTTGCTAAACCCGGCCCATGACCTGTGATTCTCTGTCTACTGTTCTGTACTGTTTTGTCCTGTTGTTGTCGACTCGGCTTGCCTGACTACGCTATTGTCATTCTCACCAGCTACACGCCATTGGCGGCGGCCATTACCGCAGCCGGGGTGTCTCGGGGGCCGCGACCTGGTTCCTGGCTGCGTCAAGTCCATCCCCACCATCAGGGGCCCTGGTGAAGGGCAGCCTGGGACTTAGACTCCGCGCCCTGAGGGACTTCGGTCTGTTGGTGGTGGTTGTCGTCAGCCAGTGCCTTACCCTGCCACTAGGCCTACCTGTCCGTTCCACAGCCCTGCCCTGACATTACACAAGTGCCATGAATCCTGACGGTGCAGGTACGCCTTCGCTTCCAATGTTGGTCGCCAGACTGGATCAACAGGATCTCCTGTTGGATCAGTTCGCTCAGGCATTGCAAACTCTGCTGGCACGCACCGCGCACCTTACTCCTGGTGTTATTAGGCCGGTTGTCACTCCGGTGGTTGCTCCTGCTGCTGTTCCGCTTGTTGCGCCTACCGCCGCGGCTGCTGCGGCACCCGCGGCGCCCAGAGGTATGACTGGTTCAGCCCCTCTTCCACAGCGCTTTGGGGGTGAGCCGAGTCAGTGTCGTGGGTTCCTCACCCAGGTGGGGATTTACTTCGAATTAATACCCCACGCTTTTCCGACTGAGAGGTCAAAGGTGGGTTTCCTAATATCGCTACTCTCAGACAAGGCCTTGGCCTGGGCGAATCCCTTATGGGAGAGGAATGACCCAGTGATTCACGAGTTTTCCGGTTTTGTCGATGCCTTCCGTAGGGTATTCGACGTACCGGCTCGCTCCGCCTCGGCTGCCAAGCTGCTCATGTCTATGCATCAGGGTTCACGGACCGTTGCCGAGTACGCCATAGAGTTTCGTACCCTGGCAGCAGAGGTGGGTTGGAACAATGAGGCTGTGGTGGCTGCGTTTTCTCAGGGTCTTTCTGATGCATTGAAGGACGAGATCGCAGCCAAGGAATTGCCTGTGGAGCTGGAAGCACTAATTTCCTTCCTGATCCTGATTGATACCAGGCTCAGGGAGAGGCCTTCACTCAAGGAACGCCTGCGGAGGCCTTCCAATCGACTGGCACCTGCGTTTTCTGTCCCACCCATTCCTCCCTCTCCTCCCATGCCTCCTGGGGATAGATTGTCTGGTGGTGAGCCCATGCAGCTGGGGTTTGCTCACCTTTCCGAGGGAGAGCGGGCCGCTCGGCGTCGGGAGGGTCGCTGCCTGTACTGTGGTCTTGGTGGGCACTTTCGGCAGTCCTGTCCGGTCCCCCGGGAAACGCTCGCACCTGAGATCCTGTCGGGGACAGATCTTGGGTGGAGTCTCCTCGTCCCCGGCGTTCCGCAGAGATAAGCCACTGATCACCGTTGTCCTCTCTTGGGCGGAGGGCTCGGTGACGGCCCAGGCGTTGGTAGATTCTGGGGCCGGCGGGTTGTTTATGGACAGCTCGTTTGCTGCCCAGCACTCCATTCCCCTGCAGGCTCGAGTTACCCCATTGGTTCTCGAGGCAATAGATGGCAGGCCCCTGCAACCACCGCAGGTTACCCACGAGACTATGCCAGTTGAGGTAGCTATTGGGGCTGTTCACAGGGAGTTGGCCTGTTTCCAGGTGATTTCTTCTCCACACTATTCGGTGGTTTTGGGGTATCCCTGGCTCCAGATGCACAATCCAACCTTCAATTGGCAAACTGCTGAGATTCTCTCGTGGTCTCCACAGTGTGGGGCCGGGTGCATCCGTGGGCCGGTCAAGGTGTTGTGTGCCTCCTCGGACTCTGCGTTGCTTACTGATTATGGGGAGTACCAGGACGTGTTTGATAAGGTACGTGCTGGTGCCTTACCTGCTCATCGTCCTTACGACTGCGCCATATCCTTGCAACCCGGTGCCACTCCTCCACGTGGCAGGGTGTATCCTCTCTCGGTTGCGGAGAATAAGGCCATGGAGGAGTACGTTGCGGATGCGCTTTCCCGGGGGCACATTCGTAAGTCTACTTCCCCAGCAGGAGCAGGCTTTTTCTTTGTAAAGAAGAAGGGTGGTGAATTGAGGCCTTGCATTGATTATAGGGGTCTCAATCGAATCACCACTAAGAATGCATACCCGATTCCCTTGATTACTGAGTTGTTCGACCGCCTTAAGGGGGCAACAGTCTTTACCAAATTTGACCTTAGGGCGGCGTACAACCTCGTACGGATCAAACAGGGGGATGAGTGGAAGACCGCGTTTAACACCAGAACCGGCCACTACGAATACCTGGTGATGCCCTTCGGGTTGTGTAACGCGCCAGCAGTTTTTCAGGAATTCATAAATGATGTCCTTCGTGACTTGTTGCAGCAGTGCGTAGTGGTTTACCTGGATGACATCCTGGTTTACTCTACCTCCATGGAGTCCCATATCCAGGATGTCAAGCGGGTGCTGCAACGATTACGGGAGAACAAACTCTTTTGTAAGCTCGAGAAGTGCGAGTTCCATCGATCCCAAGTTGCCTTTTTAGGCTACATCATTTCTGCGGAGGGATTCTCCATGGACCCTCAAAAGGTTTCGGCGGTTCTGCAGTGGCCTCGTCCCAATGGTCTTCGGCCCATTCAGCGCTTTTTGGGTTTTGCCAACTACTATCGGAAGTTCATCAGGAACTTCTCCACGCTGGCAAAGCCTCTCTCAGACCTAACCAAGAAGGGCAGTAATCCTCACGAGTGGCCATCCGAGGCCATCGTAGCTTTCGAGGCTCTGAAATCCGCCTTCGCTTCGGCTCCGATACTGTCTCATCCCAATCCTGGATTGCCCTTCGTCCTTGAGGTCGATGCATCCGAGGCAGGAGTAGGCACTCTCCTGTCTCAACGTCGGTCACCCGATGGACCCCTACTTCCCTGTGGGTTCTACTCCAGGAAGCTTTCCTCTGCAGAGTGCAACTACCAGATTGGAGATAGGGAGTTGTTGGCAATCATTCTGGCTCTCAAGGAATGGAGGCACCTGCTCGAGGGCTCCGTGGTTCCGGTCCTCATTCTTACCGATCATAAGAACCTGACTTATCTTTCGGAGGCCAAAAGATTGACACCCCGTCAGGCCAGATGGGCCTTGTTCTTGTCGCGGTTCAACTATGTGGTCTCCTATTTGCCTGGTTCCAAGAATGTCAGGGCTGATGCATTATCGAGGCAATACTCTGAGTTGTCCAGGGAGGACTCTGAGCCAACCTCGTTCATACCTCCGGATCAGATCCTGGCTGCCATTCGCACCAGTCTGACTTCTCCCCTTGGGGAGCAGATTTTGGCGGCTCAAACTGACGCTCCTCCCGAGAGACCAGAGGGTAGATGTTTTGTACCCGAGGGGTTGCGTACCCATCTGCTGCGTACTTACCATAACTCCAAAACTGCCGGGCATCCGGGGAGGAACCAGTTGTCTTGGGTCGTCTCTCGGTTGTTCTGGTGGCCAACTCTCCGTGCCGACATCGCCTCTTATGTAGCGGCATGTTCGATCTGTGCCCAGAATAAATCTCCACGGCATCTTCCAATGGGTCTTCTGCAACCCATTCCCAATGGGGAGCGTCCTTGGTCACACCTGGGCATGGACTTTATTGTAGACCTCCCTGTGTCTCGGGGTCATACGGTCATCTCATGGTCGTCGATCGTTTTTCCAAAATGTGCCATTGTATTCCACTCAGGAAATTACCAACAGCGCAAGAACTGGCCACGGTCTTTTCCAGGGAGATTTTTCGCCTGCATGGGTTGCCCAAGGTGATTGTCTCGGACCGCGGGAGTCAGTTCGTGTCCAGATTCTGGCGTGCCTTCTGCTCCCAGTTGGGTATTAGTCTCTCCTTTTCTTCAGCCTACCACCCGCAGTCCAATGGGGCTGCAGAGCGTTCCAATCAGGCCTTAGAACAATTCCTTAGGTGTTATGTCTCGGACCATCAGGACGATTGGGCCGATCTCCTGCCTTGGGCAGAGTTTGCCAGGAACTCAGCGGTCAACTCCTCCTCCGGGATGTCTCCCTTCATGGCCAACTATGGGTACCAACCCGCGGTATTACCTGAGAGATTCTCACCACAGGACATTCCGGCTGTGGAGAACCATCTTGCTGCCCTGCGTTCTTCATGGGGGCAGATCCAGAGGGCTTTGAGGGACTCGGCTCAGCGTCAGAAGTTCCAGGCTGATCGCAGACGGTTGCCCGCTCCTTCATACCAGGTCGGCGATCGGGTGTAGTTGTCTACTCGTAACCTCAATCTTCGGGTGCCCACACCCAAACTAGCTCCCCGTTTTGTCGGTCCTTTTCGCATTCTCCGCAAGGTGAATCCAGTGGCCTATGCCCTTGCCCTTCCACCTGGGATGCGGATCTCCAATACCTTTCATGTATCACTGTTGAAACCTCTGATCTGCAATTGCTTCACTGCCTCTCTGCCTCGGCCCCGTCCCATTCGGGTTGACGGTCATGAGGAGTATGAGGTGAGCCGGATCCTGGACTCTCGATTGGTGCGCGGTCGATTACAGTTCCTGGTTCATTGGCGCGGTTATGGTCCCGAGGAGCGTTCCTGGGTTCCTTCCGCGGATGTCCATGCTCCTGCCCTCCTCCGCGCTTTTCATACCCGCTTTCCTCAGAAACCTTTTGTTGAGCCGCGGAGGGGGAGGGGCCCTTGAGGAGGAGGTACTGTCAAGGTCCTACCTTTTCCCAGAGGTTATGTTACTCCATGTGCTGGCATCCATCTTGGATTTCTGCTGAGCATGGTGGGAAGCTTTTATGCCTTCAGGTCTCTGAGGTCCATCCCCCAGAGGGGTGTGGCTGAGTACATATAAGCCTGTGATCCGCACATGCTCTTTGCACTTGTGTCTTGTGTCTTTGTCTTGCTACAGCTCTGTGTATATGCTCGTGACTCTTCTGGTATTCTGACTCGGCTTGTGACTAAGACCATTCTCTGTGTTTTCCTTCGATCTGACCTTCCGTTGCTGAACCCGGCCCGTGACCTGTGATTCTCTGTCTACTGTTCTGTACTGTTTGGTCCTGTTGTTGTCGACTCGGCTTGCCTGACTACGCTATTGTCATTCTTACCAGCTAAATGCCATTGGCGGTGGCCATTACCGCAGCCGGGGTGTCTCGGGGGCCGCGACCTGGTTCCTGGCTGCATCAAGTCCATCCCCACCATCAGGGGCCCTGGTGAAGGGCAGCCTGGGACTTAGACTCCGCGCCCTGAGGGACTTCGGTCTGTTGGTGGTGGTTGTCGTCAGCCAGTGCCTTACCCTGCCACTAGGCCTACCTGTCCGTTCCACAGCCCTGCCCTGACAGTGACCAAGGGAGGAGGTGTAGATGGAGAAGGGAAGGGGTCTAAGGACAGATCCTTGAGGCAAGCCTACAGAAAGAGGGAGTGAAGAGGAGGAGGCAGCGTTATAGGTAACGCTGAAGGAGCACTGCGATAGGTAGGAGGAGAACCAGGAGAGAGCAAAGTCTCTGAGACCAAGAGAGTGGAATTTTTTGATTAGGAGGGGATGGTCAACCGTATCAAAAGCCACAGAGAGGTTATGTAGTAAGAGTACAGAGTAGTGGCCATTGGTTTTAGCAGTTTTCTCAAAGTAGATCATTAGTGATTTTTAGTAGGGCAGTTTCAGTGGAATTTAGTGTGCGAAAGCCAGACTGTAAAGGGTAAAGAAGGTTGTTGTCGGTGAGGTGGGAGCTCAGGCGAATGTAGACTAAGCGTTCTAGGAGTTTAGAGGTAAATGGCAGCAGGGAGATAGGTTTTAAGTTGTTCAGGTTGGTGGGGTCCAGGGAGGGCTTTTTAAGTATGGGAGTCATGCTTTAGAGGGGAGGGGAAGGCACCGTTAGAGAGGGAAAGATTGAAGATGTGAGTGAGGGAGCATAGGATGGAAGGAGAGGGTGACCGTAGTAGTTGTGAGGGGACAGGATCCAGGGGGCAGGTAGTGAGATGGGCTTCCGAGAAAACCTTAGTGACCTCTTCGGTAGTAGCAAGGTCAAAAGAGGAAAGTGTTGAGGGAGGTTTAGTATAAGGAATGCTAAGTGGGATGGATGTCTGTGCAGTGGCGATACCCCTACGAATTGCGTCAATCTTGTTTTTGAAATGATTTGCAATCTCGTGAGCAGTGAGTGAGGTACTGGGTGGAGGTGGAGAAAGTAGAGAGCTAAAAGTAGAGAAGAGACCACGAGGACAGGATGACAAGGTATTAATAAGAGTGAAAAAGTAGGCTTCTTTGGCAGCATGAAGGGAGGAAATGTATGTTAAGAAAGCAGATTTATATCAGGTGAATGCTTGCCGGGATTTGGTTTTACGCCACAATCGCTCCAGCACATGACTATGTCGTTTAATATTTCTGGTGTCGTCAGTCTGCCAAGGTTGTAACGGTCGGGGCCTGATGCTTCATGTTGTTAGAGGAGCAAGCGAGTCTAATGCGGATGAAAGCAAACTGTTGTAGACAGCAGTAGCCAGGTCAGGGCAGGACAGGGGAGAGATTCTGTCATAGAGTCAGTTGCAGAGTGGAAAGGAGCAGGGTTCAAGTTGTGAAGCTTTCTGTGGGTAATTGTTTGCCGCTTGGAGGGATAGGTGTTTGAAGATGAGGACACTGTGAAGGTGATGAGATTGTGATCAGAAAGACGAAAGGGGGTGTTTGTGAGGTTGTAGGGAGTGCAAAGATGGGAGAAGACAAGGTCTAATGTATTCCCATCAGAGTGAAGGTCCAGATGAGGCCTCCATAGGAAAGTGCTGCAGGGGAAGCAGAATCTGCTGGTTAGAGCCAGGTTTCTGTAATTGCTAGTAGGTTAAGGGAGCGGGAGACAAAAAGGTCATGGACAGAGGTGAGCTTATTACAGACAGAGTGGGCATTCCAGAACGCACATGAAAAAGGGAGGGTGGTTTTTGGGAGTACGGGGACTGATATTAAATTGAGGGAATTGCGGCTACTCCCAGAAGAAGGAGGATGCCTGGTGTGTGGGTGAAATACTGAAGGACCAGGGTTTGGGGAGATATCCCCAGAGGTTAGGAGAAGAAGAAGGGTAAGGAAAGTAACATGGGAGCAGGATGTACACGAGTGCACATGCCTTCCAGTCCTGGTGTTTGGGTCAGCAGGAGAGTGAAGTATCAGCAGGAGGTGATGAGAGCAGTAGTAGTGAGATGGTAGCAGTGAGGGGGAGATGTAGAAGTTTTGGGGTAGAGCAGAGGGGTAAAGAAGTGAGATTTTGGAAACGCAGGAAAGAAATATAAAAAGGAGCAGTGGAGGGGACATATTAAAGGGTACACGGAGTGGGACACAGACTTGTAAGAGATGTTTCCCAGGGTGTTTGCTTGCAGTCTGTCCAGCATGCAGGAGAGTTTCTTGCTGTTGTATCTTCCTGCTGCTTGAGTTCTGCTTTAGTTCAACTGCTGTGCTTAACTGCTTCTTATAATGACTTTTTTGGGTTGATTCAATATTAATATTATTATTTCGTTTTGGTTTGGGTGATTTTTGTTTTTTTGTCTTATTTTTCAAATTTTTTGATTCACAGGCATTGAGTGTTGTTTTTATGCAGCGCAGCATTTTTTTCTTCCCTTTTATTCTTATTATTTGCCCCACTGAGACATGGGTTGTGTGTACTAGCAGTTACAGTATTTATATATATATATATATATATATATATATATGTGTGTATTTTTTGCTTTTTATGCACCATAGTAAGCACTTGAGTTTTTTTCATTTATATTGGTACTTTTAAATAACTTACTTAGGTGTGCCTTAAATCTGCATGTGAACTGACTAACATGAAGAATGTAGTAATAGAAAAATAACATTAAAAAAAAAACTAACATGGCAGTTCTTACTTTGCTTGTTTCTATTTGTAAACAAAGTGTCTGAGGGATCCAATGTGACATCAGTGACCACAAATGGTCATGACCATATACTGTAGTCTACAACATCAGCTAGCATGTCCGGCCGGTTTTCTAACATTCAGATGCTAGCCAGGGAGATGCCACTTACAGGTCATCATGTCTGAGGGACATAGCTCATCATGATTGATACTGGATCTTAATAGCTGGATGATGTGACTGATGTTGGATTTACAACAGTGGAAAATGTTTACATTTTTTAATAAAGTACTTTTTAAACTGTGTCTATATGCCTGTTTTTGTGAATAATTAACAAAGGGGTACTATGTCTCCAATACTCATTCACTTAAAGGAATTGATATATGTGCCCCCCTTATTTTAAAGGGTCAATGATATAGGGAAGAAGACCTTGTCCCCATTATCATGGGGAGAAGGTGCCTTGACAGGGGGATACTCTGGAAAGGTACTGTCCCAATGTTGAGGGCATTAGGCCCCCTCAAAATCTATACCAAAAGGGTCTGGTATCCAGGATAAGGGTCTAATATGGATTTTGAGGGGTGCCCACCAACATCCATACCAGACCCTTATCCACACATGCAGCATGGGTGGCCAGGAAAGGGAGGGGCAACAAGTGTGCAGCCTTCCCCCTCTTGAACCTTACCAGATCACATGCCCACATTTAGAAGGATACCTTACTAGGGGCCCCTCTCAGCATTGGCACCTTGCCCCCATATTGATGGTAAAAAAAGGATTCAACCCCTTTAAAATAAGCAGGCCCCTACATGTCTGCTCCCCCTTCAGAAATGAGTAAAAGTTACAGAGTACCCCCTGTTACTCAGTCACAATAAACAAGGTCCATAGTAGGTACAACATCATACCATACTAAATATTCTTCATTTAAAAATATAAATAAAAAAATAAACATTGTCCCACAACAGAAATTTAATGTTAATCACATCATCTACCATTGACATGCAGACCCATGCCACAGCCATCGTCTTCTGTCACACTCCCATAAAAATGATTGCTCCCTGGTCAGTTGCTGTATGCCAACAGACTGGCTGGGGGTCCTGGCTGAGGTTGTGGCCCATACATGAAGTGCAGCAAAGGGTGAACTAACAGGTTAAAATGTTATCACAACTCACATGTTAAAAGTTCTTAATATCTTGCATGTCAAATCCAAACCATCCACTTACAGTGCTCACAGGACTGGAGGAGAGATATAGGCAGCCTGCACCCAAACTGACATCACTTCCGCCCTATACCCACAGGCATCCTGGAACTTCCTACTTCTCCTCCAGCCCTGTGAGAACCACAAGCGGCCAGTTTTGGATTTGACATGCAAGATATTAAGCACTTTTAACATGTGAGAAACTTGTGATAACATTTTAACCTGTTAGATCGCCCTTTGATGCACTTCATTTTGCGCTCCTGTACCTTTAATGAGGGGTGAGCTCCCTCAGGTCCATCTGCCCTTGGTCTATCAATTAAATACATGTGACTCTACTATGGGGGCTCTTAATATTGGAGAGTTAGGAACTACAAAATATCAGGGTGCCGTGATGTGGCTCTGTAGCTTACGCATGTATTTCCAAACGTGTGCTAACTAAACCCCTGTTCTTAACGCATACTGTTAGATAGATTAATTCAGTTTGTTTCAGGCTGGCTGGCAAGTTAGAGCTGGGAATTTTTCTTTTTTTGTTGTTTGACATGCATCACCCTTGCATGTGCTCCTTGCTGTGAAGGCCAGTTATAGACTGGGGCAGTGGCCATTTTTTGTACTTCATGTTGCTTCCCTGTCTTTCTATAGTGGGATCACACAGGAGCAGTGGGGAAATCGCATGGACAGGAATCACACAGCATTCCTGTTCAAATTGCATGCGAATGTTTGCAGTGCAATTTGAGCCCATTCATTTTGTATAGCCTCAAATCTCACTGCAAAGGTATTGGTACTCGGTATCAGCGAGTACTTGACTGAAAGTATCAGTACTCATACTCACTGATAAAACAACGGTATGGGTGCAACCCTACTGTAAAAATGTCTTATCCATAGTAGGGGGAAGCATAAATTCTGATACACAGATAGCACCAGTGGGGGTAATGATCAAGAGCCATAAGGAGATGTGAAAGAGGCACATAACTTCACACAGAGACAACATAGGCAGAGAAAAAGGATCACAAGGCAGTAATATCATTGTAGAAAGGTAGGTTCTGCTTCCTACCTGGATCAAGATAATGAAGTAGGAGCAATATATTCTTCCACTGCAGGTCCTCAGGCATAGATTCTTTTTCAGCAGGGCAAAATGACCAACCACAGTGCCCAGGAGGACTCTCCATGTCTCTTTAAATTTAGCCCATCAAAGGCAAGAGTTGGCAGAATATGCCTTAGATAAACTCACACTGCAGATATGAAGTTACAGGAACAGGAATGCCTATCAAACCTCAGGAAGTACATTGCTTCTTCTCATGAGGGATGAGAGAAGCAAATCTTAACTTTTTGAACATAGGTCAGCTTTAACTTTAATCCAGCCTAACACAATAATACAATGCAGATATACAGGATAGACACCTGTGTGCTCAAGCCTTAAAATATGCTGCATTTCTAGAGCAAAGAAGAAATGAAATCAATAGACATAAGCACTGTATACGTGATCTTTATGTCATTTAAAGTACTTTGTTGCCTTTCTGCATTTGGCAGTGAAATGTGTGAATGTTTGGCAGTGAAATGTGTGAATATCCCACATTACAGTAAAACTATAAAGCAATTAATTATTTTGCTGACAAATAGCAAAGGCAAATGCTGACTATTATGTCTTTTAATATTGTATACATGCTTCCACAATCATTTTCACTTTTTTATGCGCTCTGTTAAAGACAATTTTGCAGCCAGCTTTCAGCAGAATTCAATATGCTGGTAATAATATTGTAAATCTCAGGAATTGTTTGAGATGGAAGGGAATTGGTGAAGTCTGCCTAAGTATATGGATTAAATATTAAATCCCAAATCATATCGCAATTCTATTCAGAAATCAATGAGATGGCTGAAAACATGGATATCACACAAGGTGTGGGAGTTGATGTAAACGTGGTCTTACAAGGTAATGAGAGATTACTGATTGCCTTGTTAACTTTTTAAATATACCACAGTGAATAGCATATTTTGTGCTAGACTTTAAATTCATGATAGTTATATTGTTGGAAATGTGCAGGTTAATATATGCATAGTGTTAACTTACTATATCAACCTAATTTTAACCTAAATATAATAATTTGTATATTAGACATAGACAGTATGTAATATTGTTTTTAAAGCCTAACTCTGGACATTTTTATTAGTCCTTCAGTAGGGGTTTAGGACAAAAAATCAGCTCAAGCTGCAATACAAACATCTTCTCCAATCCCATACCTCACAGTAATTCCTTCATACCGAAAGATGTCTTCAATTTTCTGGGTTGAACCACACCCACTACTATTCAACATGGAAGACTTTGAGTGAAACGCTTAATATTTCCAAGCCCTGAGGGGGTGTTGCCATGGTGCCCTGCACTTAAATACAAGAATGCAGAGAGCAGGGGCGACATCAATGCATCAATGAGGACCACCCACTGCTGAAGAAGATCTGAAGAGGACCCTGTGTGTCATGTGACTAGTCTAAATAGATATTCACACAGTAAGTTTAAACGACAAGAACACCCCCCCCCAAAAAAAAAAAAAACATGGGAAGGGGCCTCCAAAAGATTGCCTGGAGCTTTTAAAGTAAACAACCCCTTAGAGGCACAGCAACAGTTTTGCAGTAATGTTCAGTTGCATATACTCACCTTTTCCCCATTGCCCCATTTTAACAGTAGCAAGGAAAGCAAGCCCTTTGTATGCTCCCAGTTGTTCTAGTTGGCCGTTACACAAAACCAATGACTGTCTGTCCACCCCCATATGACTGGGCTTTTTACCAAGCACCAACACTGTCACATAGAAGAAAGAAATGGGTGTGTATGGTGGCAATGGTTTGAGAATGATGGACTTGTTCAGTGTTTTCATATTTTAATGATAAAATAGGAGACAGTCAGTAGACTATTCTTCTATAACAAATCTCAAAATGAAGGTTCTTTTACTTCATGGGGTTTGATTACTAAAGACAAATAGACTGTACACTTGTAGCTGTACTCTGCAAGGGAATTTGCTCCAGAGCTTAGCTAATGAGGTAAATCTTCACTTTGCAAAAAATACTCAATCACATGCAAGGAAAAAAAAATTAAAAATGCATATTTACTTGCACATGATTGAATGATGGAAGTAAGCTGAGTTTTCCCTCATTTACTAAGCTCTGGAGCAAATGCCTTTGGAAACTGCAACTGCACTTGTAAAGTGCACAGTATATTTACCTTTAGGAAATCAACCCCATGGATGGATTAGAAGGAGGTCACAGAATGCCAGTGAGTAAAAACAAACAGGTATCATTCCAAAATAAGTTTGTACATCTTTCAAGAGAAGTGGAAAAGTGTGGCTGTTACTCAGTTCTGTCAGTACAAGGATCTGCAGAGTGAGGTCTTGAAGGAGTATGTTCACTGAGACAAAGAAATATTATAAAGGAATAGATAATAAAGGACTTATTTTGGTCTTGTTTTTATACTTTATTTGGGCTTTTTCAACCTTTTTCTGTTCATGAAAAAAGAAGCACATAGGGGGCGCAAACACCTAGCGCATTATCCAAGATTTATTGAAAAAAGAGATGCATATAAAAGCCTGTAAAAAACTGAGATGGCCCAACGTGATGACAAAATACGTGATGACTGATGGTGAGGCCAACCTGCTAACATGTTTCAAGGACATATCACCTTCCTCCGAGCTGAAACACGTTAGCAGGCCAACCTCACCACCAGTTGGGTACTCTGCCATCAGGTTGGGCCATCTCAGTGGTTTTACAGGCTTTTATATGCATCTCAAGTGTTTGCACTGCCTATGTGTTTCTTTTTCCAGTATTTGGTTTGATCCCCAAGTCAGAGGAGGGCTGTATCACCAAGACGTGACTCCTAGGCCATCCTCATGTCTGATTCCCTGGTCCATTCCTGGCAATGACCCCTTTGAAGCGCTTGAGAGGTTGTTTTTTCAATCAAGCTTGTTCCTTTTTCTGTTGATGTATGAGAAGAAAGGGAGTGAATCATGTGTTTCTTCATACCTAGAAGCACCGATGGCTAAACAATTTTGCTTTAACCATCAAAAACTAAAGATGTCTGATTCAAATGCTATAAATGTTAATTTTAATGAGTAAAACAGTGTATCTTTCTCCTTGTAAATGACTAGTGTGCTATTTTATATACCTGTGTACCTCTTCCTCATTCATTTAAAAGTCATATTATGGCATTTATGCATTGGTTTATACATAGCTTGTAGCTGTTTGTGCATTACTCATGCCACTAATAGATGTGTGACCACAGCCAGTCTAACAAGGCACAATTATATACTCTATCTTACATTGGATGTTCTATGTGTATATTTATGATCTGGTCATTTGGGCATACAATTTATATACTGTTTTCTATTTTTATGCACATTACTGATGTAATATTAGATGTACTTATATATATATGATTTATATACTGTTTTCTATTTTTATGCACATTACTGATGTAATATTAAATGTATGACCACAACCAGCCTAACATGATTATAATATATGTATATCTCAGCTAGTAAAGTACAGCTAGTAAAGTATAAAGTTTTTGTGTGTACTGCATCTTTAAAAGGTAACTCCACTTTCATGGGAAAAACTAGCAAATAAAAAAGAAATAATGTGTAATAGTGTATACAATTGCTACACAAGACATATTGTAATTGAATGTTATTAAAAAGGGCCCTTCCCAGGGGTGGACTGACCATTTTGAGCACTCTGGCGCTGCCCGAGGGCCTGGGGTCAGTAGGGGGCCCCATGAAATGCCCCTGGTACATTTGCTTTTTTGGGTGTGCTTTGAGTGTGGGCAAGGACACATGGGCCCCATAATCCCCAATTGCCCGGGGGCCCCATGCGCTGTCAGTCCGCCCCTGGCCCTTCCTTTTCAATATGCAGCCACTGTAATTTTCTGTAAAATGCAATATGGCAGCCTGGAAGCATTCTGTACACAGATGGTGCGCAGAATGCCCCCCACGAATTGCTGTGTGATTGGCTCACAGATTTCCCCAAAAGTCTGCACTAAGATACAAGTCAGATTTTTGGCATCCCTTGCAGCAAAAATGTGGTGAGATACTTCTGAAGGGACACCACATCTAAAGGGATGCAGACCCTGACACTTTTCTCATTAGAACACTGCAAGTGCAGCAGCTGATTAATAATGATAAAATCACTCCTATTAACATTCATTTTTCACATGAACACAGATGACCGGCTATTTCTTCAGAATAGCAAAAGGTAGGAATCTGATAAAATCCCTGCAATGTACATGATCATGCTGAGTAGAATGTTTGTTTTGGGTTTTTGTGCTCAACAAAAGTGGAATTACTCTTTACGTTCTAAACATTTTGTTACATATTTTTTACTGCTCATTACTGAAGGAATATTTTTAAATTAACACATTGTTCAGTCAGATTCAAGTAATTGTTAAGGAGTAGGCATGAGCTTGAGGTTCAGTCTGAACACATTTTCAGACTGAACATTGGCTGTTTGGGCGTTCAGACAAACGCTCAAACATTTAAGCATTGGAAGGGAGCCAAGCAACATATATACAGTAATAGCAATATTACTACCGCTGTTATACATGACAGTTTTCGACTGTCGATGGTTGCTAAGGTTGCTGGCAAAAGCAGGCACAACTGTATCCCTGACAACCAGTGATGTCCCCCATTAACTTACATGGTTGGGAATCCTAGGACATGTATGCAAAGGGGCAGGGTGGAGGCAGCATCACTGATCAAATAAGGCAATGTGCATATTTGGTCAGTGATGTGACCTACCACATTCCTGTCCTTTGTATATAGATTTAATAACCACAGCTGTCATGTGGGACACAAATGGATGGATCAGAGTGTCAACATGTTTTTTTTCTTCGCCGATTAATATACATTGTGATTGATGCTGTATTTTTTTTTTTGGAAGAGGGGGGAGTTGGGGTGAGGATGAGCAGCACCAAATGCAGACAGTATGTGTTCTCATAGACATGAATTGCCTGCCTGCACGCAGCACCTGCTGGCTAGGGTTACTTTAACAAATAGCCTGTTCACAGTGTGAAGGCCTCAGTGCCTCTGTGAGGCCATAAGCTCACTACATTAGGCTATAATACAGGTTTTATGTTGACCATCCTTATCTTACAAAATAACATGTTCTGCAATACCATATACAGTATATCATTTTAATGAATAGTTTTGATAATGAGAGGCCAGTTAAACATGAACTTGAGACATAAATAATCAGCGGTGACCACCTTTCATGTCCTCCCAAACCCCTACCTCTCTATCCTTCTCCTCCTTCGAGGCCCACTGCATCCGACTCTTCTCCCCCACCCCTCTGAGGATTGCAGTAATCTATCGGCCTCCTGGACCCGTATCCCGCTTCATTGACGACTTTTCCGCCTGGCTACCCTTCTTCCTCTCCTCTGAGCTACCCACCATCATCCTTGGAGACTTCAATATCCCTATCAATTTCAACAACCCGACTACATCCCAACTCCTCCACTTAACCTCTTCTTTTGCCCTCACACAGTGTACACAGTCCTCCACCCACACCGACGGAACACCCTGGACCTCATTTTCTCCCATCTCTGCACCCCCCACAACCTCACAAACACCCCTTTACCTCTCTCTGACCACAACCTCATTACGTTCTCCATCTCCCCGTCCTCAAACCCCTCCCCCCCAAACGTCAAACCATCACCAGCCATAACCTCCGCAACCTGAACCTGGCCCCTCTCCACTCTGCAGCTGACCGTCTGTATGACAGTATCCTTCCACTGCATTGCCCCGACCTGGCCACTACTGTGTATAACGACTCACTATCAGCTGCCTTAGACTCCTTAACCCCTAACCACACATAGCATTAGACCCCAACTGCTTCAACCCTGGCAGAACGACCACACTAAAAATCTTAAACGACGCAGTCGCACGCTGGAACGATTATGCCGCAAAACCAAATCCCCTCGAGTGTTCTCCTCACCTACTCCTCCTCCCTCCATGCCGCCAAACAAGCCTACTTCGTAACCCTCATCAACACCCTCTCCACCTGTCCTCGCCGGGTCTTCTCCACTTTCAACTCCCTACTCTCTCCCCCCCACCCCCACCCAGTACCTCACTCACCGCCCCCGAGATTGCCAATCACTTCCAAAATAAGATCGACACAATCCATAAGGACATCTCCAATGCTCAACCTACCTCCCCACCCACTATAACCCCATCAACTCTCCCCTCCTCTGACCTCGCAACCACCCTACCCCCCACCACACCTAACATCCTGCACACTATAACCTCCTCAACACTCCGCTCCTTCAGCCTTGCTACCACTGAGGAGATCACTAAGGTCTTCTCAGAAGCCCGCCTCACCACTTGCCCCCTTGACCCTGTCCCCACACAACTCCTCTGGTCTCCCTCCTCCTCCATCCTACGCTCCCTCACCCACATCTTCAATCTCTCCCTCTCTACTGGCGCATTCCCCTCCCCCTTAAAGCACGCGCACATCACCCCCATACTCAAAAAACCCTCCCTGGACCCCACTGACCTGAACAACCTTAGACCCATCTTCCTGCTGCCATTTACTTCTGAGCTCCTTGAGCTCTTAGTTTACAATCGCATAAGCACCCACCTCACTGACAACAACCTCCTCGATCCACTACAGTCTGGCTTCCGTCCCCTACACTCCAATGAAACTGCCCTACTCAAAATCACCAATGACCTGCTAACCGCCAAAGCTAATGGCCACTACTCAGTCCTCTTACTCCTCAACCTTTCCGCAGCCTTCGACACAGTTGACCACCCCCTTCTCCTTAATAAACTACACTTCCTCGGCATCAGAGACTCCGCTCTCTCCTGGCTCTCCTCTTATCTATCCCAACGCTCCTTCAGCGTTACCTATAATGCTACCACCTCTCTCCCCCTCTCTGTTGGGGTCCCCTAAGGCTCTGTCCTCGGGCCCCTTCTCTTCTCCATCTACACCTCCTCCCTCAACAAACTGATACACTCCCACGGCTTCAACTGTCACCTCTACGCCGATGACATGCAAATTTACTTCTCCACCCCTTGCCTCACCCCTTCAGTCTCCGCCCGTATCACCCACCTACTGAACGACATATCAGACTGGATGTAGCTCCATTTCCTCAAATTGAACCTTTCCAAAACCGAGCTCCCGATTTTCCCCCCAGCCCGCGCCCCCCCCACCCTCTCCATCACGACCAACAATGTTACCATCAGTCCCACCCCGCAAGCCAAAGTCCTAGGTGTCACTCTAGACTCAAACCTGTCCTTCCAACCCCATGTCCAATCGTTGGCAAACTCATGCAGGCTCCACCTGCGCACATCTCCAAAATACGTACATTCCTAACCTCAGACACTACTAAACAACTCATTCACTTCCTTATTATCTCACGTCTGGACTAGTGCAACTCCCTTCTCACCGGCCTACCTCATCACAGACTATCCCCGCTTCAGTCTATCCTGAACTCAGCGGCCAGACTCATCCACCTTACTAACCGCTCTGCATCTGCCACCTCCCTCTGTCATTCCCTCCATTGGCTTCCGATTGCCCAACGCATTAAATTCAAACTACTAACACTGACATACAAAGTCATTCATAACGCTGCCCCAAACTACCTCACCGACCTCCGACCTGATACCCAAATACCACCCTACCCGTAATCTTTGCTCCTCACAAGACCTCCTACTTTCTAGCTCCCTGGTCTCCACCCCCCACGCCCGGCTGCAGGACTTCTCCAGGACTTCCCCCATCCTCTGGAACTCACTACCCCAATCCATCAGACTGTCACCTACCCTCCTCACCTTTAGGCGCACCCTGAAAACCCATCTCTTCAGGGAAGCCTACCCCGCTCTCACCTAACAGCCGATCTCCTCCACTCCTCCTACCACTCCATCCCCCACAGCCATTTCCTCCTGTACCACTATCCCCTCCCTCCTAGATTGTAAGCTTGAAAGAGCAGGGCCCTTGACCCCCTCATGTTTTCTTTTCTTACTGTATTGTCTCATGTTCTGACCCCCACTACAATGTACAGCGCTGAGCAAACCTTTTAGCGCTATATAAATACTGTATAATAATAATAATAAACCTGCACTTATGACTGTTCTCAGAGATTTAAAGTAGATTTTAACAACATACCTGTTCGTAGACACATTCATATATCTGTCTTTTTAGGGTCACTAAAAAGAAGTGATTTATCAGTGCGAAATGTGCAGTAGGAACTTGTCTGATTAATGTTCACTCCATTGGCGTAATGCAGCTCACTTGCTCTTACAAATTATGACTATTGAGTTGATATATACAGAACATCCAAAATAAATGTTTTTATTTATTATATTTAAATTGGACCTATAAAGAAATATTAACACAAAGCTATGTAAAATGGTTGTAAATTTCAGACATGATATATGAACAAAGAATATCAATAATTTCTATGCGCTGCCTATTTTTATTCTGCAATGCCCTGTATCTTTACTATCTGCATGAGTCACTTCTGACAGGTTTTTCTGACACTAAGAGGTAAAATGGTAAAAGGAGAGGGAGCTCTAGCACACAGCCTGTGATTGACAACCTCAGCTTTATTCCCATGTGCTGTGTGAAAGGGGTGTGTTCCTTCCCTCCAATCAGCTCTCACTAAGCTCTGCAGAGTGTAATTTCAGATCTTGCCCCCTACTTTGAGAAAGCTCAAATAAGCCTGTTTCATCTATGTGTATCACCTGAGGCTATTCACATCACTGGGTATATGTAAGGGTTTACAACCACTTAACAGTGGGGATAATCAAAGTTTTGTATCCCCAAAATCTTGTTTATCACCGAAATGCAGTCAATAGGGAAATTAAAATGAGTGTAATTTTTGTGGGTTTAAAACCTAACTTCAGGTTTAAGTCACTTTAAATAGTTTTTTGGTCCAAGCTGGAGTTATTGGGTCCAGAAAGGTTGAATGAGAGAATAGGTCCACCAGTTATGCAAAACATAGCCTATGGCTGAATTATATGGCCAACACTGGAATTGGTACTATTGGTACCAAAATAAAAAAAAACATGCAAAATAAGTGTGCAAAATGTGACAATGAATTAAAGTGTTTTTTTCACCAATGCCAGAAGTGTGCCAAGCAAAACAGGTGAGGTATAAGCTTTAGTGCATGACGAGAACTATGATTTAATTGGTATTGCTGAATCTTCGCTTCATTCTTCAAATGACTGGGCTGTTAATTTTCCTGGCTATGCTCTCTTTCAGAGAGACGGGTAACAAGGAACGGTGGTGATGTCTGTCTCTATGTGAGAAATGATCTCAAAGCGAGCATAAAGGAGGACCTGGTTGATGGAGAGTGTAAAGAGGCTGAATCATTATGGGTGGAACTGCACATGGGTGTGCATACTGTACGACAAAGGTAGTCATTGGAGTTTGTTATAGGCCACCCAATGAGGAGGTGGAGTCTCAGCTCCTTTCACAAATCAAAAGGGCTGCAAGGGCTGTGTCAGTGATAATAATGGAGGATTTTAACTATCTGGAAATTGACTGGAGTAATGGCAGTTAAAGGGCAAACATTTATAAACCTATTACAAGACAATTTCATGGTACAGTTCATAGAGGCCCAAACTAGGAATGATGCTTTGCTGGAATTGGTAATCTCAAACCATACAGAGCTTATTACTAATGTTTATATAAAAGAACATGTGGGTAGCAGTGACCATAAAATGATTTCATTTAATGTTAGCTGTAAACAACAAGCAGATACTGGAAAGATTAAAAAAAACATTCAACTTTAAGAGAGCACATTTTCCAAGGATGAGGGCTGCTCTCCAAGACGTAGACTGGGAGGGAATATTAGCATTGATGAATACTGCATAGACATGGAAGTGCTTTAAAAAGACTGTATGCAAACACACTGCAAAATATATTCCCATGGGCAACAAGTTTAAAATGCTAAAATAAAACCTATGTGGCTCACATTCAAAGTTAAAAAAAAGCTATAAATAATAAGAAAATAACTTTAGAAAAATGTAAAAATGAAGGAACACTATCATCATTTCAATATTACAAAGAATATAACTGAGCATGTAACCTGGGAATCTCGGCCGTAAAAACTGAAACGAGCGACAAACTGCAAAAATAGCAGGACAAACTCAAACAATTCTTCAAATATATTAATAGAGAAAAAGGTTTGGGTCTCAGCATGTAGGTCCTTTACAAAATAATCTAAAGTGGGTGACTGGGGACAAGCAGAAGACAAATTTACTTAAATACCTTCTTCAGCTCTATGTATACAAAGAAGCATGAGGCAACTCAAGTCCATAATGGGCATGTATTGACACAGCCCCAGATGATCCACAATGGCTTAAAATTTATATGGTCCAGAAATATTTAGACAGAATAAAGGTGAATAAAGCACCTGGACTGGATGGCATACATCCATCGGTCCTAAAAAAAAAAGGAGCTCTGTCATTTCAAAGCCATTGTTTCTAATTTTTAGGGACTCTTTAATGACTGGCATGGTACCACTGGATTAGTGTAAGGCCAATGTAGTGTCAATACTTAAAAAGGGATCAAAGTCTTTACCAAATAACTACAGACCTGTTAGTTTAACTTCTATAGTCGGTAAAATACTGGAGAATTTAATAAAAGACCACATAGATGAGTTCTTGTTGGAAAAAATATTTTAAGAAACAGACAGCATGGATTCATGAAAGACAGAAGTTGTCAAACAATTGTGATTATTTTTTTTATGATGAGGTGAGCAAAACCTTGGACTGTAGATGTGGTATACTTTGATTTTGCAAAAGAGTTTGACACAGTTCCCCACACATGGCTAATGTGTAAGGTAAAGCCAACAACCTGGAAAAATCAGTTTGTAAATGGATAGAAAACTGGCTAAAAGAAGAGAGTAGTGGTTAAGGATTCATACTCTGAATGGTCTAGGGCTGTTAGTGGTGTACCCCAAGGTTCAGTGTTGGGACCCATACTTTTTAATATATTTGAAAATGATATAGGATCTGGGATTAAAAGTACCATTTCAGTGTTTGCAGATGACATCAAGCTATGCATTCAAATAAAATCCTTACAGGAGGTCTTCAACTTAACCACTTGCCCTCCTGAGGATTAACTCCCCCTTAATGATCAGGCCTCTTTTTGCTACTTGGCGCTGCACTAATTCAACTGATAATTGTGCAGTCATGCAATGCTGCAACCAAACAAAATTTACATCCTTTTTTCAGACAAATAGAGCTTTCTTTCGGTGGTATTTGATCACCTGTGCGCTTTTTATTTTTCACGCTATAAACAAAAAAAGACCAAACATTTTGAATAAAAATTATATTTTTTTACTTTCAGCTATAAAAAATATATAGCAAACTCAAAGTTAGTTATACATTTAGGCCAAAATGTATTCTGCTACATGTTTTTGGTAAAACAAATCCCAATAAGTATATATTGATTGCTTGTGTGAAAGTTAAAGCGTCTACAAACTATGGTATAGATACTGTAATTTACGCCATTTTGTCGCTATACAGCGCTGCGCTAGTTTAACAGACAATTGCGCGGTCATGCAATACGGTACATAAATGAGATTTATGTCCTTTTTTCACACAAATAGAGCTTTCTTTTGGTGGTATTTGATCACATGTGCGCTTTTTATTTTTGGCGCTATAACCGGAAAAAGTTTTGAAGAAAAAAAAATTTAAAAAAAAAACCAATATATTTTGGTCATAAAAGATATCCAAAAAAAACCTAAAATTTCGTCATAAATATAGCCCAAAATGTATTCTGCTACATGTTTTTGGTTAAAAAATTCCCAACAAGTGTATATTGATTGCTTTATTTGAAAGTTATAGCGTCTACAAAATATGGTATAGATAATGGAATTTACACAGCTTTTACTTTCTGACTGCTTATCATATTTCATGAGGTGCTAAAATACCAGGATAGTACAAACACCCTCAAATGACCCCTTTACAGAAAGTAGACATCCTAAGCTATCTGCTGAGAGGCATATTGAGTCCATGGAAGATTTATTTTTTCCCCACAAGTTTCTGGAAAATGACCAAACATTTTTTTTTACACAAAGTTGTCATTTAAATGATTTATTTCTCACACAAGCCATGGGTATATGTGGAATTACACCCCAAAATACATTCTGCTACTTCTACCAAGTATGGGGATACCACGTGTGTTAGACTTTTTGGGAGCCTAGCCACATACAGGAGCCTGAAATCCAATGACCACTTTGAAAGCCTGAAGGTGTGTAACTTCCTCATTACACTTCCTCACTACCTATCACAGTTTTGAAGGCCCTGACATGCCAGAATAGTACCAAACCCCCCCAAATGACCCCTTTCTGGAAAGTAGACACCCAAAGGAATTTAAAAAGAGGCATGGTGAGTATTTTGCAGATCTCATTTTTTCTCACAAGGTTTTGAAATATAAAAAAAGAATAGAAAAAATGTTTTTGTTTTTTTTCTTCATTTTCCAAAAACTTGTGGCAACAAATGAGATCCGCAAAATATTTATTGTGCTTTTTATCAAATTCCTTGGGGTGTCTACTTTCCAAAAAGGGGTCATTTGGGGGGGGGTTAGGTGCTATCCTGGCATTTCAGGGCCTCCGAAACTGTGATAGGTAGTCTGGAAGTGTAATGAGAAAATAAAGCCCTTTAAAAGCCTGAAGGTGCTTATTGGATTTTGGGGTCCTGTGCTTGGCTAGACTGCCAAAACGTCTCTTGCATGTGGTACCCCCATACTCGGGAGAAGTAGCAGAATGTATTTTAGGGAGTAATTCCACATATACCCATGACATGTGTGAGCAATAAATAATTTATTGACAATTTTGTGTAAAAAATATATATTTTTTGTAGTTTTCAAAACATTTGTGGTAAAAATAAATTCTTTTATTGACTCAACATGCCTCTCAGCAAATAGTTTGGGGTGTCTACTTTCCAAAAAGGGGTCGTTTTGGGGGGTGGGGTGTTTTATGCCCAGCATTAGAAGTTTATGCCACACATCATTCACTCTTCTAACCACCTGAAGACCAAGCCTTCCTGACACTTTTTGTTCACATGAAAAAAAATCTGTATTTTTTGCTAGGAAATTAATTTAAACCCCCAAACATTATATATATTTTTAAAGCAGACACCCTAGTGAATAAAATGGTGGGTACTACAATTTTTTATGGCACATGGTACTCGTGCAGCGATTTTTCAAATGCAAATTTAAAAAAAAAATACACTTTTTTACTTTTAATGCACAAAAACAAAGTATATTGGCCAATTATTTCATAAAATATAAAAGATAATGGTATGCTGAGTAAATAGATACCAAATATGACATGCTTTAAAACTGCGCATGCCCCGTGCAATGGTGACAAACTGCAAACACAGGTCTAGTGTTAGAATTACTGCCCTTGATCTGACGTTCACGGCAATACCTCACATGTATGGTGCAACCACTGTTTACATACTGCCACAGGGTCAAGGCTTGTGCACACAGTTGTGCGCGCATGGGAGGGGCAATTTTTTTATTGTTTTTAGTTATTTTTATTTTTTATTATTATTACATTTGTACCTTTCATTTTTTTTATCACTTTTAATGCTATAACAGGGAATGTAAATATCCCCTGTAACTTCAATGGACATTGTCATATATTCTTTTTTGAGAAATCTGGGGTCTATCAGACTCTAGATCTCTTCTCTGCCCTTACATTATCTAATCAAATCAAGATCGGTGTGATCAGATGCTTTCCCAATTTACAAATGGCGCTGTTTATATCCTGCGAAACTGAAGTGATGAAATGCTTGTAGCTTCCGAATTCATAGGCTATAGAGAAGATTGGCACCATTCTGGTCTCCAATCAGCTCTATAGTCAGCTGGCAGAAATACCGGCTGCATTCTCAGGTTCCCCAGATGGCACGAGACTGCCCGAGAAGGCTGTGGAAGGCAGCAGGGGAGGGGGTCTTCATCTCCCGCTGCTTGTAAAAGCAATCCTGCAGCTAATTAGCCACTAGGATTGTTTTTACACGAAAGCCGATCGCCGGCTGAAAAAAACGATACCAGGATGATGCCTGCAGCTGTAGGCATCATCCTGGTATAACCATTCAAAGTCCAGTGATGTACCAGTACATTGCTGGTCCTTGTTGGGGATACACTGTATACTATGTTCTTTTTTATTTGTATGCAGCCTGTGGACTGAATGACAAAAATGAGAAGAAATCTCTGCCAGAAAAAGTGTGTGGTATGTCCACCATTAGAATATACAGCCCTGCATCCACCCACTTCTAATGGTGGGCACACATTAGGTTACACTTTGCCACAAGTGCCAGTTTCAAGATTGTATAAATGTCTAAATAGTGGCACGTTTGAATAAAAATTGTCCACGTATAAGTGGTACCCCATATGGAAAAAGGGTGACACCAAGTCCCAAACTATCTTGCCATTGCTCCCCTGCTGTAGTCTGGGTATCCGGGGGGCTCCACGTGACTATATTTTCCCTCATAAATCCAAAACTTATTTATATAGCCTGTTGCCCTCGCACAGGTCTTCTACATCTTGACCCCCTATCTGGCACGCTTGCAGGGGAGAAACTGTTTGAATGCAAGGCGGCCAGAAAAATTAATGAGGGACTCATCAACGCAGATGGTTTGCTGGGGAGTATAGACATCTGCAAATTTTTGGTTACGGTGATTTGCGAGGGGCTGAATTTTGTGGAGCCGGTCAAATTCAGGGTTACCCCGAGGATGACAGAGTGTATTGTCATTGAAATGCATAAAATACTTTATACTCTCATATCTATGCCTGGCCATGGCAGCAGAGAACATGGGAATATGATGAATTGGGTCTGTGAACCAATACAACCGCAATTCATTTCTTTTAGTAATGCCCATGTTGAGGGTTAGGCCCAAAAACAATGTAAATTCAAAAACCGGAATGAGTTTCCATGCGACTGGTCTGGCAAGGTTTGAATTTGGGTTGGCGGCGATAAATTGTTGTGCATATAAATTGCTTTGATCCACAATCAACGCATACAGATATTCCGTGAAAAACAGCTCTAAAAATCAAGTAGGTATGTGAAAGACCAAGATGTACTAGACCGCTGGTACTCGCCAGTTCACCAAAAGGTAGCGTGGCACTAGTACTGCCACTCTGCTGCATATGAGAGTCATCAAAATTTTGTGTGCAATGTATCAAGTGACAGGGACCTACTGACACTGCACTTGCTGGGGGAGAAGGGGGGGGTAAGCGTAGGGGCTAAACGCAGGTGTTGGCAGGTGCTGGGGCTGATCCTGCTAACACTGCGTTTTTGGGGATGCTATACTAATGTGAACGGTGGTATAGTGCTGATCTGATCAAAGATATTGACCCATTCAGACACTATACTAGCAACGGAGGTTAATTGTGCATGAGCATGTTCCTGACAATCAAGGGGTTAAATGTGATGACTGGTGTACTGAAGGGCAATCTGACGCTATCTCGCTATCTGGGAGGGGCGTGAAAACCATGGGAGCACAAATCATATATATATATATACAGTCATGGCCGAAATTGTTGGCACCCTTGATATTTCTCCAGGAAATCATGTATTTCTCACGAAACGTATTGCATTAACACATGTTTTGCTATACACATGTTTATTCCCTTTGTGTGTATTGGGACAAAACAAAAAAAGGGAGGAAAGAAAGCAAATTCGACATAATGTCACACAAACCTCCAAAAATGGGCTGGACAAAAGTATTGGCACCCTTTCACAACTGCGGATAAATAAGAATGTTACAAGCATGTGATGCTCCTGTAAACTCACCTGGGGCAAGTAACAGGTGTGGGCAATATAGAAATCACACCTGAAAGCAGATAAAAAGGAGAGACGTTCACTTAACCTTTGCATTGTGTGTCTGTCTGTGCCACACTAAGCATGGACAACAGAAAGAGGAGACGAGAACTGTCTGAGGACCTGAGAACCAAAATTGTGGCAAAATATCAACAATCTCAAGGTTACAAGTCCATCTCCAGAGAACTAGATTTGCCTTTGTCCACAGTGCGCAACATTATCAAGAAGTTTGCAACCCATGGCACTGTAGCTAATCTCCCTGGTCGTGGACGGATGAGGAAAATTGATGAAAGATTGCAACGCAGAATAGTCCGGATGGTGGATAAGCAGCCCAAAACATGTTCCAAAGACATTCAAGCTGTCCTGCAGGCTCAGGGAGCATCAGTGTCAGCGCGAACTATCCGTCGACATTTAAATGAAATGAAACGCTATGGCAGGAGACCCAGGAGGACCCCACTGCTGACACAGAGACATAAAAAAGCAAGACTACAGTTTGCCAAAATGTACTTGAGTAAGCCAAAAGCCTTCTGGGAAAACGTCTTGTGGACAGATGAGACCAAGATAGAGCTTTTCGGTAAAGCACATCATTCTACTGTTTACCGAAAACGGAATGAGGCCTACAAAGAACAAAACACAGTACCTACGGTAAAATATGGTGGAGGTTCAATGATGTTTTGGGGTTGTTTTGCTGCCTCTGGCACTGGGTGCCTTGACTGTGTGCAAGGCATCATGAAATCTGAGGATTACCAAAGGATTTTGGGTCGCACTGTAGGGCCCAGTGTCAGAAAGCTGGGTTTGCGTCCAAGATCCTGGGTCTTCCAGCAGGACAATGACCCCAAACATACGTCAAAAAGCACTCAGAAATGGATGGCAAAGAAGCGCTGGAGAGTTCTGAAGTGGCCAGCAATGAGCCCAGATCTAAATCCCATTGAACACCTGTGGAGAGATCTTAAAATTGCTGTTGGGAAAAGGTGTCCTTCCAATAAGAGAGACCTGGAGCTGTTTGCAAAGGAAGAGTGGTCCAAAATTCCGGGTGAGAGGTGTCAGAAGCTTATTGATGGTTATAGGAAGCGACTGATTTCAGTTATGTTTTCCAAAGGGTGTGCAACCAAATATTAAGTTAAGGGTGCCAATACTTTTGTCCAGCCCATTTTTGGGGTTTTGTGTGACATTATGTCATATTTGCTTTTCTGCCTCTGTTTTATATTTGTTCCAATACATACAAAGGGAATAAACATGTGTATAGCAAAACATGTGTTAATGCAATACCTTTTTTGTGTGAAATACTTGATTTTCAGGAAAAATATCAAGGGTGCCAACAATTTCGGCCATGACTGTATATATATATATATATATATATGATTTTGCGCACCCATGCTGCCCTGTAGCAGTATTTCTGCTATAGGGTGGTCAGGAAGCAGTTACAGAAGAGGTTTGTGTTACGGCGCTGCATTACTTTAACTGACAATTGCGTGGTCATGCAACACTGCACCCAAATTAAATTTACGTCCTTTCTTTCCCACAAATTGAGTTTTCTTTCGGTGATATTTGATTGCCTGTGTTTTTTATTTTTTGCACTATAAAAAAAAAAAGGCTGACAATTTTGAGGAAAAAAAACAATATTTTGGACTTTTTGCTATAAAACATGTCCAGTAAAAAAATGTAAAAATCAAATTTCATCATAAATTTCGGCCAAAATGCATTCTGTGACATGTCTTTGCTAAAAAAAAAAACCCAATACGTGTAAATTAATTGGTTTACGTGAAAGTTATAGCGTTTACAAATGGCAGGAAAGATACTGGGATTTTTAATTTTTTGTCATACTAATAATGGCGGTGATCAGCGACTTATGGCGGCGATCAGTGACTTATGGCGGCGATCAGCGACTTATGGCAGGACTGCGGGACTGCGGCGGGCATTCTGACACTAGGGGGGAACTGACTTGGGGTCACTGACATCCCCAGTGACACCAATACAGTGATCAGTGCAAAAAAAACCCACTGACACTGTACTAATGGCACTGGAGAGGAAGGGGTTAACTTTTTTATTCAATGAAAGGGTTAACTGTGTGAGGGGAGTGTTTTACTAGGGGGCGGGGGTGTGTACTGCATGAGAACATGCTGATCCGGAGAGATAAACTCTTCTCTCTGGATTAGCATGGCAGGAACTGACAGGGAACTGACAGAAAGCAGAGGTGCAGTGTAAACACTGCAGTTGTGCTCTCTGTCAGTGATTGCCGCTAATCGCCAGGACACAGCAGGTAATGACCAGCCGTGACCCGGCGACTGACACCCGCGGCCGTGATCGGCGGCACAGGTAGGGCGGTGGCGCGCCTCGTACGCACCCCCAACCTGTTTTGCAAAAGCACGTTTTAAAACGTGGTTTTGCGCAGCCGTGCTGCCTTGCCACCGTATTTCTACAGTGGCTGGTTGGCAAGAAGTTAAAAGCTGACCTCAGTGCACGGTTTAATTGGGCAACCTCGTGGGAAATGAGGTTTAATGTTGATAAATGTAAAGTTATGCACTTGGGAGCTTAGAATATGCTTGCATCATACATACTAGGGAGAGTATAACTGGGGGAATCAATGGTGGAGAAGGACCTGGGAGTTCTGGTAGATCATAAAGTTAATAATGGCATACAATGCTAAGCCTAGGTTTCCAAAGTGAGCAAAATCCTCTCTTGTATTAAAAGAGGTATAGACTCCAGAGAGAGAGATATGATTTTACCCCTGTACAAATCATTAGTAAGACCTCACCTGGAATATGCTGTTCAGTTTTGGGCACCAATTCACAGGAACCCTAGAAAGTGCAGAGAAGGGCAACCAAACTGATAAGAGGCATGGAGGAGCTCAGCTATGAGGAAAGATTAGAGGAACTGAATTTATTCTCTCTTGAGAAGAGGAGATTAAGGGGGATATGATGAACATGTATAAATACACAAGTGTTCCATATAGGGAACTCGGTGTACAGTTATTCACTTTAAGGTCATCACAGAGGACAAGGGGCACTCTTTACATCTGGAGCAAAGAGACTAATCTCCAAATACGGAAAGGATTCTTCACAGTAAGAGTTGTGAAAATGTGGAATATACTCCCTCAAGAGTTGGTTCTGGTCAACTCAGTAGATTTAAAAAGGCCTGGATTAATTCCTAGATACACATAATATAACTGGATACTAACATTTATAGGTAAAGCTTATTCAGGGAATAAGTGATTGCCTCTTGGGGGATCAGGAAGGATTTTTTCCCCTGCAATAGCAAATTGGATCGTGCTTTGCTGGAGTTTTTCGCCTTCCTCTGGATCATCTGTGAGTATAGGATATAAACATTTTTGTTCCCTTTTATGGTTGAACTAAATGGACTTGTGTCTTTTTTAGCCAGACTAACTATGTAATTATGTAACATTGATATGATATTTCTGGGAAGATTTTATGTAGTTTCTCAGGTGGTTTGTCCCATCATGAGAAAAGCTTGTAAACTGCCTCCTGGGTCTCGGAGGTAAATGAACATTTATGGGTCAGAGATTTTTTTTTACCATTGGAAATCTTCAAAATGGCAAACCTGTGTCAAATCGGAGAAGTGGCATTAATACTTTGAGAAATCATATCAATCATTTAAATGCAACACTTACAATCTAAAATTTGAGTCCATAAAGTGGCATTTTACTCCAAATTTATATTGAATCAATAATCCAAGATGTTTCAGGGGCCACACAGCTCTACATTCATCAGGGCTTTAAAAATACTGATATGGACCCCAGGTGATGATGAATAAGTAATTTTAATCTATAAACATGGACATGGATTTTCTAGAGGACCTTATGCATTTTGTTTTTCATACGTTCAGGGTCTGGTAAGTATTTTGGAGGGAACTATACACATTTTTTTTCATTCTTGAAGTGTAGGATGTGCTACAGCAAAAATAAAATTTACAAAGAAAAGTAAAAGGAACAGATTAAATTGCTGGCAAATTACATTAATTGCCGGAATCCTTTAAAAAAACACACAGATAACTCCAAATGTCAACCAAAATACATAGCAGACCCCAGGGAGTCTTTGTGCATGCGAAAAAATGAGCTGGCAATTATGTCTTTATTACTATTATTTATTTTATTTTTTTTGCATTGGTAGATGTTCTAGGGCAGTGTCCAGTCTCCCAGGCTACTTTTCTAACACCCCTTGCCTATTTGCTCAGAAAATAGACTTTCTTTGACTGATTAAGCCCTCATTGATTTTAATGGGGTTTGGGTTTGACATCCAAACTTCTTTGGAGTTTACCAAACCCCTGCTGAACATAACCAAGGGCAGCTCAGCTCATCACTACGCATCACTATTGTGGTTGTGACAAAATAAAATCCAAACTCTCCCAAAATCTCTATTCATCCAAGGTTCCATCCATTAATTCACCACTCCTATCTACATCTTATGTAGAGATGAGCAAATTATTCAAAAATTCGATTCGACTGATTTGGCGAATTCGTGAAAAAATTTTGATTCGAGTCGAATATATTCGCCGCGAATTTAACTTATAAAAGGGTGTTTCTAGGCTTCAGAGAGCCTTTATATTAGTGCAGAACACTGTACCTTTAATTTAAATGCCCTTGGAGTCTGCTGGGGAAAAGAAATAATACTGACAGTCAGTATGACATGCAGATGAGTGCCGTCGATCTTAGAATCACCGCACACTTCACTCATTTGGGCAGTCACGGGGCCAAAACCAGAGTGTGGAGCCACAGTGTGGCGGTGGAGGCAGCAGCAATGGGAGGCCATACAGCACCCTATGACAAAAATGGAAACCACCAGCAGTGTGAGGAGACCTGAAAGTGGCACATGGCAGAGTGTGGCGATGGAGACAGCAGCAATGGGAGGCCGTACAGGGACCCATGACACACTCTGGACCTGGCAGCAGCATGAGGAGGCGGTACAGGGGCCCATGACAGATTACGGGCCTGGCAGCAGCATGAGGAGTCGGTACGGGGGCCCATGGCAGATTACGGGCCTGGCAGCAGCAATGGGAGGCCGTACAGGGACCCATGACACACTCTGGACCTGGCAGCAGCATGAGGAGGCGGTACAGGGGCCTATGACAGATTACGGGCCTGGCAGCAGCATGAGGAGTCGGTACGGGGGCCCATGACACACTATGGACCTGGCAGCAGCATGTGGAGGCGGTACAGGGGCGCATGACAGATTACGAGCCTGGCAGCAGCAACTTGGACAGGAGGACGTTCAGCTTCTGCACCGTCGGGTGCGTGCTCGCAAACTGTTGTCTCTTGGAAACGGATTCCAAGAAAGACTGCTGACGGAATCCGTGAAGAGGAGTAGCAGGAGAAGGAGCATCTGAACGAGCGGAATATGCCAACAAGCAACAACAGGGGCCCATGACAGATTACGGGCCTGGCAGCAGCATGAGGAGTCGGTACGGGGGCCCATGGCAGATTACGGGCCTGGCAGCAGCAATGGGAGGCCCGTAATCTGCCAGCACCCTATGACAAAAAATGGAACACACCAGCAGTGTGTGAGGAGACCTGAAAGTGGCACATGGCAGAGTGTGGCGATGGAGACAGCAGCAATGGGAGGCCATACAGGGACCCATGAGAGACTCTGGACCTGGCAGCAGCATGAGGAGGTG
This sequence comes from Staurois parvus, assembly GCF_062004578.1. Lineage (NCBI taxonomy): Eukaryota > Metazoa > Chordata > Amphibia > Anura > Ranidae > Staurois > Staurois parvus. The sequence goes on from NW_028317883.1 coordinate 8,503,294, forward strand.
GTACAGGGGCCCATGGCAGATTAGGGGCCTGGCAGCAGCTATGGGAGGCCTGTAATCTGCCAGCACCCTATGACAAAAAATGGAACACACCAGCAGTGTGAGGAGACCTGAAAGTGGCACATGGCAGAGTGTGGCGATGGAGACAGAAGCAATGGGAGGCGGTACAGGGACCCATGAGACACTGTGGACCTGGCAGCAGCATGAGGAGGCGGTACAGGGGCCCATGGCAGATTAAGGCCTGGCAGCAGCAATGGGAGGCCCGTAATCTGCCAGCCCCCTATGACAAAATGGAACCCTGGGCTGGGGCAGGCAGAACCGCCGTATCTTTATCACGGTTTTCCCAGGCCACCGAATGGTGACGCTGCATATGCTGACGCAACGTTGTAGTCCCAACATGGGCCCCCTGGCCACGCTTGACTTTCTGGCCACATAGTTGACATACGGCTACGTTTACTTCCTCGGGCGGCTTGACGAAAAATTGCCACACCGCCGAGTAGGAAACTTTGCCCCCGCTACTCCTCACTGGCTGACTGCTACTTCCTCCGTGCACACCGGCACCACTACTGGCCGTGGTGGTAGGCTGCAGTGGAGCTGGTGCTCTACTCTGTGGCCGTTTGCCTCCACTGACACTGCTGCGACCCTGCTGCCTCCTGGCAGCAGCAATGGGAGGTCGTACAGGGACCCATAACACACTCTGGACCTGGCAGCAGCATGAAGAGGCGGTACAGGGGCCCATGGCAGATTACGGGCCTGGCAGCAGCAATGGGAGGCCCGTAATCTGCCAGCACCCTATGACAAAAAATGTAACACAACAGCAGTGTGAGGAGACCTGAAAGTGGCACATGGCAGAGTGTGGCGATGGAGACAGCAGCAATGGGAGGCCGTACAGGGACCCATGAGAGACTCTGGACCTGGCAGCAGCATGAGGAGGCGGTACAGGGGCCCATGGCAGATTAGGGGCCTGGCAGCAGCAATGGGAGGCCTGTAATCTGCCAGCACCCTAGGACAAAAAATGGAACACACCAGCAGTATGAGGAGACCTGAAAGTGGCACATGGCATGAGACACTGTGGACCTGGCAGCAGCATGAGGAGGCGGTACAGGGGCCCATGGCAGATTAGGGGCCTGGCAGCAGCTATGGGAGGCCCGTAATCTGCCAGCACCCTATGACAAAAAATGGAACACACCAGCAGTGTGTGAGGAGACCTGAAAGTGGCACATGGCAGAGTGTGGCGATGGAGACAGCAGCAATGGGAGGCCGTACAGGGACCCATGAGAGACTCTGGACCTGGCAGCAACATGAGGAGGCGGTACAGGGGCCCATGGCAGATTAGGGGCCTGGCAGCAGCAATGGGAGGCCCGTAATCTGCCAGCACCCTATGACAAAAAATGGAACACAACAGCAGTGTGAGGAGACCTGAAAGTGGCACATGGCATGAGACACTGTGGACCTGGCAGCAGCATGAGGAGGCGGTACAGGGGCCCATGGCAGATTAGGGGCCTGGCAGCAGCTATGGGAGGCCCGTAATCTGCCAGCACCCTATGACAAAAAATGGAACACAACAGCAGTGTGAGGAGACCTGAAAGTGGCACATGGCATGAGACACTGTGGACCTGGCAGCAGTATGAGGAGGCAGTACAGGGGCCCATGGCAGATTAGGGGCCTGGCAGCAGCTATGGGAGGCCCGTAATCTGCCAGCACCCTATGACAAAAAATGGAACACACCAGCAGTGTGTGAGGAGACCTGAAAGTGGCACATGGCATGAGACACTGTGGACCTGGCAGCAGCATGAGGAGGTGGTACAGGGGCCCATGGCAGATTAGGGGCCTGGCAGCAGCTATGGGAGGCCCGTAATCTGCCAGCACCCTATGACAAAAATGGAAACCACCAGCAGTGTGAGGAGACCTGAAAGTGGCACATGGCAGAGTGTGGCGATGGAGACAGCAGCAATGGGAGGCCGTACAGGGACCCATGAGAGACTGTGGACCTGGCAGCAGCATGAGGAGGCGGTACAGGGGCCCATGGCAGATTAGGGGCCTGGCAGCAGCAATGGGAGGCCCGTAATCTGCCAGCACCCTATGACAAAAAATGGAACACACCAGCAGTGTGAGAAGACCTGAAAGTGGCACATGGCATGAGACACTGTGGACCTGGCAGCAGCATGAGGAGGAGGTACAGGGGCCCATGGCAGATTAGGGGCCTGGCAGCAGCTATGGGAGGCCCGTAATCTGCCAGCACCCTATGACAAAAAATGGAACACACCAGCAGTGTGTGAGGAGACCTGAAAGTGGCACATGGCAGAGTGTGGCGATGGAGACAGCAGCAATGGGAGGCCGTACAGGGACCCATGAGAGACTCTGGACCTGGCAGCAGCATGAGGAGGCGGTACAGGGGCCCATGGCAGATTACGGGCCTGGCAGCAGCAATGGGAGGCCCGTAATCTGCCAGCACCCTATGACAAAAAAATGGAACACAACAGCAGTGTGCGGAGACCTGAAAGTGGCACATGGCATGAGACACTGTGGACCTGGCAGCAGTATGAGGAGGCGGTACAGGGGCCCATGGCAGATTAGGGGCCTGGCAGCAGCTATGGGAGGCCCGTAATCTGCCAGCACCCTATGACAAAAAATGGAACACACCAGCAGTGTGTGAGGAGACCTGAAAGTGGCACATGGCATGAGACACTGTGGACCTGGCAGCAGCATGAGGAGGCGGTACAGGGGCCCATGGCAGATTAGGGGCCTGGCAGCAGCTATGGGAGGCCCATAATCTGCCAGCACCCTATGACAAAAAATGGAACACACCAGCAGTGTGTGAGGAGACTTGAAAGTGGCACATGGCAGAGTGTGGCGATGGAGACAGCAGCAATGGGAGGCCGTACAGGGGCCCATGAGAGACTGTGGACCTGGCAGCAGCATGAGGAGGCGGTACAGGGGCCCATGGCAGATTAGGGGCCTGGCAGCAGCAATGGGAGGCCCGTAATCTGCCAGCACCCTATGACAAAAAATGGAACACACCAGCAGTGTGAGAAGACCTGAAAGTGGCACATGGCATGAGACACTGTGGACCTGGCAGCAGCATGAGGAGGCGGTACAGGGGCCCATGGCAGATTAGGGGCCTGGCAGCAGCTATGGGAGGCCCGTAATCTGCCAGCACCCTATGACAAAAAATGGAACACACCAGCAGTGTGTGAGGAGACCTGAAAGTGGCACATGGCAGAGTGTGGCGATGGAGACAGCAGCAATGGGAGGCCGTACAGGGACCCATGAGAGACTCTGGACCTGGCAGCAGCATGAGGAGGTGGTACAGGGGCCCATGGCAGATTACGGGCCTGGCAGCAGCTATGGGAGGCCCGTAATCTGCCAGCACCCTATGACAAAAAATGGAACACACCAGCAGTGTGAGGAGACCTGAAAGTGGCACATGTTTGGGGCATGATTCATGGCGGATTTAGTCAGTTGTGTCAGGAACTGGTGGTTTGAAATCCAGACTAATCCACGCCTGATTCATTTTCACAAACGTGAGTCTCTTCACACTTTGGGTGGACAGTCGTTTCCTCCGCGGAGTTACAATACCTCCTGCCGCACTAAACACGCGCTCCGATGCCACGCTACTGGCCGGGCATGACAGCCTTTCAAGGGCAAATTCAGCTAGTTGGGGCCAAAGGTCAAGTTTCGTTGCCCAGTAGTCAAGGGGATTGTCTACCTCGGTTGGCAGGGTGCTGTCCAAGTAGGCCCAAGCCTGTTGTTTGGGGTCCTGCTCCAGGTCCACCTGATGCTGCTGCTGCTGCGGCTGGTTAGTAGTTTCCTCACTGCGCTGGTGAAGAAAGCTACTCATCATCGACTGCAGACTGAGGCAGCCGCTGCTGGTGGAGCTGCCACTGCTCCTACCACCCCACCCCTCCCCTGCTGCCATGGCAGCGGAACGCGAGCGCACAGGGCCCACAGTGTCTGAGGATGGACGTTGGCGCAGAAAGGCAGAGACCAACTGACTACATAGGTAGTTTTTATAGTACGTTATTTTGGCCTCCCTCTCAGCAGGTGTGAAAAAGGCCACCATTTTTGAACGGTAGCGAGGGTCCAACAAGGTGGACAGCCAAAAGTCATCCCTCTGTCTGATGGTTATTATTCGGCTGTCGCTACGCAAGCAACCGAGCATGCTATGGGCCATTTGTGCCAAGGAATGCGAGGGACTCCCTGCCTCCATCTCTACAGCATACTGCCACGGTGCGTCTGGGTCCTCTGTCTCCTCCTCCTCCTCCTCTACCAGATGCACCTGCTCCTCCACTCCTGTCCGCTGAGTGGAAAAACCACCCATTTCACTCAATAATTCCTGAGCACAAATGTCCTCCTCTACCTCCTTCTCTTCTTCCTGTCCTGCCCCCACAGGGGCCATGTGGCGTTGAGATCTGTGCGCCACGTCTACCGCACCCTGACCAGCCATTGTTAACAGCATTTGTTCCAGGACGTGCAACAGAGGAATGACATCGTTCATCCCATAGTCCTGCCGACTCACAAATAGCGTGGCCTCCTCAAAGGGCCTGAGCAAGCGGCAGGTGTCACGCATGAGCTGCCAATGGCTGACATCGAAGTTACACAGGGGAGTACCTTTATCCGCTTGTAACATCAGGAAATCGGTGATGGCCTTTCGCTGTTCGTAAAGGCGGTCTAACATATGTAGGGTTGAATTCCACCTTGTTGCAACGTCGCAGATCAGGCGATGCTGTGGAATTCCGTTCTGCCGCTGCAGCTCAAGGAGGGTGTGCTTTGCGGTGTAGGAATGGCTGAAATGCATGCAAAGTTTACGTGACATTTTAAGGATGTCTTGCAGTGGGATGGTGGATTTTAGGAACCGCTTGACAACCAGATTGAACACGTGAGCCATGCATGGCGCATGGCACAACCTTCCTTGACACAGAGCAGACACCATGTTCTTTCCGTTGTCGGTCAACATGGTTCCGATTTTGAGTTTGCGCGGAGACAGCCATCTGTCGATTTCTCTGTTCATTACACTGAGAAGTTCCTCCCCTGTGTGACTACATTCGCCAAGGCATACCAGGTGCAGCACAGCGTGACACCGTTGCGCCCTGCACATGTGATATGCCGGTCGGGTAATGGGACTTGGCACGGGGGTGGCGGCTGAGGACACGGCGGAAGAAGAGGTGGTAGAGGCGGACATCTTTGCCGGACCAAGGACGTGCAAACGTGGAGGCAAAAGCGGCGTGACCTGTCCAAGTTGCTGGTGCGGCTGTGCCGGCACCACGTTCACCCAGTGGGCCGTAAATGACATGTACTGTCCCTGACCGTAGTTACAGCTCCACACGTCGGCGCTGCCGTGCACTTTGGCAGAGACCGACATGCTCAAAGACTGGCCCACCATCTCTTCTACATGTGAATGCAGGGCTGGCACTGCCTTTTTGGCGAAGAAATGCCGGCTTGGCACTCTCCACCGCGGCGTGGCACAAGCCATCATTTCTCTGAAAGGTGCTGAGTCCACCACTTGGAAAGGGAGGGACTGCAGCACCAGCAACTTGGACAGGAGGACGTTCAGCTTTTCAACCGTCGGGTGCATGCTCGCAAACTGTTGTCTCTTGGAAACGGATTCCAAGAAAGACTGCTGACGGAATCCGTGAAGAGGAGTAGCAGGAGAAGGAGCATCAGAACGAGCGGAAGATGCCAACGAGCGACAACTCCCCTCAGCAGAGGTGTTGGAGCCTTGACTGGCTGATAGAGGGCGATTGACGTCGGGTGACGGAGCAAGTAACGGAGCGGGTGATGGAGCGGGGGCTGGGGCAGGCAGAACCGCCGTATCTTTATCACGGTTTTCCCAGGCCACCAAATGGCGACGCTGCATATGCTGACGCAACGCTGTAGTCCCAACATGGGCCCCCTGGCCACGCTTGACTTTCTGGCCACATAGTCGACATACGGCTACGTTTACTTCCTCGGGCGGCTTGACAAAAAATTGCCACACCGCCGAGTAGGAAACTTTGCCCCCGATACTCCTCACTGGCTGACTGCTGCTTCCTCCGTGCACACCGGCACCACTACTGGCCGTGGTGGTAGGCTGCAGTGGAGCTGGTGCTGTACTCCGTGGCCGTTTGCCTCCACTGACACTGCTGCGACCCTGCTGCCTCCTGGGCAACCCACCGACTGTTTTGCTCGCTGCCAAGCTGCCACCCTCTTCTCCTGATGATGCGGAAGCAATAGCCTGATGACGACGAGGCTGCCAAGTGCGATCAGCCTCATCATCATCAATTAGGGTCTCCGCCTCACTACTAGCCCCCTCGGCTGCGTGTGGGTCAGGAGACAGACCTGTCTCTAGACCGGCTACTGAGCCACTCTCCTCGCCACTACTTCTTCACCTGGCTGCTGAAGAGGCGGATGTCTCCCCCCGTTCCTGACCGCCCTCTGTTAGCTCTTCCTCACTGTACAGTGGGGCTGAGCCCACAGCATGCGATACTTCACTTGGTGAGGGAACACCAAAGGACAGGGGCAGGTAGAGGACACGTGATTTCAGTGGGCTTGCTCCCGGGCCATGCCAACTAACGGTTGTGTCTGACGTACCCACCGACCGTTGGCTGTAGGTGTCAGAGGTGACCTGGGAAGAGGAAGACGACCGAGCTAACCAATCGATGACGGCAGGGTTGTCGGTGGAAACACGACCGCTGGATGACACCGGGAGCACTGTCCTCTGGCTGCGACTAGTGCTGCCTTGACCCCTTCCTCTGCTGCCATGTCTGCTCGCTCCTAAAACATTGCCTCCTCTGCCACTTCTCTGCATGTTGTCTGACATACTCTTTAATTAAACGATTCTGTGTCCCTGAGTAACAATTCTGTGTCTGTCCCTGAGTAACAATTCTGTGTCCCTGAGTAACAATTCTGTGTCCCTCAGTAACAATTCTGTGTCCCTGAGTAACAATTCTGTGTCCCTGAGTAACAATTCTGTGTCCCTCAGTAACAATTCTGTGTCCCTCAGTAACAATTCTGTGTCTGTCCCTGAGTAACAATTCTGTGTCTGTCGCTGAGTAACAATTCTGTGTCCCTCAGTAACAATTCTGTGTCCCTCAGTAACAATTCTGTGTCCCTCAGTAACAATTCTGTGTCTGTCCCTGAGTAACAATTCTGTGTCTGTCCCTGAGTAACAATTCTGTGTCCCTCAGTAACAATTCTGTGTCCCTCAGTAACAATTCTGTGTCCCTGAGTAACAATTCTGTGTCCCTCAGTAACAATTCTGTGTCCCTGAGTAACAATTCTGTGTCCCTGAGTAACAATTCTGTGTCCCTCAGTAACAATTCTGTGTCCCTGAGTAACAATTCTGTGTCCCTCAGTAACAATTCTGTGTCTGTCCCTGAGTAACAATTCTGTGTCTGTCGCTGAGTAACAATTCTGTGTCCCTCAGTAACAATTCTGTGTCCCTCAGTAAGAATTCTGTGTCTGTCCCTGAGTAACAATTCTGTGTCTGTCCCTGAGTAACAATTCTGTGTCCCTAAGTAACGTTTCTGTGGCCCTAAGTAACGGTTCTGTGGCCCTCAGTAACAAATCTGTGTCCCTCAGTAACAATTCTGTGTCTGTCCCTAAGTAACAATTCTGTGGCCCTAAGAAACGTTTCTGTGGCCCTAAGTAACGTTTCTGTGGCCCTAAGTAACGATTCTGTGGCCCTAAATAACGATTCTATGGCCCTAAGTAACAATTCTGTGTCCCTCAGTAACAATTCTGTGTCTGTCCCTGAGTAAGAATTCTGTGTCTGTCCCTGAGTAACAATTCTGTGTCTGTCCCTGAGTAACAATTCTGTGTCCCTAAGTAACGTTTCTGTGGCCCTAAGTAACGGTTCTGTGGCCCTCAGTAACAAATCTGTGTCCCTCAGTAACAATTCTGTGTCTGTCCCTAAGTAACAATTCTGTGGCCCTAAGTAACGTTTCTGTGGCCCTAAGTAACGTTTCTGTGGCCCTAAGTAACGATTCTGTGGCCCTAAATAACGATTCTGTGGCCCTAAGTAACGTTTCCTTAGCCCTAAGTAACGTTTCTGTGGCCCTAAGTAATGTTTCTGTGGCCCTAAGTAACGTTTCTGTGGCCCTAAGTAACAGTTCTGTGGCCCTCAGTAACAATTCTGTGTCCCTCAGTAACAATTCTGTGTCTGTCCCTGAGTAACAATTCTGTGTCCCTAAGTAACGTTTCTGTGGCCCTAAGTAACGTTTCTGTGGCCCTAAGTAACGTTTCTGTGGCCCTAAGTAACAATTCTGTGGCCCTAAGTAACGATTCTGTGGCCCTAAGTAACGTTTCTGTAGCCCTAAGTAACGTTTCTGTGGCCCTAAGTAACAGTTCTGTGGCCCTCAGTAACAATTCTGTGTCCCTCAGTAACAATTCTGTGTCTGTCCCTGAGTAACAATTCTGTGTCCCTAAGTAACGTTTCTGTGGCCCTAAGTAACGGTTCTGTGGCCCTCAGTAACAAATCTGTGTCCCTCAGTAACAATTCTGTGTCTGTCCCTAAGTAACAATTCTGTGGCCCTAAGTAATGTTTCTGTGGCCCTAAGTAACGTTTCTGTGGCCCTAAGTAACGATTCTGTGGCCCTAAGTAACGTTTCTGTAGCCCTAAGTAACGTTTCTGTGGCCCTAAGTAACGTTTCTGTGGCCCTAAGTATTGGTTCTGTGTCCCTCAGTAACAATTCTGTATCCCTCAGTAACAATTCTGTGTCTTTCCCTGAGTAACAATTCTGTGTCCCTAAGTAACGGTTCTGTGGCCCTCAGTAACAATTCTGTGTCCCTCAGTAACAATTCTGTGTCTGTCCCTAAGTAACAATTCTGTGGCCCTAAGTAACGTTTCTGTGGCCCTAAGTAACGATTCTGTGGCCCTAAGTAACGTTTCTTTGGCCCTAAGTAACGTTTCTGTGGCCCTAAGTAACGTTTCTGTCGCCCTAAATAACGATTCTGTGGCCCTAAGTAACGTTTCTGTGTCCCTAAGTAACGTTTCTGTGTCCCTAAGTAACGTTTCTGTGTCCCTAAGTAAAGTTTCTGTGGCCCTAAGTAACGTTTCTGTTGCCCTAAGTAACGTTTCTGTGGCCCTAAGTAACGTTTCTGTGTCCCTAACTCTCTCCCTGAATACAGCCAGGTCTGCCTCTGTTGAATGACTGGAGGCAAATGGAGAATTCTAAAATGGCCGCCATTTATAGCTCGACCATTACACAGTGCTGGCTGGCTGGCTGCTGATTGGTTAATGCGATCACATGTCATGAATGAATGCATTATGGGTCAGCGCGCCTTGTCTGCGCGCCTTCCCAGACATTCCCGCTCCGTCGCCGCACATGTCGCCGCCATTTTAGGAAAAATTCGAATTTTTCGGCGCGAATCGAAATTTTCCTAATATTCGAAACGAATTCCACTTCGCCTACTTCGATTCGCTCATCTCTAATCTTATGTTAAAGCTACCCACCAACAAGATAGACCTTTGGAAGTGGTAACAGGCTGTATAACAACTAATTCAATGCATTGCTCTCATGAAAGAGCTTAGCTTGCACAATGATGACTTCTGATTGTATAGTATTTGCTTCATACAGAAACACTTATCCCACTTTATAGCATGTGAATGTAACAGTTTTCTATATTATGTTTGCAGTCTTTACCAGACTCCAGTAACATGTGAATGGCCTTTCTGTAGTCTTTTGTATGGTATAGTATAGTCTCCAGCGACATGGCAGGAATTTCTAACAGTCTCTTGTAATCAAAACAGATGCCTTGCACATGGAGACAAAACATTCTGTTTAACTCCAGGTTCACACTAGTGCAGGACAATGCATGTAATTCTCATAGGAATTGCACTGCATTCCTGTGCGAATTACATGTGATGTCTGTACATTGTGATTTGAGCCATACATTTTGTATGGCTCAAATTGTATCACATCCACGCCAAGAATCCTTTTTTTTTTAACCTGTGCCTGAATCGCATCGCATTTGTGTTCTCACCAATGCGATGTGATTTCTGGCAATTGAGGTTTGCTATCTGTTTTGAGGTGTCATTAAGTTAACATTGACACCCACACCAGATTGTATGAACGCCGTGCGATTGCAATACGGTGCGAGAAACACAAAGGATTTGTATAGTTTCCCTGCATCAGTGTGAACCCGGTCTAAAATGGACAGGCAGAGGGTTCTATAAATGTTATGGTAGCACTAATCTTTTCATGCACATTTTTACCCCCTTTCAATCCCACACACCAACTATATGAAGTTTTCTACATGTCTCCGTGGCAGAGATGATCTGTCATTAAGCCCCCAAAGCAAATGCTCGGTTGGACATTAAAGAGACAGACTAGCAGGAGCTATATTTCAAATTATTTGGCTGCCAGAACCTCTGAGTAGCCCACAAATTATCTAAAAACCTGCACACAAATCAAACAAATATTACACTGTGCAATAAAGTTTTTGAAAATATATATTAGAAGATAAATGTAAATTCTAAAATTGAGCAGGAGACAGCACCATTTTGCCCTTTGAGTTTGGTATCTTTGCTATATTTCTGATACATAAGGTTATAAAAATAAATAAATAAAATAAAATGTTTTTCCATGTGAAAAAATAATGGTCTTGAAAAGAATCTTTTTTTACTTGGAGGACAGAGACAGTTACTGCTGTCACAGGCTGTCAGATGGCAGGATTTTATTTCATAATTTGACAGAAAATACAAAACTATTACTTATTCTCAGTATATTTCCTGGCCATTAACAGCCACTGAGGTATGAAATCAGGGACAGTTGACAAGACTTTTAACTGTCTATAGTTACAGCCGTGCTAGGAAACCACAATGAATGTTCTCCTCAGATACAAGTACCAAAGACCTTTCTACTATAGGCCTTTTCTTTTCTTTAACTCCTTCTCTTTCCATCTTCAGAGAAGAAATGGCAAAGCAACAAAGTCCAAAAAGACAAAAGATCAGTTCTAAATAATAAGACGTACATGACTGCTGTCATTTGGTAATATCTGAGTAGTTACAGTACAGTCTGTGGATTGTCAGTTGTGCTCTCTATCCATATGTCACTTTTCTTTAGAAATTACAAGCTTATCTTCCTTCAAATTGGTACGCCTCTGACTGCAATTGCCCTTTCCTGATAAGGTCCTTTAGAATAATCAGACTACATCAAGTTTACCATTTTCAGAAAAAGAAATTTCAACATTCCTGTTGTACATTCAATGCTCGTCTCTGAATGAAAAATACAGTATATGTTATGTTCTGTATTCTTCTACTGTACAGCAACGTGTACATTGCCAAATCTCCCTTTTCTCTCTTTCTTACTCTGACAGGACAGATTCCTATTAGTTTTCTATGACTGGCTGACAAATACTGCCTTTCCTGTAAGTTTTCTCAAAGTTCTAGCAGAGAGTAAAACATCCAATCCCATGTGTTTTGTCATCTTTAAGATCACAATAGCAACTAAAAAATTCTAGCAGTGTTGAAGTGCAGTCTTTCAGTTTATCTAGCAAGTCTATGGGATTGATATACTAAAGAAAAATCAGCTGTCTAGGTGCACTTTGCAAGAAAAATATCCCTACAGCTAGCAAATAGGATAAAGCTCTCCTGACTTCCATCAATCAATTATATTCAGGCAAAAATCTTGTTTTTTTTCTTTTCCTTGCATGTGATTGTTTTTATTTTTGTTAAGTGAAGTTTCTACACATTCAATAAGCTCTAAGGAAAATTCCCTTGAAAAGTGCAACTTCCTTTGCAAAAATGACCAGCCTATTTGCTTATAAATCAACTCCTATGATTCATGTTGCCAGGCCAAAAAAAGTAATGGCTTTGATTTAACAAAGGCAAATAGGTTGTTTACTGTGCTAAGAAAGTTGCACTTTAAATGGGCTGAGTGAATGTGGTTAAGATCTGCTGACTTCCATCATCCAATCGTGTGCAAGCAAAAATGAACATTTTAAATTTTCCTTGTACACGATTTTGCATTCTTTGCCAAGTGATACGTCACCACATTCACTATGCTCTAGGGCAAATTTCTTTGTAAAGCGCAACTTCTCTTGCCTATTGCCTTTAGTAAACCAATCTCATTATTTTCATATGAGTTTATTATTGTTGTTGGCTGACAAATACGATAGCAAAATGCAACAATAAAACACGCTATTCTTAAAGTATACTTGATCTTGCCTTTTAGGTCACAGTGATAAAATATTTTCTTGCAGTGAACGTGCAACATGGTCCTGTGGTTCTTTCAGACAATCACACCTACATGTGAAACAACTCTTGACAGTTTTAACAGTAAAGCTGCAAAATATGATAGACAGATTTTTGTAGTTTCATTCTTATATGTGTCTGGTTAAGGTGACAAGACAAGAAGTGCTATTTCACCATGTTAGACATCAGGAAACAATAGGAGACTAGATCATAATGTTTTATTTTTTAAAAAAATGTTCTTTTCTCTTATAGTCCACAAGTTTTACTGTACACTGATCAGGATCTTTATAATTTATACCATCACCCTATATGCCTGATCCAATGTAAGAAGTCTATTATTTAATTTGTTATTATCCTCTCAACCAGATTTCATTCTCAATGAATTTCATTGTTAATGACTACCCAAGTCTAGAAAAAACCTCTGATTTTTTTCCTCACTTATGGATAATTTTATCTCCATGCCATGCTACTTAGTGTCTTTCTTTCCTCGGATGAAGCTATCATTATCTATTACCCTGACAATGTCATTATCCTGGACCCTACTGGAGAGAGCAACTGCTGTCAGACTATTCCTCCATAAGGAGAGTTCAGTACTGGTTCTAGTATGCATCTGTTGGATCACTGCTTTCCGAGTCCATCCAAGTTTTATCCTGTGTTGAGCCTGATGGAGAGGGAGTGAGAGGGAGTGGTGTTGCACCCAAAACACATTGAACATTTTTATATGACTCTTCTACCAACAATAAAATGATGGACTTTTATACAAATTTTGGTCTAGTGCTCCTGTCTGTATTTTTATTCTCTGAGAAATTGTAAACACTTCCATTCACTAAACATTTAAGTAATGTGTGTTGTCATAGTATAAAGTATATGCAATATATAATGGGAAAAAGATGTGCAGAATGCAACATTCAAGCAAGTTTCAGGCAACCTTGGCTATTCTCCACAAAGTGTATCATTTATTGGATCCCAGAAACAGAGTATATACAAAATAATATAATAATAAGAAGCCTTTTGAGTCTTTCTGCTCATAAAACTTTAGCAAGGATACAGATATTCCACATACCTAGCATATATGTTCAATCTATACGTCCATACGTGTACATGCATGCACATACAGTAATTTGCACCTTTCATCCACTTAGCCAGTTTAATCTATTCCTGATAGAATAATGTCTCACATTTGTATATAGCTGGAATAGTTGAGTAAGGAAAAAACTGTAGTTGCTGACTTTTAAAAAACAGCCACTCACCTGTCCCTCGATCTCGATCTCGCGGTGTCCTCCCCGCAGCACTGGTGTTCCGGGCACCGGCATCTTCAGTGTGGGCACCTGGCTTCACCTGGCTGCGCATGTACGAGCAGCACTTCCTGAAAGGCCCCGTAGTCTTCTGGGACCTGTCATGTGTCCCAAAAAACTACGGGGAGGGAGGGTAGGAGGACAACTTCCGCTTCTGATCGCCTAGGCGATCGCAGCAGAAGTGGGAGCGGGTACCTGTCAATTTTGGGTACCCACTCTCCAAAGGTGTCAATCCTTAATGGGGAGCGGGAGATCAATCTTTAAAGCGGAACTTCCCCTTTCAGATGGAGCTGTGCTTCAATGCTTGTAGTTGTCCCCTTATTAGCTTTGTTAACCTTCTCTGGACTTTCCCCAGTTCCAGCACATCCAGGGCCAGTGCTAGACTATTTTGCACCCTAGACAAGACCAGCTATTTTCACCCCCCCCCCACAAAAAAATAAAACTTCACCTGTTGTTCTACTTTACACTTTCTAGGACAAATGCTTGCCCCTCAGATCCTCCCCCCAGCATAAATCCTTTAATCCCTCCTCCTAGCAAAAATCCCTCTAAATCCCTCCACCTAGCACAACCCCTTCCAAATTACCCTTCCCAACACAAATATTTCCTTCCTACCCAAATCCCCCCTCCCAGCACAACTTCCCCTTCAGCAAAATCCCTTCCAGTCCCCTCTCCTAGAAAAAGCCCCCCCCATCCCCTCTCCCAGCACAATTTCCCCCTCTTAACACAAATCCCCTAACCCCCCCTCTACTAGCACAACCATTCCCAACCCCCCCTCCTAGCACAAATTCCCCCCACTCCCCTTTCCTAGCACAAATTCCCCTCACTCCCTTCTCCTAGCACAATTGTCCCCCCATTCCCCTATTCTAGCACACATTCCCCCCAAAATCCCCCCTCCTAGCACAATTTCCCCACCCAGTCCCCCTTCTGATGCAAATCCCCCCCCCATACCCCTCTCCTAGCAAAAATTGCCCCCAATCCCCTCTCCCCCTCTCCTAGCACAACCCCTCCCAAGTCCCCCTCCTAGCACAAGCCCCTAATTCCCACTCCTAGCACAAATCCTCCCCCCAATTCTCCCTTCTAACACTATCCCCCATCCCCTGCAATCTTCCCTCCTAGTAAAAATCCCCCATATAACACAAATCCCCCAACCCCCTCTTCTAGCATAAATTCCCCCCTCCTAGCACAAATCACTCCTCCCATCGCTAGTGATGGGCAGAACCCCCCCGTTTGACCCGCAAACTTCAAACTCAATGCAAGCCTATGAGATTCGACCTTGTAAATTCAAAAGTGCCCATTTTGAAGGTGTATATGCAAGTTATTGGCCATAAAAGGGGTATGAGGATTCAGGTACTGCCCTGAGGGACATAAATCTGTGAAAAAAAAATCCAAAAGTACCATTTTTAAAGGGGTAGTCATTTTTCGTTGCTTAAAGAAAAAAAAATCCTTTAAATATCATGCCTGGGTGGTCTCCTTAAACTACCTGCAAAGTTGCACATATGTAAAATGTTTAGAACCTGCTGCAGCAGGACTTACATTTTTTAATTACATTTTTATATATAAAAAAACAGTGTGGAGTCCCCTCCCCCAATCCATACCAGACCTTTAGGTTTGGTAGGAAGGTTAGGAGGGACCCCGCAGTAAAAAAAAATGTAAAAACGTGAGTGGGGGCCCCCCTAAAAGGCCTGTTAGGAATTTTAAGGGGAACCCCACACCCAAAAATGGGGGAACGAAGCATGGGGTATCCCCTTAAAACTCCTACCAGACCCTTGATCCGAGCACTGGCCTGGCAGGGCAGGAAAAGGGGGGGGGCCCACATGAGGATTTACCCCCCTTCCTGACCAGGCCTCTTTTTGCTATTTGGCGCTGCATTACTTCAACTGATAACTGCACGGTCTTGCAATGCTGCACCCAAACAAAATTTACGTTAATTTTTCACAAAAATAGAGATTTCTTTTGGTGGTATTTGATCAACTATGCGCTTTTTATTTTTTGCGCTATAAACAAAAAAACTAAAATTTTGAAGAAAAACAATATTTTTTACATTCAGCTATAAAAAATATATAGTAAACTAAAATTAAGTCATAACTTTAGGCCAAAATGTATTCTGCTACATGTCTACAAGGCTACAAACTATGGTATAGATACTGCGATTTACGCCATTTTTTGCTATATAGCGCTGCACTCGTTTAAATGACAATTGCGCGGTCATGCAATACAGTACATAAATTAAATTTACGTCCTTTTTTCACACAAATAGAGATTTCTTTTGGTGGTATTTGATCACCTGTGCACTATAAACAAAAAAAGACCCAACATTTTTAAAAAAAGTATATTTTCTCATTCTGTCATAAAAAATATTTAAAAAACTCAAATTTTGTCATATATTTAGGCCAAAATGTATTCTGCTACATATTTTTGGTTAAAAATAAGTATATATTGATTGCTTTGTGTGAAAGTTATAGCATCTACAAACTATGGTATAGATACTGCAATTTACACAGCTTTTACTTTCTGACTGTCTATCCCATTTCTTGAGGTGCTAAAATATCAGGACAGTACAAACACCCCCAAATGACCCCTTTTTGGAAAGTAGATACCCTAATCTATCTGCTGAGAGGCCTATTGAGTCCATGGAAGATTTAATTTTTCTCCACAAGTTTTTGGAAAATGACCAAACATTTTTTACACAAAGTTGTCATTTAAATTATATATTGCTCACACAATCCATGGGTATATGTGGAATTATACCCCAAAGTACATTCTTCTACTTCTACCAAGTATGGGGATACCACATGTGTGAGACTTTTTGGGAGTCTAGCCACATACAGGAGCCTGAAATCCAATGACCACTTCGAAAGCCTGAAGGTGTGTAACTTCCTCATTTCACTTCCTCACTACCTATCACAGTTTCGGAGGCCCTGAAATGCCAGGATAGCCCCCCCCCCAAATGACCCCTTTATGGAAAGTAGATACTCCAAGGAATTTAAAAAGAGGCATGGTGAGTATTTTGCAGATCTAATTTTTTCTCACAAGGTTTTAAAATATAAATAAAGGAAAGAAAAAATATGTTTTTGTTTTCTTTCTTCATTTTTCAAAAACTTGTGGAAACAAACGAGATCTGCAAAATACTCACCATGCTTCTTTTCAAGTTCCTTGGAGTGTCTACTTTCCAAAAAGGGGTAATTTAGGGTGGGTTTGGTGCTATCCTGTCATTTCAGGGCCTCTGAAACTGTGATAGGTAGTCAGGAAGTGGAATGAGGAAATAAAGCCCTTTAAAAGCCTGAAGGTGCTTATTGGATTTTGGGGTTCTGTTAGACTGCCAAAAAGTCTCTCACATGTGGTACCCCGTACTCGGGAGAAGTAGCAGAATGTATTTTGGCGAGTAATTCCACATATACCCATGGCATGTGTGAGCAATAAATAATTTATTGACAATTTTGTGTAAAATATATAAATTTTTTTGTCATTTTCAAAAAATTTGTGGTAAAAATAAATTCTTCTATTGACTCAACATGCCTCTCAGCAAACAGTTTGGGGTGTCTACTTTCCAAAAAGGGGTCGTTTTAGGGGGTGGGGGAATGTTATGCCCAGCATTAGAAGTTTATGCAACACATCATTCACTCTTCTAACCAACTGAAGACCAAGCCTTTTCTGACATTTTTTGTTCACATGAAAAAAATCTGTATTTTTTGCTAGGAAATTACTTTGAACCCCCAAACATTATATATTTTTTAAAGCAGATACCCTAGTGAATAAAATGGTGGGTACTGCAATTTTGTATGTCACATAGTATTCGCGCAGTGATTTTTCAAAAGCAACTTTTTGAAAAAAATACACTTTTTTACTTTTAATGCACAAAAACACAAAATATTGGCCAATATTTAGTAAAGTATAAAAGATGATGGTATGCCAAGTAAATAGGTACCAAACATGACATGCTTTAAAACTGTGCATGCCTCATAACAAGCCCCATCACCTCCCACTTCCTATCATTATGGGATAAACTAAAAACCCGCTATCTCCTCCAATCTCCTCACAACCCCCTGCTCTAGTTCCTTCGAAACCCAGCCTTTCCCCCGGCTTGGCAGACGCCCCTCTCATTTAAAGCATGGACTGCTGCTAACCTGATCCGTACGCACCACTTTCTACAGAGAAATAAGTTTAAATCCTTTGCCTCGCTACAGGAAGCTTATAGCCTCCCTGCTTCCAAAATATTTAAATACTTACAATTACGTCACTTCTACGTCCCTTGCGCTACAACAACAAGCCAACCCAACTCCATGTCTCCCTTTGAATGGGCATGTTGCAAAGACCTGCACAGATGTGGCCTCATCTCGTGCTTATACTCCCACCTCACAACTTCGGTCACAACACCCCTCCCTCCATACACCCATAGATGGGAAACAGACTTAGATAGGCAATTAGACCTATCTGAGTGGGAACACATCTGGGCCAATATAAAATCGTCATCTCAGAACATTGTTGCACTGGAAACCAATTATAAAGTTTTAACACGATGGTATTTGGTCCCAGCGAGAATTGCAAAGTATACTCCTAACTACTCACCCAATTGTTTTAGAGGCTGTACAGACCTAGGAACGCATTTCCACATATGGTGGGATT
The DNA here is from genome assembly GCF_062004578.1 of Staurois parvus. NCBI lineage: Eukaryota > Metazoa > Chordata > Amphibia > Anura > Ranidae > Staurois > Staurois parvus. The sequence goes on from NW_028317883.1 coordinate 8,521,384, forward strand.
GTCCAGTCACTCAAGCTTTCTGGATTGAAATCTTCCATATATTATCCACACTCAGCGCCACCAAGTTACAACCCAACCCAGCCACAGCCCTACTCAATCAACGCCCTCCTGGTATTACCAATTCAGAATTCAAACTTCTTCTGCAAGTCACTACGGCGGCCAAGCAGGTCATAGCAAAATCCTGGAAATCCCCCACCTTAAACATCACAGCTGTTAAATCTAGAATAACGCAAGCTATGATACACGCAAAGGTGGAAGCCACGATTCTTGATACGATCCCTAAATTCTTAAATGTTTGGAGCCCCTTGGTAGAATGTTTTCTCCCACCTAATTTTGACGAATCCCTTCTTCTTCCTTGATTCTCATACAGAGCACCTTGGACACTGCTATCGGCCCACCCTACGTGGTGCCTGCCTGTTACCATGTTAGAAACCTTGCATTGTTTTTGCAATATATTTTTCCATTCTCACCATAAGGACACTGCCATTGTGTTGCCTATTCCCAACGTTATGTTATCAGTACAATTTCTGATATATATTGATGATGTCTCTCTGCCCTTGTTACATTGGTTTTACTGTTAATAAAAAGTTTGAACAAGAAAAACTGTGCATGCCTCGTGCAATGGCTACAAACTGCATACATTTTTAATATCCATAGGCAACTCTTTAAAAGCCTTTATAAGCTACCATGTTAGAGTTACAGAGGAGGTATAGTGCTAGAATTACTCACATGCATGGTGCAACTGCTGTTTACATACCGGCACAGGATCAACATTTGTGCACGCAGGTGCGCGTGCACGGGAGGGGCGAGGATGCTTTTTTGTAAGTTATTTTGATTTTTTAAAATTATTTTTACACTGTCCTTTTCATTTTTTTTATCACTTTTAATACAATGACAGGGAATGCAAATATCCTCCATAACTTCAATGGGCATTGTCATATATTCTTTTTTGAGAAATCTGGGGTCTATCAGACTCTAGATATCTCCTCTGCCCTTACATTATCTAATCTAACCAAGATCGGTATGATCAGATGTTTTCCCAATTTACAAATGATGCTGCATACAGTATATCCTGCGAAAGTGATGAAATGCTTGTAGCTTCTGATTTCTTAGATTATAGAGATAATTGGCACCATTCCATTCTCCAATCAGCTTTATGGTCAGCTGGCAGAAGCACCGGCTGCATTCTCAGGTTCCCCCGATGGCATGGGACTGCCCAAGAAGGCCGTGGAAGGCAGGGGGGAGGATGGGGAACATCGTCTCCCGCTGCTTGTAAAAGTAATTCCTGCAGCTAATTATTCACTAGGATTGCTTTTACATGAAAGCCGATCGCTGGCTAAAAAAATTATGCTGCAGCTGTAGGCAACATCCTGGCATAACCATTCAAAGTCCAGTGATGTACCAGTACGTCGCTGGTCCTTGTTGAGTATATGTGCTATTTTCTTTTTTTTTTATGCAGCCTGCAGGCTGAATGAAAAAAAGAGAGGAAATATCTGCCAGAAAATGTGTGTGGTATGCCCACCATTAGAATATACTGCCCTGTATCCACCCACTTCTAATAGTGGGCACACATTAGGTTGCACAGTGCCACATGTGCCAGTTCCAAGATTGTACAAATGTCTATATAGTTGCATCCGCTGGTCTCCACGTGACTATCTTTTCTCTCATAAATCCGAAACGTATATGTATAGCCTTTTGCCCTCTCACTGGTCTTATACATGTTGACCCCATATTTAGCACGCTTGCTGGGGAGAAATTGTATGAATGCAAGGTGGCCAGAAAAATTAGTGAGGGACTCATCAACGCAGATGTTCTGCTGGGGAGTATAGACATCTGCACATTTTTAATTAAGGTAGCAGCAGAGAACACGGGCATATGATGAATCAGGTCTGTGGACCAATACAACCTCAATTCTTTTTTTTTTTGTAATGTCCATATTGAGGGTTAGGTCCAAAAAAAATGTAAATTCAGAAACCGTAATGGGTTTCCATGCGATTGGTCTGGCAAGGTTTGAATTTGGGTTGGCAGCATGTAAATTGCTTTGATCCACAATCGATGCATATAGATCTTCCGTGAAAAACAGCTCCAAAAAATCAAGGGGAGTAGTTAAATTTGCTGCTTCCACCTGAATTCCAGGTTGGGCAGTGAATGGGGGAAGTACGGGTGCTGCAGAATTTGTGGGCTGCCAATTGGGATTTGCAAGCACATCTGGAAGGATACTAGGGGCTCTACGGGCCTGTGTGTGAATTCTTGGTGGTTGCGGGACAATACTTGTGTTTGCCACTGCACCAGCTTGTACTGCACTTATGGGACTCGCCACATCACCAAGTGATACTGCAGTGCTGGTATGTGAAAGACCAGGATGTACTAGGCCGTTGCTGCTCGCCAGTTCACCAAAAGGTAGTGTAGCACTAGTACTGGCATTCTGCTGCATATGAGAGTCATCAACATTTACTGAGAAGTGCTAACAGAGATCAGGCCTGATTCTGCGAACACTGTGGTTTTGTGTGCAATGTATCAAGTGACAGTGACCTATTGACACTGCACCTGCTGGGGAGAAGGGGGGGGTAAGCGTAGGGGCTAAACGCAGGTGCTGCCAGGTGCCAGGCCTGATCCC